>NC_025993.2:61376739-61414996 GCF_000442705.2 Elaeis guineensis | reverse complement strand
CACAGGTTGGCTTGTTCTGTTGAGGTTTCCTCGTCGGAGCTTGAGTCATCACTCGCACTCCAGGTCGCCATCATTGCCTTCTTTTTGAACTTCTTTGGACATTTCTTCAATTGTGGACATTCGGATCTGAAATGTCCTGGCTTCTTGCACTCGTAGCATATAAGGGGTTATCTTTCTCCTTTTCTTTGCTTTGATCCCCTTTTGTGAATTTCTTTCTCATCCCCTGTTTCCTTTTTCTTAGAAACTTCTTAAATTTTCGGGTGATGAGTGCCATCTCTTCATCCTGTTTCTTCATCTTCAGAGTCATCCGTTTCATAATCAGGCGAAGTTATGGATTTGAGGGCAATGGTTCTTTTCTTTTTGACTTCAGCCTCTTGATGTTGCTTCATGCTAAGTTCATGAGTCATCAAGATCCAAGAAGCTTTCTAAAGGTAGAGTGTTCAAGTCCTTTGCTTCTTGGATGGCAGTCACCTTGGCTTCCCAAGTTCTTGGCAGTGACCTGAGAATCTTCCTTACAAGTTCATTGTTAGTATAAGATTTGCCAAGACTCTTTAAACCATTGATTATATCAGTAAAACAAGTAAACATAGCAGTTATGGACTCATCATGTTCTATTTTGAACAATTCATATTTATGTACAAGCATGTTTATTTTAGACTCTTTTACTTGATTTGTTCCCTCATGGGTTACTTCTAACCTATCCCATATTTCTTTAGCAGATGCACAAATAGAAATGCGATTAAATTCACTTGCATCTAGTGCACAATAAAGAACATTCATGGCTTTGGCATTTAATTGTGCCAATTTCTTGTCAACCTCATCCATTCTTTCTCGAATTTGGTTGACTCCTCACCATCTGTAATCTTGGTGGGTGTGTGAGGACCATTCACTATGATACTCCACATATCATAGTCGAGTGCTTGTATGAAAATTTTCATCCGAGCTTTCCAATAGGTGTAATTAGACCCATTGAAAAGTGGAGGTCGGTTTGTTGATTGCCCCTCGGCTAGAGAAGTACCAACATGGGTTGCCATAGATCTTTGGCTCTTTGATTGTTAGATCAAAGAAGGGCTAGAGCACCGGCTCTGATACTACTTGTTGCCCAGCTATGCAACCAAGAGGGGGGGGTGAATTGGGTTTCTAAAAATTTTAAGCCCAACTGATTACTTATGAAGAACAAAACAAAGACTTTAATTCAATATTAATTACCTAAAGCAGGAATGCAAGAATATAATAAAGAAATAAAGTGAAGCGATAAAGCATACCACAAACACAAGAATTTATAGTGGTTCGGTGCAAATCCTTGCACCTACATCCACTCCCCAAGATCCTACTTGGGATTTCAATCCACTATACTTTGTATTCAACCCGAATACAAAACGTCAGAAACTCCGATACTAGCTATCCCAAGCTAGATCACTTATTTTCCGGGTACAAGTAAACCCAAAACACTCCGATTTCAGATTCGGATCAACCTTTCCTTGTTTTGGAAATTCTCCAAAAACAAGAACAATTACTTACAAGAGTAAGAGAATTTAAAGCACAAATTAATACAATAACAGCTCCTTTAAATGAGCGAATATAACAATAAAAACTTTACTCAAATGAAGAAACCCTTTTTGAATTTTTTCAAGATGGATGAATGCTTGAACGAATGCTTGAGAAGAGGATGATCGTTGATTGAAGATCCCTTGAAGGCTTTGAACGATCTCTAGATCAAGGTTGAACAATAGGCTTGAAAGATCTTCTCTTTGAAAGCTCTTGAATCTCTTTCACAATCTCTCGTGTGGATTTTGGATCCTCTTTTCTTTTTCTTTCGAATATCTCGTTGATCTCAGGCTTTTTCGTGCAGATTTCGGATCCTCTCTATTTTTTTTAGATCTCACGTTTGATCTCTATTTAATCTGCAATTTCTTTCACCATTTTAAGCATTTTACAGCATTAGAAGCAAGAGAAATAATTTAGGCAGATAAGGAGCCGTTAGAGCAATTTTAGGAAGCATAAAAGGCAATTAAAATGGACAAAAAAATAGCCGTTGCTGACATTTTCCATCGCAGGGGTCGACTCATGAGTCGACTCATGCATCAGGAGTCGACTCATGAGTCGACTTCTGTTGCATTTACCAGAGAATGCGTTTCTGGAAATTCTTGGCTCAAATCAGCAGGGGTCGACTCATGAGTCGACTCATGCCTTGTGGGTCGACTCATGAGTCGACTCACAGGTCGTGCCAAGCCAGAAAACTAGCGTGCCAAGGAGAATTTTTGCGTGCCAATCAGCTCACAGTGCCATGAGTTGACTCATGAGTCGACTCATGCAATTCAAACCTTCATAACTTCAAAAATATAAGTCCAAATACAATGAAATTTTCACCAATAGTTTACAAATCATTTGTTCTATCAAATGATACTATCAAATCAGGATTTTAGTGAAATTATGATTTTGCCCTTGAAGAGCATAAGGACTTTTTCAATTTAAAATTGTTTGTATCCCTTCAATCTGCTTTGTAATCATCAAAATCAATCTAGGAGCAACACATTTTCACTAACTCAAAGGATGTATCACAGACATAATGTACATAATGTGATAGAAGAATAATCCTTTTATTCATTTATAGTCAAAATTATAATTTTGCCCTTAGATTTGTACAGGAATGTGTCAGCCGATCTGCATCTAGGGCACACATCTAACAAACTCCCACTTGTCCTAATGCCAATTGGCTACATATCTAAGTCCCATCTTCTCAAGGTGGGCTTGGATCTTCTGTTGGCCCAATGGCTTAGTCAGCGGGTCTGCCACATTATCTGTGGAGTCGACTCTCTTGACCTCGACATAACCTTTTTCGAAGAAATCACGGATCAGATGGAATCGCCGCTCGATGTGCTTGGACTTCTGGTGAGACCTTGGCTCCTTAGCTAGGGCTATGGCACCATTATTGTCGCAGTAAAGAGGTATGGCATCCGATGACATCACTCCAAGCTCTGCGATAAACTTTTTGTACCAGAATGCCTCCTTTGCAGCTTTCGATGCGGCAATATACTCTACCTCCATGGTGGAATCTGTAATCACCATCTGCTTGAAACTCTTCCAGCTGACTACACCACCATTGCAAATGAACAGACTCCCAGATGTCGACTTTCGATCATCTATATCAGACATAAAGTTTGAGTCTGTATATTCCTGAATCTGGAGTTCTCCATTCCCAAAGACTAGAAACATATCCTTAGTCCTTCTCAAGTACTTAAGGTACATTTCACAGAAGTTCAATGCTCTTCGTCTGGTTTCAACTGATATCTGCTTGTGAAACTCATAGCATGGGCTATATCAGGTCGTGTACATAGCATGGCATACATGAGGCTCCCTATTGCTGAAGCATAAGGGATCTTGCTCATGCGTTCAATCTCCTCAGGTGTGCTAGGGCACATCTTCTTGGAGAGATGAATGTCATGTCTAAAAGGCAATAAACCTCTTTTGGAGTTTTCCATGCTAAACCTCTTTAGCACCTCCTCTATGTACATCTTCTGTGAAAGTCCTAGCATCCTATTTGGTCTATCTCTATAGACCTTAATACCTAGTATAAAAGATGCCTCTCTTAGATCTTTCATAGAGAACTCCTTAGACAACCATACTTTGACTGAGATCAACATGAAAATGTCATTCCCAATTAGGAGGATGTCATCCACATACAATACGAGGAAGACAACTGTGCTCCCACTGACCTTTTTGAACACACATGGTTCCTCTTCATTCTTGATGAAACCAAACATTTTGATCACATCATTGAAACGAGTATTCCAACTCCGAGATGCTTGCTTAAGTCCATAAATGGACCTTTACAGTTTGCAGACCTTGTGATCATTATCACTGGATGTGAAACCAAGCGGCTATTCCATATAGATATCTTCCTCAAGATATCCATTTAAGAATGCCATTTTCACATCCATTTACCATATTTCATAATCGAAATAGGCTGCAACAGCAAGCAATGTGCAGATGGATTTTAGCATGGCTACGGGCGAGAAGGTATTCTGATAGTCAATGCCTTCGCACTGACTATAACCTTTCGCTACGAGCCTAGCCTTGAATGTCTCCACATTCCCATCTGCACCTATCTTTCTCTTGAAGATCCATTTACACCCAATAGGTATAATATCTTCAGGTGGATCTACCAAGGTCCAAACTTGGTTTGAGTGCATCGAGTCAATTTTTGATCTCATTGCCTCTAACCATTTCTCAAAATCGATATCTGATATCACCTCGTCATAGATCTTGGGATCATCACCATGAACCCCATTTCTCGTGAGGAATATTTTCTCTACATCCTCTGTATGGTACCTAGGTACCTTTCAGGAGGACAGAAAACCCTAGTCAATCTATGAGGTGGAAGAGGTTGTGTTAGAACTGGTTCTAATTGATTGGGTTCCTCAGGTTCTTTAGCTCGTTGTTCTTGGAAGACATTCTCCTTGAGCTTAATTATTCTTCTGATGCCACCATCTTGAATAAACTATTTTTCAAAAAAAATAGCATTTCGACTCACAATCACATTGTGGTCTTCCAGAATATAAAAATAATATCCTAATGACTCTTTAGGATATCTTATGAATCGAGCTCTAAAAGACCTGAACTCTAACTTATCCGTCTGCTGTCTCTTGACATGAGCCAGACAACCCCAAATTCTGAGATGATTCAGACTTGGCTTCTTACCATGCCATATCTCATACGGTGTGGTAGGAACGATTTTAGTGGGAACCCTATTCAATACCTAAATTGCTGTCATGAGATAATGTCCCCAAAAAAATCAGGGAGGTCCGTGAAGCTCATCATGGAACGGACCATATCTAATAGGGTCCGATTTCTCCGTTCTAAAACTCCGTTGAGTTGAGGCATTCCAAGTGGAGTCCATTGTGAGACTATGCCATTATCCTTAAGATAGTCTAAGAATTTTTGACTAAGGATTCACCTCCTCGATCTGATCGAAGAACCTTAATGGGCTTTCCTGTTTGTTTTTCTACCTCATGTCTGAATTCTTTGAACCTTTCAAAGGCTTCAGACTTGTGTTTCATTAGAAACACATATCCGTACTAGACATATCATCGGTAAAGATAATAAAGTAGACAAAGTTGCCTCTAGCCGGCACATCAAATGGGCCGCACACATCCGTATGTCCTAGGGCAAGTAGGTCTGTGGCCCTTTCCCCATGTCCCACAAAAGGGAGCTTGGTCATTTTGCCTTGAAGGCATGATTCACAAACTGGATATGACTCGGAAGTCAACGGACTCAATAGCCCGAATTTTTCCAATTTGTTAACCCTGTCTTCTTCTATATGACCTAGCCTTAGGTGCCATAGATACTTATCATTTAGACTATCTCTAGGCCTCTGATTGGCAGTGAAAATATTTTTTCTTATCAGCAGCCTTCTTCTTTGGTCCTGTCTTCTTGTTCTTACCATCCACCTTCTGCTTCTTCACGGACTTCTTTTTCTTTCCAAAAGACTTTCTCTTGGAAGAAGTCCGCTCCACAGTAAGAACTGAGCCTTTTGAACCTTTCATTGAAAGCTCAACCATAACCAGTATATTCATTAACTCGGCCAAGGTACATTGCATCTTATGCATATGAAAGTTCACGATGAACTGACCATATGCATCGAATAAGGACTGAAAGATCACATCAATCTAAAAATCCTTGTCTAAGATGATACCGAGCTTTTCAAGCTCCTCAAGATCCTTGATCCTTGTCAAACAATGATCTTGGACTGACTGCCCATCACGCATCTTGGCCTTAAAAAGTCTTTGACAGACTTGATACTTGGCTGCGCGACTCTGTTCACCAAACAACTCTTATAGGTGAGCCAACATTTGGCGGGTAGTCAAAATATTTTCATGTTGGTGCTGCAAGTCATTAGACATTGCACCCAACATGTAGTACCTGGCTTTGTTATCATCGTCCGTCCACTTTTCCAGAGACTCTCTCTGTTCAGCAGTCAGACGTGCTGGCATGGCAGGTGGGTCTTGGTCCAAGACATGAGTCAATTTTTCAGAATCTAGAACAATTATGTAGTTCCTCAACCAGTCTTTAAAATTTGGTCCAGTCAGTCTATGAGTGTCTAGAATTTTGGTCAGGGGGTTTGAGGCAGACATGTTTCCTGTAGAGAGTCGAAAGTTTCTAGTTAGATTTTATAATCAGACTCAACCAATTTATATAGGGTTTTCATTTTTAAACAAATTAGGCTCCCACTATTTTCTCAGATCCCTACACTCTCTTGGTAGAGATGTGAAAATCTCCGTGATTAGTGATTTCTAGTGGGTGGTGCGGTCTTACCGACTGGCTCATCACCTCACCTAACAGTTATTGGTGATGGGTCAACCGATGAGTGGACAACTCTTGTCCAATGATTCTCTAATCATGGTGCACCCAAAACTTGGTCTCTAATTCATGAAGCTCACCATATCCGGGATATTGCTCCAATCCTTAGTTAAGCCAAACCCACCATTTGCATGAACTAGATTCCTGATTGGGTCCCTCATCGTATCCGAAATATTGAGCCCAACCTATCCTCTAATCCGTAGCATTTAATGCCTAATGGATATGGTTGCATTTTTCCGGTGCAACTGAGCCACTGTAACCAGTCGAGAACAATCAACCCCGGGAAGGGCCCGCACATCCACAATGGTGGAAGATCTAGACTTAATATTTTCTTAAGAAGATTTGATTTAGGTCTCTTAAACTTGACTTGACATAGTCATAATAATTATGACTAACCTAGTGGCATGGGTCAGCTCGAATTGTTAGCCATCTCAAATCAAAACTGGGTCGACACATATGGCTAGGTAAGTGAGACCGGTGGGAGGGATATGCCATTAACTCGACAAGAATGCATTCGAGTCGAGTAGCTCCCAATTAAAAATTAGTCGATCGCATCTGCCCAACTTACCTTAGACACCAAATTGTCGAACCAGAATTAATTGAGTTAGTCTACAATCCAGGCTCTGACCACTGAGCCAAATTAGGTCTTAACTTGATCGAGTCACATCTAAATGTGATTCGACCTTGACCCAGACTTAATCCTATTAGGCTGGTCAATTATTAGCTATCATGATCCCACCTAACCAACTCTTGATTCGGTTTGATCAACCGCTAGACCTAATTGAGCTACCCAAGCCTGAACCCAATCTTATGAAAATGTCTTAAATCTGAAATTCTCAATTTTAGACCTAACTTAATTTCATAAGCTCAATATATTAATTAAGTTTGGGTTCTTAAACAAAGCATGTAAAATAAATCCTAGGGTTTCAAAATCTAGGGTTTTGCAGAAAAGTAAGTTTTGATTTCTGATTAAGGATGAACGTGCGGCACCCCTACACGTCATATGAACACCCCATTGAATGGAAAGAGAGGATCTTAAAATCCTACTTTATTCTTATGACCGGATGGCCATGAGGAACACCTTAATCAGAAATATAAATTTAACTACAAAACTAGTTAGATCTAAATTAACATATCACATATACAATTTAAGATCTAACTAATACATGCTTTGCATACATCTCATGTATCAAAAATCAATCTAATTAACATACTTTCAGATTTGATACATCACATGTAATATCTAAAAAATAAAATTTAAATTGAACTATTCAAAATAAAAACTATTCTAGACAAGTTACTAGAATAATTCTACAACTAGTCTAGGCATGCAACAGATCAATTTTATGAAATAATTAAAATTTTATTTTTTATTTTTTGATCTGATTATAAAAATTATAACATCAAAAAATATAGAATAAATTATATTTAATTCATATTTTAATCTCATTAAAATATAAAATTTAAGACTATTCATGGATTCAATTAATCCTAGTCTAGTCATGCATCTCATGCATGTTAGATCTTCTTAGATTTAATTTTAAATATTTTAATTTTAGATTCTATTATATCTGATATGATATCTGAAATTATTTAATATTAGATAAATTAAAATTAAAATTAGATCTAAAATAAATCTGAAATAGAGCCAACAACCTGGCTCTGATACCACTTGAAGGAAAAATCATCTTTTTCCTGTGTAGGATCTTCCAGATTTCATCAAATCTGGGGAGGAATAAATTTTAAAATTTTATCATACACTATTTTAGATCTAATGTCTATTAGATCTAATTTTATTATCTAATATTTTAATTTTAAAATTAAATCTAAAAGTATGAGAAACATAGACATACCTCAAGGGTAATCTAATTACCTTGCAGATGATCGCAGCACTGCCTGAGGTTCTGATGTAGCCACGTAAATGCCTGGCCTCTACCAGTATCCACTTAGGTAGGATCTAGAATAACTTCTCCTCATGATTCTATGCTCCAAAAATTAGATCAATATCTGATTTAAAAGTACTTCAAAACTCCTTCTGTAGTTGGACCAGCAGCCTGTCGAAGATGTCCTGCAGCCTTCTGTTCCAGGCGTCACCACGCCTTGCACCTATGCCAGATGAATGTCCAACTTCTTGGATGTGAAGAGCGGAGAAAGGAGAGCAGGGAGAATGTGGAGAAGAGGAGAGGGAGCATCAGCCAATGGGTTTTTTGTACAAAACAAGTTCTACCCCGAAACCCTAGGTGCAGTAGGGTTTATATAGACCCCGTATGCTGCGCAGTGCCACATCATTCGACCAATCAAAAAATTCCAATAAATTCTGGAAAAATTTTGATTAGTGGAGTGATATCATCTGATCACATCAGATAAGAATCCCCATGCTCTCTCCTATGTTGTCACCAACAATGGATAGGCTCAAATAAGGTGGCGCCAAAGAGTCCAAGTTTATCAGGACTCTTTGGTTCTTATCCATTTGGGGCGCCCACTTAAATCCAATTGGGCTCATGCCATAATCTGATTATGGCACCTAATTTGATTAGGTTTAGGCATGTGGACACTCCACAAAAATCCTCCAATAAGTCCTCTTCAGTTTAAGACCCATATGTCAACTTTTGACAGATATCCTAAAATGAAATTGGCAGGTGCTAGAAATTAGTAGGTGTTGTCTTAAATTCATCTCATGAATTAAGACAAGCCTTTTCTGAGCTGGACAAGTTTTATTTAAACTGAGAGAAACCTTCCCAAGATTCTCTGGATGAGCCAGATCACATTTGGCTCAGTAGAGACAGAAAAGATTACACGAGGAGAAAGTTAGGCTCAATCGAGTGCTAGCACGATTTTCTTGAACCTAATTGGATCTTATCCAAATCAATTAGGCTAGCCAATTGGTGACATCCAAACCCTAACCCTTGTTTGTGTGACCCAGTTAGGTTCAATTCTGTATGGTAATGAGAGATGTCGTGATCTCATCATCGACATCATCGAAACTCCTTTCGATGGATCAGAACTCTTCTGATTCAGACAATTAGAATGATCGATCATCAAAATTATTCTAATTACTTCCAAAATCCACCAATGACACCTAGCAGTATATGATGGCAACCCATTAGAACTGAAGATGAACCTCTTGGTGCAGCTACCTGTGTGATTGAGTTCCTCTATCATGAGTCCCGACTGAATTAGGGTTAAGGTGAACTCGTCAAACCCAACATCAGTCATATGAATCAATCGATCGATCCGAGTCCGATGTGAAATCCCAATGAAAAACTCTTTTCCATTATTTCACTCTGCCATGGCCATGGGTTTAAGGACTCGATCTTTCAATCATCATAGGACTACTCCTCATATCTACCGAGGTTGATAGATCCCATCTTGGTGCGATCTGGTTCCTACAATGGATATGCTACAGCCAACATACACCTCAGGGTTCCGAATGGCTAGGAGATCGAGTTATGGTGTAGTCAAACTATAACACACTCAAGGTAAACCATCGATGCATCTCAGGTCAAAGAACTAGACACACAACTGCAGCATCGAGCTAGTCATCGACGAGAAGGTAGACTTCCTTATGACTGCTCGAGGTGGTCATGCTCAGTACTCTCATTCTCAATGAATACTTATACTCTCACTCCGATGTCTCTACACCGTAGACTCAAGACTCATCTACTCTAAGAAAGCGATCGTACACCAACCTTCCGGATCGATCACCATCCTCGTGATGATCCTATGGTCAGGAGCAGTTTATGAGTTAGTTATGTAAATTCATGCCTTAAATTTTCAACTCTTGAAAATATGAATTAACATTTTCACTAACTCAAAGGATATATCACAGACACAATATACATAATGTGATAGAAGAATAACCCTTTTATTCATTTATAGTCAAATTTATAATTTTACCTTTAGATTTGTACAGGAATGTGTCAGCCGATCTGACATCTAGGGCACACATCTAACAGCTCAGAGGTTAGCCCAGGGTCTAAAGACCCATAAGAGGAAAGACGCCTTGACTTCGGGGTCGATGAAGAAAGCCAGGACAGAAGGGACAAGCTTGGCCGTGCCTACTTCGGTGGCCGTCACCGTCAAAGTCCCTTTCGATGCCAAACCCGAAGTCCCCCGAGCCCTTTCAAGGAGCCCCCCGATCAAGGATTCTGCTCCAGAGGCTCGTCCCGAGGGGGCACCCAGGATCGAAGGGAGGAGGAGAAAGAAGACCCTGGCCTGGAGGAGCCGCAGTCGCAAGGTTGCCATCGAGGGGGCCGGCGGCTCTGAGGAAGATCTGGAGGAAAATTTCTTCAACAACAGGGACTTAATAAAGAGGCTGGTCGAAGGGTGCTTTCTGCCCGAGGTCGTCGAGAGGATCGTCCTTGCCGATCTCGAGCTGCGGGTCTGGGACTCTCTGGGATCTTTCCTCGAAGTAGGTTAACTCATCTTTTTCCTCCTTCCTACTTCTTAATTTGTTCTTCAGCCTTTATATTGACTCCCCGATCTTTCTTGCAAGTTGGGCACCAGCTTGTCACCAACGTCGAGGTGGTGATGATTGCCAAGAGGGAGGCAGCTCGTGCAAAGGAAGGTCGCCTGATCGGGGTCGCCCACCTCAAGGAGAAGATCGCCAAGGTCCTAAGTCTCTGTGAGGCACTGGAAGAGGAGGGACAAACCTCGTCCGATCTGAGGACCATCTTGGACGAGGAGAGAGGAAAGGCTGAGGTCGAGGTCTCCACATTGAAGGCACAGGTTTTCAAGTTGAAGGCACAGATTTTTGAGCTGAAAGCACGGATCCCATCCCTGGTCTCAGAGGCAAGGGCCTGAGCAGTGGAGGAGTTCAAAGCCTCCTCCGAGATGGAGGATCTAAAGGTCCAGTTCGGCTAGGACGTCTTCATCAAGGGTTTCGAACTCTGCCAAGAGAAGGTGGCTGGGAGGTTTCCTGAATTGGATCTCGGCTTCCTGAACGAGGCATCCGATGATGAAGCCAGACCATTCGAAGACGCTGCTGGTCCTGCCCCAGCGGGACCTCATCGACCGCCGCGGCTACCGCTGACGATCTTTCGGGGACGTCAAGCCCCTATACTTCTGCCCCAGAGGTCCGAAACCTCTAGCTTTGTATTTTCCTTTATGGTGATGATTTTTTTTTCCATTCTCTTGTACTTGAAAATTATTTAATCAATGAAATCGGATTCTTCTTTACAGAGGGTCCCCCCTCTTTTTTTTTTCTGTATTCTTTTCCTCATCTTTTGTCTTCTTGTACTAATCTGAGCCGCTGCACTTTTGTCTCCCAATGACAGTGTCCTGTCGAAGTTCTCCCCCTACCACAGGGGATTCCTCTGAAGTCGATGATTCGAGACCTCAGAAGGAAAGTTCGTCAGTTGACGAAGAAATTCAAGAAGCTGGAAGATGAACTTCACCGACTGAGGAAGAGCCATTCGAAAGTCACTATAGAGACTGTTCATCTTCAGGACCTCCACAAAAAGGAGCTTATGGAATTCACCTGGAAGAAGGCCAACTTCGTGATGGAGCTCGAGGAACTCCGAAAATGTGCCAGCGATCGATCTTGGGCTCAGGCTTCCAAGATCAGCTCCCTTGAAGTCGAGCTGGCGACCGCACGGGAGAAGATCGGCCAGTTGGAAGGGAGCTCGTCCTGGCTCACAGTCCAAGCCGACAGCGATCGAGACTGGTCGCAGCAGTTCTCTTACCTTCAAAAGCAGCTGCAGGATGCTGAGGCGAACTACAATGCCTACCGAGTCGGTTGGAGCGGGCAAGTAGAGGACTACCGAAGAAAACTCCAGACGGCGACCGACGAAGTTGCCCACCTTTGGAGGTAGTTATCTGAGAGAGTCCAGCTCGCCTCTGCATAAGGCTCCGACGAGCTCCGCTCCTTAAGGGGGACCATGGCAGAATTGTCCGTGGCCCTTGGGCAGGAGGAGGCCAAACTGCAGTAGCTGAAGATTCAGCTGGTCCATGAGCAGCAGGCGGTCAAAGATACCGATGCGGAGTCTGAGGTCCTGAGGAAGAGGCTTCGAGAGTTAGAGGGTGAGAGCCGGTGGTTCCACCAGATGTACTAGGATATGCTGCTTAGAAGGATGGAAATAGAGGAAGAAGTTGAAAACTTACAGCAATTCCTAATAAGGACTGAGACCGAGAGCTCGAAATTGGAAGAAGCCGGGCTTCCTTAGAGCTCCTTTCTTCTCTCTTTTTTTTTTATGTATTCCCCTTTTTTTTTCTATGGTCATTTCTCTTTTTATTTTTGTCCTTTAGGACTTTGTAATGTGTACTTCACCAATGAAATAAAAATGAAGTTGTCTATTACCTTGTCCATTTTGGTATTGAGTTATTATTTATCGAACTTCTTTTGTCTTTCATTCTGTTTGACGTCGATGTTGTTTGAGGATTTTTGATCGTCGCTGTGCTGATTCGCCCTTTGGGATCGAAGATTTTCGACAAGGGTCTTCTTCTTCGTTGAGGCGAGGTCCCCTGAGTCTCAGCCTTCAAAGGCTTCATAACGCATGCTTTACTAATGAAATGAAATGAAAATTTTCTCATTACCTCATCTATTCTTGCTTTGAGTCGTTGTTTACTGAGCTTCTTTTGTCTTTTGTCCTGTTGGACGTCGATATTGTTTGAAGATCTTGGTCATCACTGTATTGATTCACCCTTAGGGATTGGAGAGTTTTGACAAGGGTTTTCTTCCTCATTGAGACAAGATCCCTTGTGCCTTTGATGTAGTTCGTTTTTGACTTATCACTGGCGTAGTTCATTATTTTCTCTTTTTATCTTCCCTTTTCTTCTGTGTTCGAGTGAGGGTCTTCCCTCTGCTCTTGACGGGGTCGTGAGAGTGTAAAGGGGCCGTTGAGGAGGCTTTCCTCTTTGTCCGATCTTGATCAATCGAGCCTTTGTTTGTGTCCGGATGAGGTTCTCCTCTTATTTCCGACAGTCAGTTTCAGCTCATGTTAGGATAAGGTTCTCTTTCTATTCCTAACAGGGTTATGGGGGCACGCAAGGGCCGCTGCAAGGGCCTCTCCCCCCATTCAGTCTTTAAGTAACCGAACTTTCAACTTTGCTCATATTAGGATGAGGTTCTCCTCCTGTTCCTAACAAGGCTGTGGGTGCACACAAGGGCCGCTGCAAGGGCCTCTCCCCCCATCCAATCTTTAAGTAACCGGGCCTTCGACTTTGCTCATGTTAGGATGAGGTTCTCCTCCTGTTCCTAACAAGGCTGTGGGGGCACATAAGGGCCGCTGTAAGGGCCTCTCCCCCATCTAGTCTTTAAGTAATTGGGCCTTCGTCTTTGCTCATGTTAGGATGAGGTTCTCCTCCTGTTCTTAACAAGGCTGTGGGGGCACATAAGGGCCATTGCAAGGGCCTCTCCCCCCATCCGATCTTTGAGAAATCAGACCTTCGTCTTTGCTCATGTTAGGATGAGGTTCTCCTCCTGTTCCTAATAAGGCTGTGGGGGCACATAAGGGCCGCTACAAGGGCCTCTTCCCCCATCCGATCTTTAAGAAATTGGGCCTTCATCTTTGCTCATGTTAGGACGAGGTTCTCCTCCTATTCCTAACATGCTTAATTTTATTTGTATGCGAGAGTTACTCCCTGTCGTTATAAGCTTATGCTAAAAGAAAAAATATGCAAATATGAAAGAAATTTTTATTTTGGGCAAAGTTGTTGGTAATACATTCGTAGATTTTTTGAATCCTATAGCCGTGGAAGGTCTGCTCCCCGTCGGGGTCCTCCTGAGATAGAGTTGATAATCCCAATCAGAGGTCGATCTTCAGGTTGCTCCTCCCTCCTTGGCGACTTCGGCTGCGGCAGGGCTCTAGGCCGATCTTCCCTTCCTTCGGGTTGGCATCGAATGAATCTATCGAGCTGACCTCATCTGATGAGCTCTTCAATCTCGTCTCGAAGCTGAATACACTCCTCCGTGTCATGGTCGTAGTCACGATGATAGAGGCAAAACTTGTTAGAATTGCGCTTCCTGGGGTGTGTGCGCATCCTTTCCGACCTTGGCAACTGCTCCCTGACCTCCATCAGCACCTGAGCTTTTGGAGCATTGAGAGGGGCGTAGCTGCAGAATCTTTTCGGGGGAGAGCTTTGCTGAACTCTATGGTCCGAGCTTCTCTACCTATGGGCTCAGGGAGGAGTCTGGACACGCTTGTGTCCAGAGGGAGTTCAGGAATATGGTCGAGCTTCACTCGGCCCTTTTTCAACTGTGGGCTTGCTAGAGTTCCCCACCTGCCGCTGCTTCGCGGCCTCCTCGTCGTTCATCTTGAAGGCTTCTTCTGCTCGGGCATATCCTTCGGCCCGAGCTAGCAAATCAGCAAAGTCCCTAGGATATTTCTTTTTCAGAGAAAACAGAAGATCATTCTTTTGAAGACCGCCCTTCAAGGCGGCCATCGTGACCGATTGGTCCAAGTTTCGGACCTCCAGCACGGTGATGTTAAAGTGGTTGACGTAGGCTCGGATAGATTCTCCCTCCTTCTGCATGATATTGATAAGGGACTTCGAACCTCTCCGGGGGTGCCGGCTGCTAACAAAATGAGCCGCAAACTGATGGCTCATCTGATCAAAGGAGAAGAGAGTACCCGATTTCAGCATCGAGTACTAGTTCTTTGCTGCTCCCTTTAGAGTAGATGGAAAAGCTCGGCACAAGATGGCATCTGGCGTGCCATAGAGCAGCATCATTGTCTGGAAGGCCTCCAGATGGTCAATAGGATCCAAGGTTTCGTCGTAGCTTTCGAATTGGGGGAGCTTAAAGTTTGGCGGGATCGGTTCCTGCATGATCATTTGAGAGAAAAGAGGGTCAGTACAGATATCCTCACCATAAGTAGGGGGAACGTGGTGGAGCTCTTCGATCTGCCGGTTCATCTCTTGGAGCCTTGGATCCAGGAGGTCCTCTCGACTGCGAGTCTCGAGGGTCTTCTGGTAGAGCAGAGGTAGGGATCCTCCGGGAGTAGAATCATGATCAGACTGAGGGCTCTCCACCCATGGATTCCCCTTTTTGGGGAAGACAGGATGACTGGCCCAAGTGGCCCACCCAACTGTCGGGTCTTGGAACTCCGGCGATGCCCTTTCCAACCACACTGACGCCTGCGGCTGTTGCTGCTGCTGCTGCATGGCCTGCACCACTTCGGTGAGGCCTCTGACCTGCTGAACCAGCAGGTCGAACTGCTCCATACCGATTGCCGTTGCCAAGGGAGGAGGAGGAGCCTGAAAAACTGGAGGTGAGGCCAGAGCCTGAGATCTAGCCGCAGAGGCCGTGGATCGTCTGGTGGATGCCTTTCGAGGAGGCATCAGGTGGAGATCTAATAGGAGAAGGAGAGGAGGACGTCGGAGGAGATGACTGGAGGCAGTCCCGTTGAGCACTCCTTCAAGAACAAGGGTACTGCAAAGACACAGCCCCTTCCTCTAGCATCAATTCTGTTGGTGCAGAAGTCCATCGAAGCCAGAGTTACTGGAGTCGAGATGACCGCAGTCACCATCGGGACCTGCAAGGGAAGTCTAAACTGGAGTTGGGGGTGCTCCGGCAAGACCCTCCGATACTCAAGTCAGTACTCTGCTTCAACAGAAATGGAGTGCTCGAGTGGGAATTTCAGCAAAGTTTTGAGATAGAGTTTTTTAGTTTAGAGAAGAATGTATCTAAGGGTCCCTTTTTATAGACGGAGTGCGTAACTAATTGACAGCGACGTCTGTAACCGTCTGGTAGTGGACTGTTCAGAGCCGTCCGGAGTTTGTTACAGAGAGTAGTGGCGTCAGGGGTCGTTCAGGACCACATGGAGTTTGTTACGGAGAGTAGAGTGGTGTCCGTTGTTGTGACTTGCCAGAGAGTAGTGGAGCCTGAAGAGTGGAGTGGTGTCCGTTGTCGTGACTTGCCAGAGAGTAGTGGAGCCATGCGGAATCCATTGCAGAGACTGGAGTAGGGTAGTGGCCATTGTCGTGACTTGCCAGAGAGTTCGGATCTATCAGCTAGAGCTCGACTGGGACATCTGATGGAGCGGAATGGCTCTCTATCTCATCGATCTGGGAGAAGATCAGATGTCTCCAAAGCTGCTGACGAGTCTACTGTTGTCAGATACCTTAGGCACTGATACTACAGGTGGGAGTCATCTGCTGTAGAAGCTCAGATGGAGATTTTTCGTTAGTAAAGCCTGGTAGGAGTCTGATTGCTAGAGAAGTCTGTCTGGGATTCGCCTGAGGTGGAAGCTCGTCTGAAGATGATCCGCCAGAGAAGTTCGGTTTCATGAAGGATCTGGCGGAGGGTCGGCCGGCGATGGACTTCGGATGGCATTGGGAAGGTTCGACAGACATCGGAGGTGATCAATTATTGTAAGAATCCAGCTGTCGGAGTCCGTCCGTCGTAGAAGCTCGTCCGATATCCATCCGCTATGGAAGTTCGATCGAGGTCTGGTTCTTGCAGAAGGCTGAAAGGAGATCGCTTATTGTAGAAGCTCGATCGAAGATCGATTGTCGTGGGAGCTCGGAGTAGCGATCTGGCGGGTGGGTCCTGTCCCGCTGTAGAAGCTTGTCTGGGATCCGGCTACGAAGAAGCTCGGCTGAAGTCTACCTGTAATGGAAGTTCGGAAGAAACGTGTTTATAATAGGGGCTCGAATGGAATTTTCTTACAGTAGAGATCCGGATTAGACCGCCCACTGTAGGAGTTCAGAGTAGACCACTCGTAGTAGAAGTTCGGAGCAGACCGCTCGCTGTAGAAGTTTGGAGTAGACCACTCGTAGTAGAAGTTCGGCTCTCACAGGAGCTCAGTTAGAATCTTGAAGGCAGTCGACCGTCGTAGAAACTCGGATGGAGTCTGATTATTGTAGAAACCTCATTATCGAAGAAGCTCAGATATTGATGAAGTCTGAAAGGAGTTCGGAGAATAGTTGATCACTGTAGAAGGTCGGCTGACAGTGAGGCCTAGAGAGCCTTTGGAGCGGCACGATAGATGGATGGAGAAGCTCATTGCCGGAGAAGTCCGGAAGCTCAGACGGTCGGGGGGGGTTCAGAGAGATGCCACACAAGGTCGGAAGCTGGAGAAGCCCTGGAAGGGTCGGTCTTTTACAAACTTCGGCCGAGGGATATTTTATACCCAACAAAATCAAATAGTTCTAAGGACTTCATCACATAACAAGAGTTCAAAACAAGATGTACATAGTGATGAAAAAACTAAATAATTTTTATTAATTTAATAATTTATATATAATTATAATAATAAGCTCAATCGTTAACAGGCTGATGATTGATTTTGGGATATAATTTTCAACAACTCTCACTTAGATTAAAGCCAATCGGTACAGTATCATATACTCATCTTTGATTTGTAGTCTTCGAACTCCTTGACACTGAGGGCTTTAATAAATGGGTCGATTAGGTTCTCTTTTTCATCGATCTTCTGAAACTCGACATCACCTCGATCCACGATCTCTCTGACCAGGTGGTAGAGATGTAGAATGTGCTTGATCTACTGATGTGATTTTGGTTCCTTTGCTTGAGTAATTATGCTAGTGCTATTGCAGTACAACAAGATGGGGCTATTAAGAGAGGATGCCACTCTGAGCTCATTGATGAACTTTCATAACCACACAGCTTTCTTTGCAGCATCAGATGCTGCGATATATTTCACCTCGCAAGTAGAATCGGCCACAGTGTGCTGCTTAGAACTTTTTCAGCAGATTACTCCATCATTTAGGATATAAATATATCCTGACATGCTCTTACTATCATCATGATCTGACTGAAAAATGAAGTCTATAAACCCCACAAGTTTTAAGCCAGATTCTCCATAGATAAGCCACTAATCCTTAGTATTTCTTAAATACCTAAGGATGGTCTTTACGACCTTCCAGTGATTCTCACCTGGATCGGACTGGTATCTACTTACTACTCCTAGTGAGTATGTCATGTCCGATCACGTACATGTCATGGCATACATAATAGATTCTATTGTCGAAACATATGAAATTTTACTCATACGCTCTCTCTCTCTCTTGAGGAGTTGTCGAACAATCACTCTGAGAGAAAAATTCTTTGGCCTATCAGAAGATAGCTTTTCTTGAAATTCTCTATGCTGAACCTTTTTAGCACAGTATTAATGTACGTCGACTGAGATAATCTAAGAATCTTTTAGATCTATCTCTATAGTCTTCATCCCAAGGATGAAGGATGCTTCTCTCAAGTCCTTCATGGAGAACTGTGATGACAACCAAACTTTTATTCCCTGTAATGTAGAAATATCATTCTTGATTAAGAGAATATCATCGACATACAAAACAAGAAATACTATCACAGAGTTATTAACCCACTTGTATATGCAGGGTTCTTCTTCATTCTTAATGAAGCCATATGTTCTGATCACTTTATCAAAATGCATATTCTAACTCTGCGATGCCTGTTTAAATCCATAGATGGACCTCTGAAGCTTGCGCACCTTAGACTCATCTGTGGATATGAAACCTTCAGGTTATATCATATACACCTCTTCTTCTAGCTCTCCATTTAGGAAGGCTATTTTCACATCTATTTGTCACATTTCATAGTCTAGATGTACTGCTATCACAAGCATGTTCCGAATGGACTTGAATATTGTCACAGAAAAAAATATCTCATCATAGTTAGTACCATAATGCTGACGGTAACCCTTCGCAACCAGCTGGGCTTTATAGGTCTCCACCTTTCTATCTGTGCCCTTCTTCTTTTTGAAGATCCACTTACATCCTCTGAATTTTATTCCTTCAAGTGGGTCAATTAATGTCCATACATTGTTGACTTTCATGGACTCTATTTTGAATTTCATGGCTTCCAGCCATTTATCAGAGTCAAACCTCTGCATCGCATCCATATAGGTGATCGGATCCTCATTATTTTCATCGAGTACTACCGGATCTCCATCCCAGACTAAGAAATCATAGTATCTATCTGGTTGACGTGGTACTCTATCGGATCTCCTTAAAGATATTTCTACAATAAGTTTTAGATTTGATCTAATCAAGTCTGACTCTATGGGTTTACTAGATTGTGTCGGTTCTTCTAGCGATAGAACTTCATCAAGTTCAATCTTTGAGGTATTAGTTCCTTTACCAAAGAACTCTTTTTCTAAAAAGACTGTCCTATTACTGATGAACACCTTTTGTTTATCAGTAAAGTAAAAGTAATATCCCTTAGTCTCTTTTGGGTACCCTACAAATAGATAATTATCTGACCTAGGTCCAAGCTTGTTAGTTTTTAAATGTTTGACATTAGTCGGACATCTCCAAATCCTAAGGTGAGAGAGTGCTGGCTTACGTCCTGTCCACATCTTATGTGGTATTTTACTTACTAACTTACTCAAAACTTTATTTAAAATATAACAAGCTGACTCAAGTGCATATCCCTTAAAGGAGATCGACAGACTTGCAAAGCCCATCATGGACCGAACCATGTCTAATAAGATTTGATTCCTCCTTTTTGATACACCATTATACTGTGGTGTTTCAGGAGGGATCCATTATGAGAGAACCTCATTCTCTTCTAAGTATATCAGAAACTCACTGGAGAGATATTCTCCTCTTCGATCGGACCGAAGAGTTTTAACACTATTTTTAGTTTGTTCTCTACTTCATTAGGAATCATTTGAAAATTTCAAATGATTCTAACTTATGTATCATTAAGTAGACATGCCCATACCTTGATAGGTTATTTATAAATATAATGAAATGGTAATATCCACCTCTGGCACTAGTGTTCATCGGTTCACATACATCAATATGTATCAGACCTAGAACTTCACTGGCTTGCTCACCTTTTCCAGTAAAAGGTGACTTGATCATTTTTTCAAGAAGACATGACTCATAGGTTGGGAGTGATTTGCAATCATTGACTTCGAGGATTCTCTCTTGTGTCAACCTGTTTATTTTATTCTTGTTAACATGACCTAACCTACAATGCCAAAGGTAGATATCGGAGACACCACTAATTCTAGGATATTTGCTGGATGTGTAGATTACAGTAACAGATTGTGACAATATGTAAATACCATTATTCAACTATCCATTTATCATATTAACACCATTCATAATAATGTTAAAATTATTTCTTTTTATTAAAATTTTATAACCGTACATGACCAAAAGGCCTACAAAAATAATATTCAATAAAAAAGAAGGACAAAAGTAACATTCACTTAGATTAATTATATTAGACTTGAATACAAGCTTAATAGTCCATAACGCTAGAACTGAAACTGATCTTCCATCTCCAACATTAAGGAACCTTTCACCTTCTTCAAATCTCCTACTGATCTGCAGACCTTGCAACAAATTGCAAATATTAAAAGAACTTTCGATATCTAATACCCAGGTAGTAGAATCACAAATTGAGAAATTATAAGGTGTTATCATATAATTATCTTGTTCAGCAACAACTTGCTTCTTTCTTGGCCTGTTTGGATCTAGTGAGGTAATGTATTGAGGATAATTTCTCTTCCAGTGCTCCTGCTTCTTGCAGTAGAAGCATTCTGCCTGATTCTGGTCGGACTTGGATTTCTTGGTCTGACAAGGCTTGGATGCCCCAGCACTTTGCACTCTTTTCTTGTTCTTCTTATTCATCTTCCCTTTCTTAAAGGGTCAACATCTAGAAGAAGACCCTCCAACAATATTCACTGACTCCTTGTGGAGCTGGTGATCCTTCTCAAAGTTCTGCAGCAACCCTAGCAAACCATGGTAGTTGACTGCAGGCTTTGTCATTCGAAAATGAGTAAGGAAAGGGAGGTAGGATTTGGGCAGAGAGTTCAAAATAGCATCTTTCCCCAACTGCTCATGCAAGGAAAAGTCAAGCTTGCTTAGGCACTCAATCATCTTGATCATGTATAATACATGATCAGTGACTGATACTCCTTCTCTCATTCGAGCGTTGAAGATGGCACAACTAGTCTTGTGCCTCTCAACATCGTCGGATGTGCCAAAGGACTCGTTCAATATTTGTAACATGTTCTATGGCAGAGTATTCTCAAAATGATGGCTGAACTCATCATTCATTGCCACTAGTATAATACAACAAACTGTAGTTCGATTGTTGAGCCACTTCTTATAAGTGTCTCTGACCGTGCTATGTGCATTCAGAGCTGGCTCCTCGGGTGTTGAATCTATCAACACATACAAGATCAGTTCGTACTTTAAGATAATTTTGAGCTTTCAATATCAGCTATCAAAATTTGGTCCCATCAGTTTATCACTATCTAATAGTGATCGGAGCGACAAGGTGGTAGCCATAACTACAAAAAAAAAATCAGAACCCAATTAGTATATGAATTGATTAAGCCTAAAGATATAGATTTTAGTTTAAATATTCTTTCACTATTTTATTCGAATTGATAGTCTCTACCTTTAATTCGAGAAATTACACAAATTCTTTAGTGGGTACTAGAATCCACATGGACTGTACATGGACCCGAGTATGGCTCGACTAATCCTTATGCACCCATGGGTAGGTTCTTAACCAATTATTTTATCAAATAATTTTTAGTATTCAATTTTGCCCTAGACACCTCTTCAACAGGCATGTAGCGCCTTCACTGAAAATTTTGGTTAGATCCAACCATTAATATACCAGAATTTAGTGTATCTAACAAATGAGTGACCAGGCTCGAGTGTGGCTCGGCCAACCTGACCATCATCAGAAAGACAACTAAATCAACATATTATGAATGATAATTCTGACAACCAGATGAGCACCAGACGTGTGGAACCTGCAATGATCATTTAAACTGTTGGACTCATTATCACCCAACTTAATGGGAGGCTATGATCTAGTTATTATCATAACTATTTTATTTCTAGAGACCTAACAATTTTAGAGGATTTAATTAGTTGAATTGAGAGAAGAGAAAAGACTTGACCAGTTAATCTTATTCCTCCCATTGACTTCACCAAGTCAGATTAAAGAAGATTAGGTAAAAGCTGGTCCAGCCAACCAGTCATAAATCGTTCCACTGACTTCACCAAGTCATGAAGAGGACTCAAGATAAGTTAAACTAGAGGCACCTAAATCAGTCATACTGATTTCCTAGTTAGTATGGATCAACTCTAATCATTAAGTGATCTAACTAAAACATGATTTACCATGTTGGCCAGGTAAGTGAGATCGGTGGGAGGGATATGCCATTAACTCGACATAGACTCAATCTATGCGAGTAGCTCCCAATTAATGACCACCGATCAAAGCTGCCATACTTACCTTAGACACTAACTGATTAGTCATTTTCAATTTAATCAACTTATAGACTTAGATTTGACCATGGAGCTATGATCAAAGTTCATATTGGTCTAATCAAAGACATGGACTTGACCAACTACAACTATTGAAATTGATCAAGAGAAAAAATTGATCCAATCAAAATTAACTTTTAATTAGATTTGATCAATTACTAACATAATCCATTATCAATGATTTCTAACCCTAGGTCAAACCCAGTTAAATGGACTTGACTCGAGCTAACGTATTAACCCATGAATTATGAAATTAATGCCTTAGATCTTTGATTCTTAAATCTAGATTGTTTAATTTTTAATTAAGTTTTGGGCTGACATGGGTTCGAATTCGATGTTTGAAAATAATTTTTAATTTTTATAAAATATTTTTACAATCAATCATCTAATGAGCAAAATTTTAATTTTAGATCTAATATACATTATTTTAGATCTAAAATAAAATTTTAAATTTTTTTTCATTATTCATCATCATGAAAAAGATCACGTAGCACCCCTACACGCTATAGGAGATCCCATCGAATGGATAAATAAGATTATGAAATCTCAATTTCTTCTATGATCGAATGGCTATGAGGATCTATCCAATCAGATTACTATACTACTCAGATTTAAAATTAATTATTTAGATCTAATCTAAATAATTAAAATCAGATTATATACAAAAAGTTCATGTCATAAGAAATCTTGCTCTGATACCATCTAAAAGAAAAATAGATAGTTCAAAGCATGTATTTTTAAAATTTTATAGCAGAATAATAAAAGATTAAACACTTTAATCTTTTAAACATATCTTAGATCAGATCTAAATTATCATTAAGGATCTATGATATAAAAAATTTACATATAAAATCTGATATAAAACAGAAAACTGCATTGATCACATCGATGCCCTAAATCTGGTCTAACTTTTAGATCATATTGGTTGAGTTCAGAACTCATCACCTTTTCATAGGTCGATGATCTCTACTATTGGTTGATATGGTACAAAGCTCTCATTGATGTCGAGCAACTACACAGGTTGTCTGGCCTCTATAGATCATCCACTCGAAGTCCTGATCGGATCTTCCTTCATGGGAGTGCTAGCTTGCATCGAAGGCTCTGGATGACTGATCCAAGCTCTTTTCTTCGGATCTCCTGGGCTCCTTTGAATCAAAAGATGAAGCTTTATGAGGATGTGGTGGTGTGGAAGATTGGACAAGAATTACTCTTGTATTTTTTTCTCACAAAATCTAGAGTTGAAATCCTAGAACCCACAGCTCACGCCCGAGAGAAAGAATACCTTCTCTGTTTCTCATGCACGGAAGCCCAACCCACTCTCAACTTTTCATATCCCCACTCTTAGGTTTCTCATGCCAAAAATCACTCTTCATCTCACACAAAACTGATCCCCTTTTAAGGTTGGCATCCCATGGAAGATAAGGATAAGAAAGAGGTAGTTTCGGTTCAAATTCAAACATTGATTGATCCTTATCACCATTTCAAATTAAATTTGAATTAAATTTTGAACTAAATTTTATCCTCATCTTATAAACTTAGAGATGGGTCAACCAACATTAGAATGGTGCAAAAAATCTTATGCAAAAATACTTTATGCGTGGAGAAAGGTGGTGGTGTGAAGAGAAGAGTCCAACTCAATTTGGACTCTAGGTTTTTATTCAAATTCAAACTCATTTGAACTCAAATTTAAACCAACCAATTTTTAATTCAAAAAAAATTAGATGAGAACATGAAAAAAGCTTCTGAGTATGAGAAAAATCACATAAAAATATTTCTCATGTGAAGAATAAGAGGGCACAGAGAAAGGAGGTGCAAGAGATTCGAATTTGAATTATTTTCTCATCCAATTAGATTCTTAACCCAACCAAATTAGGTTAAACTCAATTGAATCACTAAAACTAATCTAATTAGATAGTAAATAGTTTTGATTAAATTTTAATCAAATCAAAAATTAATCAATCTTAAGTTCTGATCATATCAGAAATCGAACACCCTTAGCGATTAGGTCATCTCATAACCTAATCGGATCAAACCAAATTGAATCCAATTCAATTAGATTTGATCCAAAACTCAATGCTCAATCTAAATGAGTTAATTAGCAATCTAATTACTAATCAATTCTCTTATAATTTATCAATAATTAGTGAATTGATTTATTACAACTTTTGCATAGAGTTAATCATCAATCGAATTGACTGTTTTATCCTAGAACGATTCTTAATCGTTGATCAGCCATATGATCAGTCAGAAATTTTTTTTAAGTGTGATCCTATAGGTTCGAATCTAAGCTGGTAGTATAAGAATAATCTTTCTATACCAATCAAAGTGACCATCTAGCAATGATATCCAACATCCGGATAGGTTAAAAGATTGCAATGCATCATTTAAGAACCTATTGGCATATGATTACCGTATAATTCATTCTTTTGGCCTAAATACTCAAGGTGACCTAGGGTTTAATTGTCAACCCTGATATGATCATCTATATTGTATTTTAATTTTTAAAATTCATCACATAGATTACCCCGATCAAGATTTTACTGAATTGAAATACACTGATACATTAACTCCTACTTATTCAGAGGGGTCAATTCCATCTTGACTTACACACCGACTTCGCAAGTACTTGACTATGCCCAAAAATCTTTCATCATTGAATTAAAAATTTAGGTAGTCCAATACCAAAGCATAGTGAGTTGCTTGCAAGTCACCATAGTGATCTCAGGTCGAAGGGACACTTATACCTAGATCCTATGCGAGCTACTTTTGACAGTAGAATGCTCAGTAATTGGTCACGTTCAGTGAGATGTACTCCTATGTCTCACTTATATGCTATGCCAGTGTCTTCACACTCCTTAAGAGGACAACCAACATATATGACATATAACGATCTATACTTAATATAGCTATCATCTTAATAATAGTATATCATTTGGTCATGAACTCAAGGTTTAAGGACTAAACGATATATCCTCCTATATCGAATCAAGTAGTCCTAAGGACTTCATCATATAATAGGAGTTCAAAATAAGATATACGTAGTGATAAAAAGTTAAATAATATTTATTAATTCAATAATTTATGTATAATTATAATAATAAGCTTAACCATCAATATGCTGACGATTAGCTTTATGACACAACTCCCAATAGTTTCTTGGGAAAGATCAGAATGAAAGGATTCCACAGCTTTTAGATTTTTACTCAATTTGTCATATAAAGGGGCTTTTCTCTTTTTCTTCTTCTTTGAGTCTCTAAAAAATAAAGATGTGAGTATATTAAAAGAGTTAAAGACTAATTCTAGGACTCTTTTAAGAGAAATTCCTTATCTCGGATGGCATCCCTATTCCTATAATTCAGAAGAATTTATAAAATAATTTAATAGCAAGTTTTATGATAACAGTTCGAAGGATTCTTCTAATTCTAGGCAAATAGTTAGTTCAAAAGATTCTTTAGCTCAAAGAATAAGATTTTGTAAAACTAGTTATGTCTTATATAATTTTCTATTGGTCTTATAAGATCTTTCTTAAGCTTTTCTAATCATTTCTTTAAGTTTTGCCTATAAATAGGAGATTTTATTATTGCAAAACTTACTTACCAATTCAAGTTTACTTTGTATAGGAAATAATTGTTTTTCAAATCGAGACCTTCATATTTATGGCTTAGATAGAGATTTTATCTTATTTAAGGAAGCCTTAAAATTTATAGATAAAATTTCTTAATCTAATGCTGTTGATCTTCTAGAGTTCTCAGAGAATCAATTAAATTGGCTATTACTGAATTTTCTATCTCTATCTCTAAGGGTTAGATATTTTTCTTTATATTCTATAGTATTATTTGTTAGCAATCTAGTAGTACTTATTTATTAGATTTAGTATAGCTTCGAAAGATTTTATTTTCTTCTTTTAAGAAATCTTTCGAGCTCTCTCATCAAACTTTCTTTTAAATTTTATATATTTTCTTATATGTAGTCTATCTATTTGAAATCCAAATTGATAACCAAAATTTTTTAAGTTGCAGAGATCATTTATTTTTTTTCTATTATGTAACTTTTTAAATTGATCTCTGATCTTTAAGCTGCTATTCAATTTAGATTTATCTAAAGAAATTATTCTATCTGACTTACTAATATTATCTATATATCTTAATCTAACTCTATCCTTTTCTAAGAATAAAGAAGCTATTTCTAAATTAACTTCTCAATCTAGAAATGATAGTTTTAAAAAAAATCTTAATATAGCAGAGTAAGTATCTCTGTACCATCTAAACTCAACTAAATTACTTAACTGATTATTAATATCTATATAAAGTTTAGTGTTCAAAGGATAATCTAAAGAATTATCACCTTTAGAATTTTTTTGAACAATATTCATAATTTTTGAGTTAGTGGAATGGATTTTCCATCCACTTTTCAATTGCCTTAACAAGTAAGTTAACATTGTTTTAGTAATTAAAATTTGTGAATAATCATGGATCTTACTGGCTCTCAAATGCATTGTTGGAATTTGGAGTTTGAAGTATACATATGTGTTTTAAAAACTTAATTTTCTAAACACCACAGTGAAGAATAAGATTAAAATAATTTTAATCTAAATTTTTCATGCTTAAAAAATATAAAACTACATGGATCTATTTCATATGCTGAAATTTAAATTGTGATCAAATCACATATCTTTTTTGCAATCTCTTTCTTCAAATATGGATCTGAAAGAGATGAGGCTCTTTGTTAGCTGCACAAGTATCTGACCTCTATTAGTATCCACTCGGATCAGTCTGGAACAGCTCTCTAAGATCTGAATTTTGATTCTCTAAAATTCAGCCTGCTGAATCTGAACGAAGTTTGGATCACGATCAATGTTTGATCTTTCTCCTTGATCTTCTTCTTCTTCTCTTCTCTAATTCTTTTCTCTTACTTATGTGCTGCTACCAGCATTAGAAGCCAGCAATCAATGGATACCCAACACCTTGGGCATATGCAAAACATGGGACGCGCATCCCAAGTAGTATGGCATGGGGACGCCTAAGGAGAAGAGAAAGAGGGAGGAAGAGAAGGCATGGGAGGTTCTCTTGGGGTGGAGAGGGACTGGCTTGGACTATTTTAGGACCTTAGGGGAGATCCTCTTTTATAGGCACAAAGTTTGAATCCTATTCAATCATATAATACAAGTCCTGCTTGCATTAGGATTCCTATTAACTTAAGTTATCTAACTTACATTAGGAAGCCCATTAGGCACCAACTATTGGAGCCCTTGCACCCATAATTAGATACCTTATTTTGCATCCAAGAGATACCCCATATGAAAACTAAAGGCTCTTTAATCAATGGACACGTCCAAATTGAATAATTCAAAGTGGCACCCCATAATAACTATCAAGGAGATTCATAAAGGACTTGCATCCTTAATTTATGTAATCCATAACCTTAGACACCCAACAATTAGAGTTTCATGAATCTTATTCATATAGATAATTAGCAAATAATTAAGTTAGAATTAACTTATCAAATAAGTAATCCCAATGGAAAGAGAAATTGGGTCCAACCATGTGCTAGCAAGGTTACCATGAACTCAATGAGTTTCTCTAAACCTAATTGATACTTTATAAGCTCAATTTCTTATTCCAGGCCTAATCTCTTTGTTGTGTGATCCCATAGGTTCAATTCTATCTGGTAGTGAGATATACAATGATCTCTATCATTATATCATTGAAACTCTTTTCAATGGGTCGGAATAATTCCACTCTAACTCAGCAAGGATTGTCGATCTGGAACAATCCTAGTGAGATCTCACAATCCACCAGTGACATCTAGCCGTATGTAGTGGCAACCCAGTAGAACTGAAATGAACCTCTAGATGTAGTTAACATGTGATTCAGTCCCTCTATTGTGAGTTCTGACTAGATGGCAGGTCATAGATAAATTGTCAAACCTCAACATCAGTCATATGATAGATTTGATTAGCTCAAGTGCAGATGTGATGTCTATGAAAACTCTTTTCCATCAATCACTCTACTGTGGCTACAAATTTATAGACTTAGCTTCTCAAATCTCATAGGACTACTCCTCTCTATCAATATTGATAGATCCTATCTTGATGCACACCCTACTCTTACAGTGAACCAACTGTCACCAATATCCACTACAAGGGCTCATTGAGATCCATGTTAATATGTTAATCAAACTCTAACAGCCTCACTGTGAGTAGTAGTACCATCTTAAGTTAAAAGATCAGTTACACAACTACATCATCGAGACAGTCACTGACGATTGAATAGAAATCCAAGTGATCTCTCATATAGTCATACTTAGTGCTAGTTGTTCTCTAACAACCATCCACACTCATCGTCTTATGTATCTATACAGTAGATTAGAGATCTATCTATCTCGAAGGAAGTGATTTGTACATCAGTCTATCCGGATCTGTTACCATCTTCATGATGATCCTATGACCGAGGGCCTTTAGGAATGAAATATATGTTTCTAATTCTCAACACCTTGAGAGTATGTATCAAAACTAATTCCATGGATGATTCAAAATACATTACACTTGAATGAAAAAAAATTTATCCTTTTATTGATCATATAAATATATTAAGTATAAAATTATATCCTAGATTAATTACAATGTGTCAGCTATATTGACTTCTAGGACATACATCTAACAATCTTCCACTTGAACTAAAGCCAATTGGCCATAAATCTAAGTCCCATCTTTTCAAAGTGGACTTCTATTTTCGGTTGGCTCAGCTACTTAGTCAGTGGGTCTGCCACGTTATCTACGAAATTTACTCTTCACACCTCGATATCAGGTAGTCACGTATATCGGTGCTTTATGTGTTTGGACTTCCAATGAAATCTTGGCTCCTTAGCAAGGGCTATGGTGTTATGGTCCTTATAGTACTGTGTCATGACATGACATTCAATTCTACAACTAACATTAAAACCAGAATTCGTCCTACACATTTATAGCACACTCAGCCTTCATTGATCGATTACTTGATATCCTTCTAGTAAATCGAACAAAAATACACCCTTGAATCGCAACTCAGAATCACTTCCAAAGGCCAAGAATAGATCCTTAGTCCTTCTTAAGTACTTAAGGATATTCTTCACAGCTATCCAATGCTCTTCGTCTGGATTCGACTGATACCTACCGTGACACTCATAGCAAAGACAATATCAGGTCGAGTACATAGCATGACGTACATAAGGCTCCCTATCATCGAAGCATAAGAAATCTTACTCATCCACTGAATCTCCTCAGATGTGGTCAGACACATCATCTTGGAGAGGTGAATACCATGCCCGAGAGGTAAAAAATCTCTCTCAAAGTTTTTCATGTTGAACCTCTTCAGCACCTTCTCTATGTACAGCTTTTGTGACAGGCCAAGCATCCGTCTAGGTCTAACCCTATTGACCTTTATTCTGAGAATATAGGATGCCTCCCCTACGTCTTTTATAGAGAATTCTTTGGACAACCATCTTTTGACCATGGTCATCATGGGAATGTCATTTCCAATAAGAAGAATATCATCCACGTATAATATGAGGAAGGTGATCATGCTCCCACTGACCCTCTTGTATACACAAGATTCCTCTTCATTTTTTATGAAATCAAATGATTTGATTGCCTCATCAAAATGATAGTTCCAACTTCGAGAAGCCTGCTTTAATCCGTGTATGGACCTTTGCAGCTTGCAGACTCTGTGATCACCATCATCGGATGTGAAACCCATAGGCTGCTCCATATAGATATCTTCCTCAAGATATCCATTCAGGAAGGCAGTTTTCATATTCAATAGGTACAATACTTTTAGATGGATGTACTAAAGTCTAGACTTGGTTCGAGTACATCGAGTCAATTTCTGACTTCATAGCATCTAACCATTTCTCAGAATCGATATCAGACATCACCTCGTCAAAGATATTAAGGTCATCAGTATGACCCCTATCTCCCATAAAGAATATTTTCTTCACTTCCTCCGTAAGCATACCTATGTACCTTTTAGAAGGTCGGAAGATCCTGCTAGATCTATGAGGTGGTAGAGGAACATCAACTACTGGCTCATAAATTATAAGTTCCTAAGGATCTATAGCTCTGGGCTCTTCAGAGACCTTTTCTTTGAGCTCCACTAACCTCCCACTACCGCTATCCTGGATAAACCATTTTTCTAGGAATACAGCATTTTGACTCACAATCACATTGTGATCTTGTGGAAAGTAAAAGTAGTATCCTATAGATTCTTTTGGATACCCTATAAAACGAGCTATAATAGATCTATCTTCCAACATTTTCGCTATCTGTCTTTTGACATAGGTGGGACATCCTCAAGTCTTAAGATAATTCAGACTCGACTTCTTACCGAACCATATCTCATATGGTAAGGTAGGAACGAACTTTGAAGGAACCCTATTCAACAAGTGGATGGCAGTTAACAAGGCATATCCCTAAAGAAATAAGGATAGATCAGTGAAGCTCATCATAGGCCTGACCATATCTAATAGGGTCCTGTTCCTCCTTTCGGATACCCCATTGAGCTGAGGTATTCCAGGAGGGATCCATTGAGAGACTATACCATTGTCCTTAAGATATCTCAAAAATTTTCGACTAAGGTATTCACCTCCTTGATCAGATCGAAGAACCTTAACAGGCTTGCTTGTCTGCTTTTTTACTTCATGCCTAAATTTTTTGAACTTTTCAAAGACCTCAGACTTGTGTTTCATTAGATACACATATCCGTACCTAGACAAATCATTGATAAAGATAATGAAGTAGGTGTAACCACCCCTAGCCTGCACATCAAATGGCCCACACACGTCGGTGTATACCAGGACAAGTAACTCTGTTGTTGCCCAGCTATGCAACCCAAGAGGGGGGGTGAATTGGGTTTTAAAAATTTTAGGCTTAACTAATTACTTGTAAAAATTATATATCAAAAGCTTGATGAATGAAGAGAGATACTTTGGTTTGAGATTAATTATTTAAAACAAGAATGCAAGGATATAATGGAGAATTAGAGAGAAACAATAAAGCATGCCACAAACACAATGATTTATAGTGGTTCGGTGCCAACCTTGCACCTACGTCCACTCCCCAAGCTCCTACTTGGGAATTCCAATCCACTAAACTTTGTATTCAACCCGAATACAACCGTCGGAAACTCCGACACTAGCTATCCCAAGCTAGTCCACTTGTTTCCCGGGTACAAGCCGACCCACACACTCAGATTTCAGGTTCGGATCAACCTTTCCTTGTTTTGGAAACCCTCCAAAACAAAAACAATTGCTCACAAGATAAACTCAGTTTAGAGCACAAATTAAGTACAAGATTAGCTCCTTTAGTGAGCGAATATAACAATAAATACGCTTTACTCAAATGAAGAAGCCCTTCTTGGATTTCCTAAAAGTGGATGAGAGATGAAGTAAATGCTTGAGGAGTTGGTGAGCTTGATTGAAGGCTTCTTGAAGGCTTTAAATGAGCTCTTGAATGATGTTGAGTAGTTGGCTTGAAAAACTTTCTCTTGAATGCACTTGAATGCCCTCTTGAATGCTCTTGATTTTCTCTTTTCAAATCACTTGAATGCCTCTTGGATATTTTGATCTCTCTTGCTTTTGTTTTCCACCTTTTGAAACCTTTATAGCCTTAAGAGACAAGGGAAAACAAACTAGGCAGAAAAAGAGCCGTTAGAGCACAAAAAGCAGCATTAAAAAGCAACCAAATCTGGCCAAAAACTAGCCGTTACAAGCAAATCCCGACATATGAGTCGACTCATGAGTCGACTCATGCCTCAGGGGTCGACTCATGAGTCGACCTCTGTTGCAAAGTCCAGAGATTGGGTTTCTGGATTTTCTTGGCCCAAAACAGCAGAGGTCGACTCATGAGTCGACTCATGCCTTGTGGGTCGACTCATGAGTCGACTCACAGGTCGTGCCAAGCCAGAAAACCAGCGTGCCATGGCTAATCTTTGCGTGCCAATCAGCTCATAGTTTCATGAGTTGACTCATGAGTCGACTCATGAACTTCAAACCTTCATAACTCCAAAAATATAAGTCCAAAAACCATGAAACTTTCACCAATAGATTACATATCATTTGTTCTACACGATGATGCTATCAAATCAGAGTTTTGATGAAATTACGATTTTGCCCCTGTAGAGCATAAGGTCTTTTTCACATAAAAATTATTTGTATCCCTTCCAACTGTTTTGTAGTCATCAAAATCAATCTAGGAGCAACAATCTCCCCCTTTTTGATGATGACAAAACATTTGAACAAAAGCATTTATATGAATCATGAATTTCAAAAGATTGCATTTTAGGTGCATATGCTTGAAAAAAGTATGATTCTTTTGGCATGTGAAACAAATGGTTATATGCATAAGTAGTTTGCCCATTTGCTTAAAGATTGGAAGATATGCTCATTGGATTATTGTCTTGGTGTTAGAGTAGAAAATTTGATTTTATTATCAGAGCAAACTGTATTTTGAAAAATTTTCTCAATTCTCAAAACTAGTCATGTGTGCCAAAGCATATTGAATAGTTGATTTGGAAAGAGTATTAGATCATTTAAGTTTAAGATGTATCAGAGCAAGAGAAATGAAAATCCTGCAATGTATCAGTGTAGGGAAAACAATTTTACAAAGTATCAGAGAAAAATTTTGCAAAGTATCAGAGTAATAAAAACAGTTTTTCAATGTATCAGAGTAAAATTGAGTAATGTATCGGAGTAGTAAAAAAAATGTCAAAGTATTAGAGTAATGTATTCAATATATCAGAGTGGGTTTGGAATTTGAAAGCCTATCAAAGCATGTTCAATGGTTTATAGCAAATCAGAGTATGAGTAATTTTAAAAGGTACTTATTTGCAGTATATTTAGCATTTGTACTTAAAATTGTCAATGTATTAATTTCTCATAATTTGTAGTGTTTGCTTTTGATGGATTTCTTTGTGTTTAATTTCTCCCCCTTTTTGACATCATCAAACAAGGTTAAGTCCTTTTTCTGAAGCATTCTTTAATTTCTCTTCTTGTAGGGTTTGCTCCCCCTTAATGAAGCAACTATTAACAGCAATCATAAAATGATAATACCATAAAGAGAAGACAATATTTCACAAAAGAGAATATATGACCAAAGTAAGATAATCATCATTCCATAAGTAAAGCCATAATTGTTTCAGTACATAGATTGTAACATAAAAAGTAACATACAAAGTCAACTAGCTCATGTCAATACATGGCCCCAAAAATACAGATCCTAGAGAGGACTAAATACTAAGACCTAGGATCTAGAAATGATCAATGATCAGAATCATCAGAAATGTGATAAGGATCAGATGGATCTGGATCTGAGATGCGTCCTCGACCCCGTCTGCCTCTGGCACGAGAGGAAGAACTGGCACGAGCAGGCGAACGGGAGGAACTGGGTGGCTGAGAACGCTGAGAAGCTAGGGACTGAACTGAAAGGGTAAGTCTGATGGAGTCAAGTACAGTCAGTGCCCTGGAGACAGCCTGGAGAAGTGCAGTGAACTGAGTAGTAGCTTGCTCACTTGATCCTCTGATCTCCTTCCTCAGTAACTCATAACCGCCCTCAAGAGCTCCTCTGAGTCTGCCGGCCTCTGCAGTGAGATCAGTGACCTCAATCGAAGACTCCTGAGGCTGAGGGTGTGCCAAATCGAAGACCTGCCCCTGTAACTCGAGAACTCTGTCAGTCAATCTCAGAACAGTGTCCTCAAGCTGCTGAATCCTCATGGACTGATCTGCCATCATCTGATATACTGTGGAGATGTGGGGAGTCAAAGTCTGATCAGTAGAAGTAGCCCCTGGTACAAATGAAGTACTGCTCATCTGACTCGACATCAAAGAGACCATACGCTGTGCAATCCGCTCAATCTGATAATCGGACAGTGTGAACTCTGGCGGAGGTGCTCTGCTCTCTGGCTGATGCACAGGTGTGGGTATCCTGGTAAACTCAGAAGGGCCAGCCTCTGGATCCGGAAAGAACTGTATATCAGGTGAAGCTGCCCTGAAGCCATGAACAGGAGATGATGGACCTTCTTCTTCTTCAGCTCTGACTTCTGCTGTATCCTCAGCTCTTTCTTCTGCTCTCTCTTCTGCTCTTTCTTCTGTTCTTTCTTCTGTTCTTTCCTCAGCTCCCCTTATCCAACCACCACCACTTTTTGTGAACCCCATTCGATGCAAGGTGTGTAGGTTGAAGGTATCAACATGAGACAGTTTGGTGGGAGCCTCCCCCTCACAACTAACTCCAAACCTCCTGAAAACTCTAGTCAGGGCCATACCATAAGGCAAATGTGCCTTAGATCTGTTCAGAGTCTCTCTCATGGCCTCTATCATAAGTGCTGGGAGGTTTAGGGGGGTTTCTGTGATAATGTGAAACATAATGCATATGTCCCTGCCTGACAGAAGATCGTGCCTACCACTCCTAGGGAAGAAAAGTTTTGTGACCATTTGATGTAAGATTCTCATTTCTATAGGTAAAATCTTGGCCTCTAGTTTATTCAAATTCCCTTGGTAGGTTCCTCCAAATATAACACTTATACCTTCTTCTTTTACGGGGAGTTCCATGTATGCATAACCTTCACTAGGTAAGTGTAAAATCTCCCCTAAAATGACAGGATCCAGACAGATATCAATCCCTTTCACAGTTGAAGTTACAGACCCATTTCCATAAATAAGATTCTGATAAAACTCCTTAACAAGGTCAACAAGGGTGACTTCTTTGAGTGAACAGTAAAAGCTCCATCCCTGAGTTTTGATCTTACTTGCTAAAGAAAATCCCTCACTTTCAAAGAACCGGAAGTCAATGTTTTTCCCGGTTTCTACTTTTCTATCTGAGAGAGGGTTCTTACTGGGAGTTTGAGAAGACTGTGAAGGACCTTGAACTGAATCTGGAATGGGAGCAGAGGTGGACTGTGCCGCTTGTCTTTTCCTTCTGACACTTTCTTCAAGTTCCCGGACAGACTTTCTCCTTTGGGGAAGTTTCATTTTTGGTGCCATACCCTCTTCAATAGCAGGCGAGGAGACTTGAGGAGCAAGTGAAGGAGTGGAGGAAGGATTATAAGAGAGTGATTTGAGGTTTTGGAGGAGAGAATGAGTGGATTTGAGAGGGACGGTGGAGTGCTAGGGCACGCTCCAACCGTGAAGAACAAGGGAAGAGGTCACAAAAGAACCTTTCCCGGAGTGGCTATTTGCGGTGGAGAGGAGGCGGGAGGAGTTCCACTAGCTCAAGCCTAGGAAATGGAGCAAATGGGAGAAGGGAGAATGGATTTCCGAAGGAGGAAGACGAGCGTGAGGGTCGGCTCACGAACAGTAATTCAACATATAAACCCTTCAGCCCGTTGGAAGTTGCTGGGAATTACAAGTTTGCCATTGAGTCGACTCATGGGGGTCGACTCATGAAGTTCAGAAAATCAGGAAAAATGTGAATAAATTCCAGAAAAATTTGAATTTTGAGGAGAAAGAGTTTAGCTCTAAGATGAGTTTTTAGAATGAAAAACTTGAGCTTTTGGGACCAAGAAAGGTGTTGGAAATTGAGCTCTTAGGAGATTTTGACCATAAATCATTGGAATTTGAAAAATAATTCAGGCAAATGGATCAAGAATTCCTAGATTTCTCCTAATTTCACAGAATCTATCCTCACTAAGGGCCTTTGTAAAGATATCAGCTAATTGATTTTCGGTGCAAACATATTCAAGAATTATATTTTTGTTTTGAACATGTTCTCTTATGAAGTGATGTCTTATTTCAATATGTTTGGATCTTGAGTGTTGAATAGGATTTTTAGATAGATTTATGGCACTTGTGTTGTCACATCTTATTGGTGTTTCATTAAGTTTAATTCCAAAGTCTTCGAGTTGTTGCTTAATCCACAAGATTTGAGCACAACAACTTCCGGCTGCAATGTATTCGGCCTCAGCCGTAGACAGTGCTACCGAATTTTGTTTCTTGCTAAACCATGAGATTAGGTTAACTCCAAGAAATTGATAAGTTCCACTTGTGCTTTTTCTATCTAGTTTACATCCAGCAAAGTCAGCATCAGAATATCCTAATAAATCTATTTGTGAGTCCTTAGAGTACCATAACCCTAAAGTTTGAGTACCATTTAAGTATCTAAGGATTCTTTTAACAGCATTCAAATGAGATTCTTTAGGATTAGATTGATATCTAGCACATAAACAAACACTAAACATGATATCAGGCCTACTTGCAGTTAAATATAATAATGATCCAATCATGCCTCTATAGTATTTTAAGTCTACACATTTACCTTCATCATCCTTGTCAAGCTTACATGAGGGACTCATTGGTGTGCCAATGGGTTTGGAGTTCTCCATTCCAAATCTTTTGAGTAGTTCCTTGGTGTACTTGCTTTGGGTGATGGAGATTCCCTCTTTTGATTGTTTGATCTGGAGTCCGAGGAAGAAGGTGAGTTCTCCCATCATGCTCATCTCGAACTCTCCCTGCATAAGCTTAGCAAAGTCTTGACAAAGGGATTCATTAGTAGACCCAAAAATTATGTCATCAACATAAATTTGTATAACTAACATATCATTTTGATTTCTTTTGATAAAGAGGGTTGTATCTACATTACCTCTTGAAAAACCATTACTTAGTAAAAATTTGCTTAGTCTATCATACCATGCTCTAGGTGCTTGTTTTAATCCATATAATGCCTTATTTAATTTAAAGACATGATTAGGAAAGGCATGATTTTCAAATCCAGAGGGTTGTTCTACATAAACTTCTTCAGCAATAAATCCATTTAAAAATACACTTTTAACATCCATTTGAAACAATTTGAATTTCATAAAGCAAGCATATGCAAGTAGAAGTCTAATGGCTTCTAATCTAGCTACTGGTGCAAAGGTTTCATCAAAATCAATCCCTTCTTCTTGATTATATCCTTTAGCAACCAATCTTGCTTTATTTCTAATTACATTACCATGCTCATCTAATTTGTTTCTAAAGACCCATTTTGTGCCAATTATTGAACAGTTTTTAGGTCTTGAAACCAAATTCCAAACATTATTTCTTTCAAATTGATTAAGTTCCTCTTGCATTGCATTAATCCAATTATGATCTTTTTCAGCTTCTTCAATAGTTTTAGGTTCAAAATGAGATACAAAAGCACAATGATTAAACACATCTCTGAGTGAAGAGCGAGTTTTTACACCATGCATAGGATCACCAATAATTAACTCCTTAGGGTGGTTGTGAACATACCTCCATTCCTTGGGTAGGTCAATTGTACCTTGAGGTTGTTCTTGAATTTCCTCACCTATCTCATCTTGTTTGTCTTCTTGTTCCTTGTCCTCTGGAGTGGCTGAATCTTTCAGAGTGATCTCCTTCATACCTTCTATTAATGGATCTGCATCATCAACACCCTCATTCTTCCTTGAAGGAAGATCGTTAGATTCATCAAAGACAACATGAATGGACTCCTCAACTACTAAAGTTCTTTTATTAAAAACTCTAAAAGCTTTACTAGTAGAGGAGTAACCCAGAAAGATTGCTTCATCTGATTTTGCATCAAATTTACCAAGTCTTTCCTTACCATTATTTAATACAAAACATCGGCAACCAAAAACATGAAAATATGCAATATTTGGTTTTCTTCCTTTCCAAAGTTCATAGGAGGTTTTCTTAAAAAATTGTCTAATTA
>NC_025993.2:61281120-61376639 GCF_000442705.2 Elaeis guineensis | reverse complement strand
GCATAGTCTTTCAGTTACAGTGGATACCTCCAGGGACATCTCAGCTCAATGGGTATCTGAAAGGAGGAATCGGATCCTATTGGATATGATCCGATCCAGATGAGCTTCACAGATCTTCCTATATTTCTATGAGGACATGCATTACTTTCTATAATTTATTTTTTGAATCAGGTTCTCTCTAAATCCATTCCTCCCACACCATATGAGTTATGGCATGGTAAGAAGCCATCTCTTGGGTACCTCAAGATTTGGAGATATTTGGCCCATGTCAAGCGATAGCAGGTAGACAAGTTAGAGGCTAGGTCTTTTAGGGTTCACTTCATAGGGTATTCTAAAAAAATCATAGAATACTACTTCTATCTTTCTGAGAATCACAATGTGATTGTGAGCCATCATACTGTCTTTTTAGAAAAAGAGTTTATCCAAAATAAAGGCAGTGGGAGGAAGATTGAGCTCAAAGAAAAAATTTCTAAAGAGCATCAAGTCCAAGAACCTGAACCTAGTAGTGAGCCAGTAGATATGATACCTCTTCTACCTCATAGATCAAGTAGGGTCTCCCGTCCTCTTGAAAGGTACTTAGGTATTCTTATAGAGGATTTAGAGGAAGCATTCCTTAAGGGAGATAGAGACATTAAGAATGATCTCAAGACCTACAATGAGGTAATGTTAGATATTGACTCTAAAAAATGGATGGAAGCAATGAAGTCTGTTGCCCAGCTATGCAACCCAAGAGGGGGGGTGAATTGGGTTTTAAAAATTTTAAGCTTAACTAATGACTTATGAAAGGTGTTTGTCAAAAGCTAAATGAATGAGGAGAAAAATTTTAGTTCAAGATTAATTACCTAAAGCATGAATGCAAGGAAATAATTAAGAGTAAAAGAAAGACAATTATGCACACCACAAACACAAGGATTTATAGTGGTTCGGTGCCAACCTTGCACCTACATCCACTCTCCAAGCTCCTACTTGGGAATTCCAATCCACTATACTTGTATTCAACCCGAATACAAACGTCGGAAACTCTGACACTAGCTATCCCAAGCTAGTCCACTTATTTCATGGGTACAAGCCAACCCAATACACTCCGATTTCAGGTTCGGATCAACCTTTTCTTATTTTGAAACCCCTCCAAAACAAAAACAATCACTCACAAAGAGTAAAATAGTTATAGCACAAATAAGTACAAGTAAAGCTCCTTTAATGAGCGAATATAACTTTTAAATACACTTTACTCAAGTGAAGAAGCCCACTTTTGGATTTCCTCAAAGTTGGATGGGAATTGATTGAGAGCTTGAGGAGTTGGTGAGCTTTGATTGTTGGCTTCTTGGAGGATTTAAATGAGCTCTTGATTAGGGCATAAAAGTTGGCTTGAGAAACCCTCTCTTTTGAATGCTCTTGAATGCACTTCAAATCTCTTTCTTTCTCTTCTTAATGTCTTGCTTTTCTCTTGTCAAATCTCTTCCTTGTTTTCCACCTTTTGAAATCTTTTATAGCTTTAAGAAATAGAGAAAAATATTCTAGGCAGAAAAAGAGCCGTTAGAGCACATTAAATGAGCATTAAAAGTACTTAAAACAGGTTAAAAACTAGCCGTTGCGGACAAATCCCGTCGCAGGGGTCGACTCATGAGTCGACTCATGCCTGAGGGGTCGACTCATGAGTGGACCTCTGTTGCAACGACCAGAAATTTGGTTTCTGGAATTTTTGGCCCAAACTAGCAGAAGTCGACTCATGAGTCGACTCATGCCTTGTGGGTCGACTCATGAGTCGACTCACAGGTCGTGCCAAGCCAAAAATCCAGCGTGCCAACAGAAATTTCAGTGTGCCAAGCTGCTCATTGTGCCATGAGCTGACTCATGAGTCGACTCATGGAATTCAAACATGCATAACTTCAAAAATACAAGTCCAAAAATAATAAAATTTTCACCAATAGATCACCAATAGATCACAAATCTTTTGCTCTACCAAATGATACTATTAAATCAGGGTTTTGGTAAAATTATGATTTTACCCCTGAAGAGCACAAAGAATTTTTCAAATAAAAATATTTGTATCCCTTCAATCTGCTTTGTAATCATCAAAATCAATCTAGGAGCAACAATCTCCTCCTTTTTGATGATGACAAAATACTTGAGCAAAAGTATTTATGTGAATCATGAATTTCAAAAGAATGTATTATAGGTGCATATGCTTGAAAATAGTATGATTCTTTTGGCATGTGATACAAATGGTCATATGCATGAATAGTTTGCCCATTTGCTTAAAGATTTGAAGATATGCTCATTGGATTATGTGATTTTGGTGTTAGAGCAGAAAATTCATTTTTTTTTTTTTTGTTATCAGAGCAAGCTGTATTTTGAAAATTTGCTCATTCTCATTTGCTTTTTGTTGCCCAGCTATGCAACCCAAGAGGGGGGGTGAATTGGGTTTTAAAGAATTTAGGCTTAACTAATTACTTATAAAAGTTATATATCAAAAGCTTGATGAATGAAGAGAGATACTTTGGTTTGAGATTAATTACTTAAAACAAGAATGCAAGGATATAATGGAGAGTTAGAGAGAAACAATAAAGCATGCCACAAACACAATGATTTATAGTGGTTCGGTGCCAACCTTGCACCTACGTCCACTCCCCAAGCTCCTACTTGGGAATTTCAATCCACTAAACTTTGTATTCAACCTGAATACAACCGTCGAAAACTCCGACACTAGCTATCCCAAGCTAGTCCACTTGTTTCCCGGGTACAAGCCGACCCACACACTCCGATTTCAGGTTCGGATCAACCTTTCCTTGTTTTGGAAACCCTCCAAAACAAAAACAATTGCTCTCAAGATAAACTCAGTTTAGAGCACAAATTAAGTACAAGAATAGCTCCTTAAGTGAGCGAATATAACAATAAATACGCTTTACTCAAATGAAGAAGCCCTTCTTGGATTTCCTCAAAGTGGATGAGAGATGAAGCAAATGCTTGAGGAGTTGGTGAGCTTGATTTTTGGCTTCTTGAAGGCTGTAAATGAGCTCTTAAATGAGGTTGAGAAGTTGGCTTGAGAAACTCTCTCTTGAATGAACTTGAATGCCCTCTTGAATACTCTTGATTTTCTCTTTTCAAATCACTTGAATGCCTCTTGGATATTTGGATTCTCTTCTTTTGTTTTCCACCTTTTGAAACCTTTATAGCCTTAAGAGACAAGGGAAAACAAACTAGGCAGAAAAAGAGCCGTTAGAGCACAAAAAGTGAGCATTAAAAGCAACCAAATCTGGCCAAAAACTAGCCGTTACAGGCAAATCCCGTCATATGAGTCGACTCATGAGTCGACTCATGCCTCAGGGGTCGACTCATGAGTCGACCTCTGTTGCAAAGTCCAGAGATTGGGTTTCTGGATTTTCTTGGCCCAAAACAGCAGAGGTCGACTCATGAGTCGACTCATGCCTTGTGGGTCGACTCATGAGTCGACTCACAGGTCGTGCCAAGCCAGAAAACCAGCGTGCCATGGCTAATCTTTGCGTGCCAATCAGCTCATAGTTTCATGAGTTGACTCATGAGTCGACTCATGAACTTCAAACCTTCATAACTCCAAAAATATAAGTCCAAAAACCATGAAACTTTCACCAATAGATTACATATCATTTGTTCTACACGATGATGCTATCAAATCAGAGTTTTGATGAAATTACGATTTTGCCCCTGTAGAGCATAAGGTCTTTTTCACATAAAAATTATTTGTATCCCTTCCAACTGTTTTGTAGTCATCAAAATCAATCTAGGAGCAACAATCTCCCCCTTTTTGATGATGACAAAACATTTGAACAAAAGCATTTGTATGAATCATGAATTTCAAAAGATTGCATTTTAGGTGCATATGCTTGAAAAGAGTATGATTCTTTTGGTATGTGAAACAAATGGTTATATGCAAAAGTAGTTTGCCCATTTGCTTAAAGATTGGAAGATATGCTCATTGGATAATTGTTTTGTGTTAGAGCAGAAAATTTGATTTTATTATCAGAGCAAACTGTATTTTGAAAAATTTTCTCAATTTTCAAAACTAGTCATGTGTGCCAAAGCATATTGAATAGTTGATTTGGAAAGAGTATTAGAGCATTTAAGTTTAAGATGTATCAGAGCAAGAGAAATGAAAATCCTGCAATGTATCAGTGTAGGGAAAACAATTTTACAAAGTATCAGAGAAAAATTTTGCAAAGTATCAGAGTAATAAAAACAGTTTTTCAATGTATCAGAGTAAAATTGAGTAATGTATCGGAGTAGTAAAAAATTGTCAAAGTATTAGAGCAATGTATTCAATATATCAGAGTGGGTTTAGAATTTGAAAGCCTATCAAAGCATATTCAATGGTTTACAGCAAATCAGAGTATGAGTAATTTTAAAAGGTACTTATTTGCAGTATATTTAGCATTTGTACTTAAAATTGTCAATGTATTAATTTCTCATAATTTGTAGTGTTTGCTTTCTTTGTGTTTAATTTCTCCCCCTTTTTGACATCATCAAACAAGGTTAAGTCCTTTTTCTGAAGCATTCTTTAATTTCTCTTCTTGTAGGGTTTGCTCCCCCTTAATGAAGCAACTATTAACAGCAATCATAAAATGATAATACCATAAAGAGAAGACAATATTTCACAAAAGAGAATATATAACCAAAGTAAGATAATCATCATTCCAAAGGTAAAGCCATAATTGTTGCAGTACATAGATTGTAACATAAAAAGTAACATACAAAGTCAACTAGCTCATGTCAATACATGGCCCCAAAAATACAGATCCTAGAGAGGACTAAACACTAAGACCTAGGATCTAGAAATGATCAATGATCAGAATCATCAGAAATGTGATAAGGATCAGATGGATCTGGATCTGAGATGCGTCCTCGACCCCGTCTGCCTCTGGCACGAGAGGAAGAACTGGCACGAGCAGGCGAACGGGAGGAACTGGGTGGCTGAGAACGCTGAGAAGCTAGGGACTGAACTGAAAGGGTAAGTCTGATGGAGTCAAGTACAGTCAGTGCCCTGGAGACAGCCTGGAGAAGTGCAGTGAACTGAGTAGTAGCTTGCTCACTTGATCCTCTGATCTCCTTCCTCAGTAACTCATAACCGCCCTCAAGAGCTCCTCTGAGTCTGCCGGCCTCTGCAGTGAGATCAGTGACCTCAATCGTAGACTCCTGAGGCTGAGGGTGTGCCAAATCGAAGACCTGCCCCTGTAACTCGAGAACTCTGCCAGTCAATCTCAGAACAGTGTCCTCAAGCTGCTGAATCCTCATGGACTGATCTGCCATCATCTGATATACTGTGGAGATGTGGGGAGTCAAAGTCTGATCAGTAGAAGTAGCCCCTGGTACAAATGAAGTACTGCTCATCTGACTCGACATCAAAGAGACCATACGCTGTGCAATCCGCTCAATCTGATAATCGGACAGTGTGAACTCTGGCGGAGGTGCTCTGCTCTCTGGCTGATGCACAGGTGTGGGTATCCTGGTAAACTCAGAAGGGCCAGCCTCTGGATCCGGAAAGAACTGTATATCTGGTGAAGCTGCCCTGAAGCCATGAACAGGAGATGATGGACCTTCTTCTTCTTCAGCTCTGACTTCTGCTGTATCCTCAGCTCTTTCTTCTGCTCTCTCTTCTGCTCTTTCTTCTGTTCTTTCCTCAGCTCCCCTGATCCAACCACCACCACTTTTTGTGAACCCCATTCGATGCAAGGTGTGTAGGTTGAAGGTATCAACATGAGACAGTTTGGTGGGAGCCTCCCCCTCACAACTAACTCCAAACCTCCTGAAAACTCTAGTCAGGGCCATACCATAAGGCAAATGTGCCTTAGATCTGTTCAGAGTCTCTCTCATGGCCTCTATCATAAGTGCTGGGAGGTTTAGGGGGGTTTCTGTGATAATGTGAAACATAATGCATATGTCCCTGCCTGACAGAAGATCGTGCCTACCACTCCTAGGGAAGAAAAGTTTTGTGACCATTTGATGTAAGATTCTCATTTCTATAGGTAAAATCTTGGCCTCTAGTTTATTCAAATTCCCTTGGTAGGTTCCTCCAAATATAACACTTATACCTTCTTCTTTCACGGGGAGTTCCATGTATGCATAACCTTCACTAGGTAAGTGTAAAATCTCCCCTAAAATGACAGGATCCAGACAGATATCAATCCCTTTCACAGTTGAAGTTACAGACCCATTTCCATAAATAAGATTCTGATAAAACTCCCTAACAAGGTCAACAAGGGTGACTTCTTTGAGTGAACAGTAAAAGCTCCATCCCTGAGTTTTGATCTTACTTGCTAAAGAAAATCCCTCACTTTCAAAGAACCGGAAGTCAATGTTTTTCCCGGTTTCTACTTTTCTATCTGAGAGAGGGTTCTTACTGGGAGTTTGAGAAGACTGTGAAGGACCTTGAACTGAATCTGGAATGGGAGCAGAGGTGGACTGTGCCGCTTGTCTTTTCCTTCTGACACTTTCTTCAAGTTCCCGGACAGACTTTCTCCTTTGGGGAAGTTTCATTTTTGGTGCCATACCTCTTCAATAGCAGACGAGGAGACTTGAGGAGCAAGTGAAGGAGTGGAGGAAGGATTATAAGAGAGTGATTTGAGGTTTTGGAGGAGAGAATGAGTGGATTTGAGAGGGACGGTGGAGTGCTAGGGCACGCTCCAACCGTGAAGAACAAGGGAAGAGGTCACAAAAGAACCTTTCCCGGAGTGGCTATTTGCGGTGGAGAGGAGGCGGGAGGAGTTCCACTAGCTCAAGCCTAGGAAATGGAGCAAATGGAGAAGGGAGAATGGATTTCCGAAGGAGGAAGACGAGCGTGAGGGTCGGCTCACGAACAGTAATTCAACATATAAACCCTTCAGCCCGTTGGAAGTTGCTGGGAATTACAAGTTTGCCATTGAGTCGACTCATGGGGGTCGACTCATGAAGTTCAGAAAATCAGGAAAAATGTGAATAAATTCCAGAAAAATTTGAATTTGGGGAGAAGGAGTTTAGCTCTAAGATGAGTTTTTAGAATGAAAAACTTGAGCTTTTGGGACCAAGAAAGGTGTTGGAAATTGAGGCTTAGGAGATTTTGACCATAAATCATTGGAATTTGAAAAATAATTCAGGCAAATGGATCAAGAATTCCTAGATTTCTCCTAATTTCACAGAATCTATCCTCACTAAGGGCCTTTGTAAAGATATCAGCTAATTGATTTTCGGTGCAAACATATTCAAGAATTATATTTTTGTTTTGAACATGTTCTCTTATGAAGTGATGTCTTATTTCAATATGTTTGGATCTTGAGTGTTGAATAGGATTTTTAGATAGATTTATGGCACTTGTGTTGTCACATCTTATTGGTGTTTCATTAAGTTTAATTCCAAAGTCTTCGAGTTGTTGCTTAATCCACAAGATTTGAGCACAACAACTTCCGGCTGCAATGTATTCGGCCTCAGCCGTAGACAGTGCTACCGAATTTTGTTTCTTGCTAAACCATGAGATTAGGTTAACTCCAAGAAATTGACAAGTTCCACTTGTGCTTTTTCTATCTAGTTTACATCCAGCAAAGTCAGCATCAGAATATCCTAATAAATCTATTTGTGAGTCCTTAGAGTACCATAACCCTAAAGTTTGAGTACCATTTAAGTATCTAAGGATTCTTTTAACAGCATTCAAATGAGATTCTTTAGGATTAGATTGATATCTAGCACATAAACAAACACTAAACATGATATCAGGCCTACTTGCAGTTAAATATAATAATGATCCAATCATGCCTCTATAGTATTTTAAGTCTACACATTTACCTTCATCATCCTTGTCAAGCTTACATGAGGGACTCATTGGTGTGCCAATGGGTTTGGAGTTCTCCATTCCAAATCTTTTGAGTAGTTCCTTGGTGTACTTGCTTTGGGTGATGGAGATTCCCTCTTTGATTGTTTGATCTGGAGTCCGAGGAAGAAGGTGAGTTCTCCCATCATGCTCATCTCGAACTCTCCCTGCATAAGCTTAGCAAAGTCTTGACAAAGGGATTCATTAGTAGACCCAAAAATTATGTCATCAACATAAATTTGTATAACTAACATATCATTTTGATTTCTTTTGATAAAGAGGGTTGTATCTACATTACCTCTTGAAAAACCATTACTTAGTAAAAATTTGCTTAGTCTATCATACCATGCTCTAGGTGCTTGTTTTAATCCATATAATGCCTTATTTAATTTAAAGACATGATTAGGAAAGGCATGATTTTCAAATCCAGAGGGGTTGTTCTACATAAACTTCTTCAGCAATAAATCCATTTAAAAATACACTTTTAACATCCATTTGAAACAATTTGAATTTCATAAAGCAAGCATATGCAAGTAGAAGTCTAATGGCTTCTAATCTAGCTACTGGTGCAAAGGTTTCATCAAAATCAATCCCTTCTTCTTGATTATATCCTTTAGCAACCAATCTTGCTTTATTTCTAATTACATTACCATGCTCATCTAATTTGTTTCTAAAGACCCATTTTGTGCCAATTATTGAACAGTTTTTAGGTCTTGAAACCAAATTCCAAACATTATTTCTTTCAAATTGATTAAGTTCCTCTTGCATTGCATTAATCCAATTATGATCTTTTTCAGCTTCTTCAATAGTTTTAGGTTCAAAATGAGATACAAAAGCACAATGATTAAACACATCTCTGAGTGAAGAGCGAGTTTTTACACCATGCATAGGATCACCAATAATTAACTCCTTAGGGTGGTTGTGAACATACCTCCATTCCTTGGGTAGGTCAATTGTACCTTGAGGTTGTTCTTGAATTTCCTCACCTATCTCATCTTGTTTGTCTTCTTGTTCCTTGTCCTCTGGAGTGGCTGAATCTTTCAGAGTGATCTCCTTCATACCTTCTATTAATGGATCTGCATCATCAACACCCTCATTCTTCCTTGAAGGAAGATCGTTAGATTCATCAAAGACAACATGAATGGACTCCTCAACTACTAAAGTTCTTTTATTAAAAACTCTAAAAGCTTTACTAGTAGAGGAGTAACCCAGAAAGATTGCTTCATCTGATTTTGCATCAAATTTACCAAGTCTTTCCTTACCATTATTTAATACAAAACATCGGCAACCAAAAACATGAAAATATGCAATATTTGGTTTTCTTCCTTTCCAAAGTTCATAGGAGGTTTTCTTAAAAAATTGTCTAATTAAAGCACGACTTAAAATGTAACATGCTGTGTTAATAGCTTCCGCCCAAAAATATCTTGGAAGGTTGCTTTCACAAAGCATGGTACGGGCCATTTCTTCTAAGGTTCTGTTTTTCCTTTCAACTACCCCATTTTGTTGGGGTGTTCTAGGAGCAGAGAAGTTATGGCCGATTCCATTCTCATCACAAAATTTTTCAAAGTTTTGATTTTCAAATTCAGTTCCATGATCACTTCTAATATTTTGAATTGAAAATCCTTTTTCATTAGTGACTTTTCGATGAAATTTAGTGAAAATATGAAAAGTTTCATCTTTGTGTGCCAAAAAGAAAACCCAAGTAAAACGTGAATAATCATCTATTATTACAAAACCATATCGTTTTCCTCCTAGACTTGTGGTTCTAGTTGGTCCAAATAAATCCATATGCAAAAGCTCTAATGGTCTAGAAGTTGAAACAATGTTTTTGGATTTAAATGAAACTCTAGTTTGCTTACCTAGTTGACATGCATCACAAATCCTATCTTTTTCAAAATTCAGTTTAGGCAAGCCATGAACTAATTCTTTCTTAATTAATTTTGAAAGAGAATGCATGCTAATGTGAGCAAGTCTACGATGCCAAAGCCAACTAGTCTCATTAACTTTAGCATTTAAGGATACTAGGCATTGCATGTCTAATTTGGCTAAATTATTTAGATCTACCATATAAACATTGCCATGTCTATGTCCTATAAATTTGATGCCATCATTAATAGGAGTAGTCACAATACAAACAGATGATTCAAAAACTACTTTATACCCTTTATCACAAAATTGACTAATGCTAAGTAAGTTATGCTTTAAACCTTTAACTAACAAAACATTTTCAATATATTTGGAGGGAGTGATACCAATGTTACCTATCCCGATGATCTTTCCTTTGCCATTATCTCCAAAGGTGACCATCCCTCCATCCTTAGCATCAAGCGTGATGAATTGTGATTCATCACCAGTCATGTGTCTCGAGCATCCACTGTCCAGATACCATTTCCTGTTTTCTCCATGGGATGCTAGACACACCTGCAAACAAATATCAAGTTTTTGCTTTAGGTACCCAAGCTTTCTTGGGTCCTTTTTGGTTAGTCAAGATGGTTCCTTTTGGAACCCATATTTTCTTTACAGTTATGTTTGCACAAGTGTAAGATTTATGTCCTATTCTACCACATTTAAAACAAGTAGTATTGGTAGGCTTGTTACTTGAATAATTTACATAAATATTTTTCAGAAATTTTTGTTTCTTTAAGGGGTTATAGCCAAGTCCGGCCTTATCATATACGGCCTTTTGATTTTCAAGAATCATATTTAGTTTGTTTGAACTTAAGGTGAATTTATCTACTATAGGTTTCAGCTTATTTATATCATTCTTTAGGCTTTGGTTCTCTTGAAGCAAAGTAGATTTTTCAACTGAAAGATTTTCTGCTTGTTTTACTAAAGACTGATTTTTCAGTTTTAGTTCTTTGTTTTTCATTCCTAGTTTCTTCAATTCATCAATTAAATCATTGAAGGCTTCATGCAATTCTTCAAAAGTAAAATCACTAGGGTTTTCAGAAATTACCTCATTATCGTGTGCCATAAGGCACAGGTTGGCTTGTTCTGTTGAGGTCTCCTCATCGGAGCTTGAATCGTCGCTCGCACTCCATGTGGCCATCATTGCCTTCTTTTTGAACTTTTTGGGACCTTTCTTCAATTGTGGACATTCGGATTTGAAATGCCCCGGCTTCTTGCACTCATAGCATATAAGGGGTTGATCTTTTTCTTTCTCTTTGCTTTGTTCCCCTTTTGTGAAAGGTCTCTTTCTCATCCCCTGTTTCCTCTTTCTTAGGAACTTCTTGAATCTTCGGGTGATGAGTGCCATTTCTTCATCCTGTTCTTCATCTTCTGTATCGTCAGTTTCTTCATCAGGAGAGGCTGTGGATTTGAGGGCAATGGTTCTCTTCTTTTTGACTTCATCCTCTTGATGTTGCTTCATGCTAAGCTCGTGAGTCATCAAGGATCCAAGAAGCTCTTCTAGAGGTAGAGTGTTCAAGTCCTTTGCTTCTTGGATAGCAGTCACCTTGGCTTCCCAGGTTCTTGGCAATGACCTGAGAATCTTCCTTACAAGTTCACTGTTAGTATAAGATTTGCCAAGACTCTTCAAACCATTAATTATATCAGTAAAGCGAGTAAACATAGCAGTTATGGACTCATCATGCTCCATTTTAAATAACTCATATTTATGTACAAGCATGTTTATTTTAGACTCCTTTACTTGATTTGTTCCCTCATGGGTTACTTCTAACCTATCCCATATTTCTTTAGCAGATGCACAGGTAGAAATGCGATTAAATTCATTTGCATCAAGTGAACAGTAAAGAACATTCATAGCTTTAGCATTTAACTGTGCCAATTTCTTATCAACCTCATCCCATTCTCTTTCGGGTTTGGTTGACTCCTCACCATCTATTATCTTGGTGGGTGTGTGTGGACCGTTCACTATGATACTCCACATATCATAGTCTAGTGCTTGTATGAAAATCTTCATCCGAGCTTTCCAATAGGTGTAGTTAGACCCATTGAAAAGTGGAGGTCGGTTGGTAGATTGCCCCTCGGCTAGAGAAGTGCCGACGTGGGTTGCCATAGATCTTTGGCTCTTTGATTGTTAGATCAAAGAAGGGCTAGAGCACCGGGCTCTGATACCACTTGTTGCCCAGCTATGCAACCCAAGAGGGGGGGTGAATTGGGTTTTAAAAATTTTAGGCTTAACTAATTACTTGTAAAAATTATATATCAAAAGCTTGATGAATGAAGAGAGATACTTTGGTTTGATATTAATTACTTAAAACAAGAATGCAAGGATATAATGGAGAATTAGAGAGAAACAATAAAGCATGCCACAAACACAATGATTTATAGTGGTTCGGTGCCAACCTTGCACCTACGTCCACTCCCCAAGCTCCTACTTGGGAATTCCAATCCACTAAACTTTGTATTCAACCCGAATACAACCGTCGGAAACTCCGACACTAGCTATCCCAAGCTAGTCCACTTGTTTCCCGGGTACAAGCCGACCCACACACTCCGATTTCAGGTTCGGATCAACCTTTTCTTGTTTTGAAAACCCTCCAAAACAAAAACAATTGCTCACAAGATAAACTCAGTTTAGAGCACAAATTAAGTACAAGATTAGCTCCTTAAGTGAGCGAATATAACAATAAATACGCTTTACTCAAATGAAGAAGCCCTTCTTGGATTTCCTAAAAGTGGATGAGAGATGAAGTAAATGCTTGAGGAGTTGGTGAGCTTGATTGAAGGCTTCTTGAAGGCTTTAAATGAGCTCTTGAATGATGTTGAGTAGTTGGCTTGAAAAACCTTCTCTTGAATGCACTTGAATGCCCTCTTGAATGCTCTTGATTTTCTCTTTTCAAATCACTTGAATGCCTCTTGGATATTTTGATCTCTCTTGCTTTTGTTTTCCACCTTTTGAAACCTTTATAGCCTTAAGAGACAAGGGAAAACAAACTAGGCAGAAAAAGAGCCGTTAGAGCACAAAAAGCAGCATTAAAAAGCAACCAAATCTGGCCAAAAACTAGCCGTTACAGGCAAATCCCGACATATGAGTCGACTCATGAGTCGACTCATGCCTCAGGGGTCGACTCATGAGTCGACCTCTGTTGCAAAGTCCAGAGATTGGGTTTCTGGATTTTTTTGGCCCAAAACAGTAGAGGTCGACTCATGAGTCGACTCATGCCTTGTGGGTCGACTCATGAGTCGACTCACAGGTCGTGCCAAGCCAGAAAACCAGCGTGCCATGGCTAATCTTTGCGTGCCAATCAGCTCATAGTTTCATGAGTTGACTCATGAGTCGACTCATGAACTTCAAACCTTCATAACTCCAAAAATATAAGTCCAAAAACCATGAAACTTTCACCAATAGATTACATATCATTTGTTCTACACGATGATGCTATCAAATCAGAGTTTTGATGAAATTATGATTTTGCCCCTGTAGAGCATAAGGTCTTTTTCACATAAAAATTATTTGTATCCCTTCCAACTGTTTTGTAGTCATCAAAATCAATCTAGGAGCAACATCTGTGGTCCTTTCCTCATGTCCTACAAAGGATAACTTAGCCATCTTTCATCGAAGGCAAGATTCACAAGCTGGATATGTTTCTAGGCAAAGAGAGCCAAAGATCCTATCCTTTTTAAGTTTGTTTATTTTGTCCTCTTCAATATGGCCTAGTCTATGGTACCACAAGTACTTCTGATTAATTTCATCTTTGGATCTTTTTTGGCCTATGGCACTCACTATTTGCTCATTTAGGTTCACATTCATATCAACATGCAAGAGACAAAGACTGTCAATTAAAAGATCTCATGCAACCAATTTATTTCATAAATAAATAAAATAAAATTTTTTATTGAAACTAATTTCAAAACCTTCTTGTACTAGCACAGACACGAAAATTAAATTTTGACTAGCTACAGAAATATAATAACAGTCTTTCAAATCTAATTTAACGTTACATGATAATCGAAGAGGGTAAGTACCAACGACTTCTGCAGCAACTTTTGCTCCATTGTTAATCTGAAAGATCATGTCACCTTCCCTTAACCTCCTACTTTCTATCAGACCCTGTATTGAGGTACATATATGAGTACTCGAGCCAGAGTCCAATACCCAACTAGAAGTAGAAGAAATCGTAAAGTTAGATTCAATTACGAGCATACCTTCGGAAGATTTATCATTCTTTTTAGTCTTTATGCTCTCCAGATATTTTGGATAGTTTCTCTTCCAGTGGCCTTCAGCATGACAGTGGAAACACTTTCCCTTTGCCTCAGCTGCCTTTGGACCATCCTTCTTCGACTTGCTCTCTTTCTTCTGCTTTTTTATGGATTTAGCCTTCTTCCTTGCAACAGACTTTCTCTTGGAAGAAGAAGTCTGCTCCACAGCAAGAACAGAGCCCCTTAAACTCTTCAAGGTACCCTCTGTTGTGACCAACATGTTGACAAGTTCGAAAATAGTACAATCAAATTTGTTCATATGAAAATTCATGATGAATTGACTATATGAACTGGTAAGAGATTGAAGGATCAGATCTATCTGTAATTCTTTTTGCATATCCAGCCTGAGCTTCTCAAGCTCCTCAATATCCTTAATCACTATCATATAGTGCTCATGGATAGACTGTCCTTCGCGCATCTTTAGGTTGAAGAGTTTCTTGAACACTTCGAAGCACGCAGTATGGCTTTGCTCACCATACAACTCTTGTGGTGGGTAATCATGGCCCGGACAGTGGGCATATGCTCATGCTGGCTTTGCAACTCATTTGACATAAATGCCAGCACATAGCACTTAACCTGACTATCTTCATCCATCCACTTCTCAAAAGTAGCTCTCTACTCAGTAGTAGGATGGTTTGGCAACACAACGGGATCCTGATCGAGAATATGGCTTAACTTTTCTAAAGTCAGGATAATCCTAAGATTTTTGAGCCAATCTTTAAAATTATTACCGATCAAACGATTGGTTTCAAGGATGCGAGCTAGAGGGTTTGAGGCTGACATAATGGTTTAACTACAAGAGTAGAGATTCAAGTTAGATTTTTATATTTAATTTTTTAATTTGCTTCTAGAAATTTTAAGATGCAAATAATGACTTCTACTAATTTTTTGGATCCCTCCACTCCTTTGGAAGGAAACGAAAATTTTAATGCGATAAAAGATTCCTAGTGGGTGCTGCGATCCCATCGATGACATGCACCTCACCTAATAGTTATTGGTAACATGCACACCGATATGTGGGCAACTCTTTGTCCAGATGCTTCACTAAGCATGTTGCAGCTACTTGGTCTCTAAGTCATGTGGGCTCACCTAACAGTTATTGCCCATACTTCTTAGTTAAGTCTGACCCACCATTCACAAGCAGATGCAAGGCCGTCATTAGGTCCCTCACCTAACTGTTATTGGGCCCAACCCCATCCTTACCCCAGAGCAACTCTTTGCTAATAGAGTAGTTGCATGTTCTCAATGCAACTGAACCACTGTAACTAGCCAAGAATAATCAATGCCGGTAACATGCCCGTACATCTACAATAGTGGAAGACCTATGGACTTAATATTTATGGGAAGGTTTGGATTTAGATCTCATCTAATCAGTCATCATATGACTGATTTAACTGGCATGGGCTAAACCAAAATGTTAAGCAACCTAATTCAAGACCCAATCTTTCAAATTGGCTAAGTGGAGAATGGTGGGGGTCCCTCCGTTGCCTTCCTTAAACACCAATGAATTGGCCAGATCAGTTAATAAAATCAATTAAATAATCACATCTCATTAACTTGTCTTAGACACCAATAGATCGATTGATCAGAATTGGTTAGCTCAAGCGTATCGAACTCAAACCAATGAGCCAAATTAGATCATTAGATTAATCGATTCTACATATGGGACTCAATCGATTTGATCAACTATAATTGTTTGATCATTAACTTAATTGATCTAACTCAATTCAATACTTGACTTGATTTGATCAATTACTTAATCGAATTAGACCCATATGACTCAAATAAAAAATCTTAGTTGTAATCCTATTATATAACCTGATGTTTGATTTTTTCATGACCAAATTTCTCATGCATAAACATAAATTTTAGATTCTAAAATCATATTTTAGATCTAAATTCTTTGTATAAAAGTAAGTATTAAAATATGAAAATAATTTTCAAGTTCTAACATGCAAATATATATCACATATATGCATGAAAAATCGGATCTAAACAAAATTTCAGATCTAAACATGATATCATATATCTCACATACTAATCATAGATCAGATTAAAGTCAAATTTATGATCTAAATATATAATCATATATCATATATATGAATCAAAGTTTAAATCATAAAAAAAAAATTCAAGTTTCATGCATGTAACTATTTCACATGAACTAGAACTCTTTCTAGATCAATTATCAGATCTATACATGCATCAACATATCAACTATATGTTTTAGAATTAAATTTAAAATTAAATTTTAGATTTGAAGATCCATCCATATATCTCATGTATTAAGAAAAAAATTAATTTTGAAATCTTTTCAAAAGCATGTATATCAAAATTCAGCATATGAAAACCCGTGGCTTTGATACCACTGTTGAAATTTGAGGTTTGAAGCATGCATATGTGTTTCAAAAACTTATTTTTCTAAACACCATAGTAGAGAATAAGATTAAAATAATTTTAATCTAAATTTTATATGTATAAAAATATAAAACTACATAGATCTATTTCATATGCTGAAATTTAAATTGTGATCAAATCACATACCTTTTTTGCAATCTCTTTCTTCAAATATGGATTTGAAAAAGATGAGACTCTTTGTTAGCCATACAAGTATCCGGTCTCTATGAGTATCTACTTAAGATCAGTCTAGAATAGCCCTCTAAGATCTGAATTTTGATTCTCCAAAATTCAGCCTGCTGAATCTGAATGAAGCCTGGATCGCGATCAACATTTGATCTTTCTCCTTGATCTTCTTCTTCTTCTCTTCTCTAGTCTTTTTTCCTTGCTTATGTGCTGCTACCAGCACTAGAAACTAGCAATCAATGGATGCCCAACACCTTAGGCATGTGCAAAACTTGGGACGTGCATCCCAAGTAGTATGGCATGGGGATGCCTAAGGAGAAGAGAAAGAGGGAGGAAGAGAGGGCGTGGGAGGTTCTCTTGGGGTGGAGAGGGGCTGGCTTGGATTATTTTAGGACCTTAGGGGAGGTCTTCCTTTATAGACACAAAGATTGAATCCTATTTAATCATATAATACAAGTCCTACTTGCATTAGGATTTTTATTAACTTAAGTTATCCAACTTACATTAGGAAGCCCATTAGGAGCCAGCTATTGGAGCCCTTGCACCCATAATTAGATACCTTATTTTGCACCCAAGAGATACCCCATATGAGAACTAAAGACCCTTTAATCAATGGACATGTCCAAATTGAACAATTCAAAGTGGCGCCCCATAATAACTATCAAAGAGATTCATAAGGGACTTGCACCCTTAATTTATATGATCCATAACCTTAGACACCCAATAATTGGAGTCTCATGAATCTTATTTATATAGGTATTAGAAGATAATTAAGTTAGAATTAATTTATCAAATAAGTAATCCCAACGAAAAGAAGAATTGGGTCCAACTATGTGCTAGCAAGATTACCATAAACCCAATGAGTTTCTCTAAACCCAATTGACACTTCATAAGCTCAATTTTTTATTTCAGGCTTAATCTTTTTATTGTGTGACCCCATAGATTTAATTATATCTGGTAGTGAGATATACAATCATCTTTATCATTATATCATTGAAACTCTTTTTAATGTGTCGGAACAATTTCACTCTAACTTAGCAAGGATTATCGATCTGGAACAATCCTAGTGAGCTCTCACAATCCACTAGTGATACTTAGCAGTATGTAGTGGCAACCCAATAGAACTGAAATAAAGCTCTAGGTGTAGTTAACGTGTGATTTAGTCTCTCTATCGTGAGTCCCAACTAGATAGCAGGTCATGGATAAATCGTCAAATCTCAACATCAGTCATATGATAGATTTGATTTGCTCAAGTCCAGATGTGATGTCTATGAAAATTCTTTTCCATCAATCATTCTACTGTGGCCATAAATTCATAGACTTAGCTTCTCAAATCTCATAGGACTACTTCTCTCTATCAAGACTGATAGATCCTATCTTGATGCGCACCCTACTCTTACAATGGATCAAAAATCGTCAATATCCATTATAAGGGCTCATTGAGATCCATGTTTATGTGTCAATCAAACTTCAGAAGCCTCACTATGAGTAGTAGTACCATCTCAAGTCAAAGGATCAGTCACATAAATATAGCATCGAGACAGTCACTGATGATTGAATAGAATCCAAGTGATCTCTTATATGGTCATGCTCAGTGCTAGTTGTTCTCTAACAATAATTCGCACTTGTCCCTCTGTGTCTCTACACAGTGGATTAGAGATCCATCTTTTTTGAAGGAAGTAATTTGTGCGTCAGTCTATCCAGATCTGTCACCATCTTCATGATGATCCTATGATCGAAGGTCTTTAGAAATTAAATACATGTCACTAATTCTCAACACCTTGAGAGTATGTATCGAAACTAATTCCATGGATGATTCAAGAATACATTATACTTGAATGAAAAAGAATTTATTCTTTTATTGATCATATCAATATATTAAGTATAAAATTATGTCCTGGATTAATTACAATATGTCAGCCATATTGGATTCTAGGACATACATCTAATATGCATCATTGTCAGTTGATAACAATTGTTAACCATTTGAAATTTGATAAGTCCATTAGGGTTCCAACTAAGGGATCTCTCCTTGGAATGGATGGTAGATAAGTTGTTAGGAGTTTCTATCAACTGTGAATCCACTAAGGTCGATCTAAGATAATAATTTATTATCATAAGGACCTGAATAACTAGCTTATAGTTAGAAATTGATTTATCTTTGATGTTTTCTGAGATAAACAATTTACTAACCATATTTTTTCTACTAACTATTCTCTTATTCTCAGAGTTTTCTGAGATTAAGAGATTACTAGTTCCTAAAAAATTACTAATTCCTAAGGGACTACTAGTTCCTTTATCCTTAGAGAAACATAAGGTTTCATGAATTTCTTCAGATAAAAAAATTAAACTAGACCTACTAGATGAGGGTGATAGATTTAAGATAGGCTGGTTCAAAGGGTTTAATTTAAGTAAAGAGTTTGGCCTAATCTTCAAATCGCATGTAGAAGCACATGGATCAAATATAGAAGTATTTTCTTCAAGAATTTCATATGAAAAAATTCTATCAAATTGATTCAGTATAATTCTATCTAATTTTTTTAAGAATTTCTTTTCTGACTATACTTCAGAAAGGTTAAGTGTTGAAGGTACCTCAGTTAGATTCAAATATTCTTCCTCAGTAATTTTTTCAATGATTTCATCATGTTCTTTGATTGGTACCTTTAATTAACTGATGCCTGAACTCGACTCAATAGATTCTAGTAGAGATATAGAGTTCAGATTAACATCAGTATCAGCATCAGAATAATGAACAGTCTTAATGATTTCATCAGAAAGATTTTCTTTAATCAGAGTTTTATCAGATTCTTCAGATGAATCATTTTCAATTTCAATTTCTATGAGATTGGGTAGAGTATCGATCTTTATGGAAAAGTCACCAATCTTTACTAGTGAATTATCAAAATGATCCCAATCAGCTTCAGATTCTCTTTAAAGGCTATCAGTCTGAGTTTCTTTAAGGTTGAGGGAATGATCAATACAGTTTTGTTGTTTCTCAATCCGATCTAGTTATTCAGAGATTTTATCAGGAAGAGTTTTTACTTTAGAGATTCGATCAAGATTATTGGTAGAAACCTCAATTGGACTCCTATTCCTCTTGTTTTGAACTTGAGTTGTCTTAAAAATAGGTTCAACTTTAAAATTTTTACAAATTTTCCATGATTCAGCTATCCTTTTAATCATAGTTTTTTGTATTCTAGGATTAGCTTTCTCAAGGCCTTGGATATAGTATTTGTCGAATCAATCAAAAAAGAATATGTGTCTCTCTTCAGTCCTCATCTGACTAAACCATATTTCTCTTATAAAATCTCTTTCTTTTTTATTATAAGTATCAAAGAACTACTTTTTTCTACTTTGTTTTTATCAGAATCGAAATCTTCTCTTAGTAGTTCTTTGTCTATAGGAAATTCAGCTATTTCTATGATATTAGAGTTAATATAAGAGCCATTTAGAGTTTCTAAAACTAACCTAGCTAATTTTTTTATTTTAATTTTTAATTTTTTATTTAAATATGAAATATCAATAATAGGTTCTATACTATAATCTTTTAGATTATTTTCTAATTCTCTCAAGGTAATAGAAGGTTTATTTGAAGATCTAGCTTTAATGCATGTAGGTTTCTGAAGCTTAATATTTTTTAAGTTATGTTGGTGCAGAATTCCATCGATGTCGGAGAAGCTGGAGTCGAGGGGATCGCATCCGCCGTCGGGACCTGCAAGGAAATCTAAACTGGAGTTGGGGGTGCTCCGGCAAGATCCTCCGACGCTCAAGTCAGTACTCTGCCTCAACAGAAATGGAGCACTCGAATGAGATTTTAGCAGAGTTTCGAGATAGAGTTTAGAGCTTAGAGAAGAACGTATCTGGGGATCCCTTTTATAGACGGAGAGCGTAACTGATTGATAGTGATGTCTGTAACTACTTAGAAGTGGGCTGTTCGGGGCCACGCAGAGTTTGTTACGGAGAGTAGTGGCGTCAGGGGGCCGTTCAGGGCCACGTGGGGTTTGTTATGGAGAGTAGAGTGGTGTCCGTTGTCGCGACTTGCCAGGGAGTGGTGGGGCCACATGAAATCTGTTACAAAGAGTAAAGTGATGTCCATTGTCGCGACTTGTCGGAGAGTTCGGGTCAGACGGCTGAAGCTCCGCTGAGATGTCTGGATGGAGTGGACTGGCTCTCTGTCTCAGCAATTTAAGAGTGGCTCAGATATTTTCGAGGTTGCTGACGAGTCCACTGTTGTCGGGTGCCTTGGGCGCTAATGCTGCAGGCGGAAGTCATCTGCTGTAGAAGCTCAAATGGGGACTTTTTGTTGGAGAAGTCCGATAGGAGTCTGATTGCTAGAGAAGTCCGTCTGAAATTTGCCTGATGTGGAAGCTCGTCTGAAGATTGTCCGTCGGAGAGGTCCGATTTCATGAGGAATCCGGTAGAGGGTTGTCCGACAGTGGAGTTTGGATGGCGCTGTGGAGGTTCGTCTGCTGGAGGAGTTTTCAGGACATTGGGGAAGGTCGAATGTTGGAGGAGTCCAGGATTCAATTTTGTTGTAGAAGTTCAGACGGAGACCGGCTCTTGTAGGAGTCTGAAATTAGGCCGCTTATTGTAGAAGCTTGGACGAAGACCAATTGTCATGGAAGCTCGGATGGAGACTTCTTATTGTAGAAGCTCGGACGAAGACCGGTTACCATGGAAGCTCAGATGGAGACTTCTTATTGTAGAAGCTTGGATGAAGTCCACTTGCAATAGAAGTTCAGAGTAGAGATCCGGTTGGTGGAGCCCGTTCGTTGTAGAAATTCATCTAGGATTCATCCGCTGTAGAAGTTTGGCTGGGATCTGGCTCTTGTAGGAGCTCGGATGAAATTTGAAAGGCAGTTGACCATCGTAGAAACTTGGATGGAGTCTGGTTACTGTAGAAGTCCTACTGTTGGAGAAGTTCGGACATTGACGAAGCTCAAAAAAAGGTCGGAGTAAAGTTACTCGTGGCAGGAAGAAGTCTGGAAGAGATTCAGAGGGTAGCCGATCACTGTAGAAAGTCGGCTGATAATGAAGCCCGGAGAGCATTTGGAGCAGTCCGGTATATGAATGGGGGAGGTCATTATCAGAGAAGTCTGGATGGCATTATGGAAGCTCGGACAGCTGGGAGAGTTCAGAAAGACATCACGCAAGGTCGGAAGTCGGAAGAGCCCAGGGAGGGTCGGCCTTTTACAAACTTCGGCTGAGGGTATTTTGTACCTAACACCAGTCCCCCTACTTTCGAGTTCGAATTCTGAATGAAGGAAGTATAGAGAAACTTTCACAGTCAAAGTTGCCTCTCTCGATTTTCATACTCGATTGTTTCCAGATATTTTGGCGTTTGGCGCACTGGTGCTGGAGTCTTTTCAAATCGAGATGACCCAAAAAGGTTTTTTCAAATTTTTTGCTGGAGCGTTGCTCTAGGTACAGCACAATAATGATTCTGTCAGTTGTCAGTCGCCTTTAGCCGCCTGCCATGATGAGTGGGCCACGCGGCGGTTATAAATCGGTCAGAGGAGATCTGCAATCATTATTGCACCGGACCTCATCGCCTATTTAAACCCGCTCCCTTCCTTCAGGGATTTCACTTTGCCTGAGGTTTTCTTCGGTCCTTCTTTCTTCCCGAGAGTTCTGTTCTTCTCCAGCATGTCCTTTCCCATTTTAGGCGCTCTTTGGGTCGATCCTCATCACTTTTGCTGCCTTCCTGCATCTTTCGAATCAGTTTAGGTTAGTTCTGGTACCCCTCTCTTTCTTGTTCTTCTTCTATTTTCTATCCTTCATGTTCTGCCCATTTGGTTTTCTGTGAGCACCCTGTTTCTTATTTTCTTTGATTTTTTTAAGATTTTTGGGGTCTTTTCTTGATTCAAAATGTCCTCCAACACTTCCTCCACTAGCAGTTCTAGGAGTTCATCCGTTCCAGCTCCCTAAAATCTTAGTTCTGTAGATGAACCTCGTCTGATCTTTGTACCAGACACCATCCCTAGCTCTCTGACTCGGAGGAACTCTCACTGATTAGGATTCAGTATGGGGTTCCTCCGGAGTACAAGCTGGAGCTTCCCGGGCCAACCGATCGGGCTAGTGCTCCTCCCCCGGCTGCTTCTGTTTATACCAAGAAGCTTTCCGCGTCGGGCTTCAACTTCTGCTTCCACCTTTTGTTACTGCTCTTTTTCACTTCTTAAATATTTTTTTAGTTTCTGTAGCACCGAACTCTTTTAGATTTCTGATAGAATTTTTTTTCCTCTGTAGTTTAGCTGAAGTTCGGCCAACCCTTTCTTTATTTAGGAATTTCTATACCTTCAAGCGTCATCCCTCGGCAAAAGACTAGTGGTACTTCTCCCCCCAGTTCGGTAGAAAGGGGTTGCTGAAAGGTGCCCTCTCTTCTATCCACAACTAGAAGGAGAGGTACTTCTACGTCCGATGCCCGACCTTGGAGCTGGGGTTGCCCCCTTGGGGCTCCCTGAGGGATTTCGTCCGTCGGGCTTCTAGCCTGGGATAGGATGACCTTGAAGCCTCCAACAAACTCGAGGTTTATCCAGCTCCTTTTCTCTCCAACCTCCTGAAGGAACAACTCTTGTTTAACGTCGGCCTAAGCCCTCTCAACCCTGTCGGTATATATATATATATATATATATATATATATTGCTTCCCCTTTCTTCTTGTTCTTTTGCTAAGCTGTGTCGATCCTCATTTACTGCAGATATGGACGCTGATGCAGCTCGAATGCTAGCTCAGGGTCTCAAGACCCACAAAAGGAAAGGCACAGCATCCTCGGGGGCGGCGAAGAGGGCAAGGGCAGAACAGACCAGCTCGGCTGCACCTGCCCAGGTAGCCATTACCGTCGACACTCCCTCCGACGTCGAGCTTGCAGTCCTCCGGGCTTCTTCAAGGAGCCCCCCGGTCGAGGTTTTCGCTCTAGAGGCCCGACCCGAGGAGGCACCGGGGCCGAATGGAGGAGGAGAAAGAAGACATTGGCCCGCAAGAGCCACAGCAGTAGGGCTGCCATCGAGGGGGCCGACGGCTCTGAAGAAGATTCGGAGGAAAATTCCTTCAACAATAAAGATTTAATAAAGAGATTGGTCGATGGGTGCGTCCTGCCCGAGGTTGTCCACAGGATTGTTCACGCCGATCCTGAGCAGCGGGTCTGGGACTCTCTGGGGTCCTTTCTTGAGATAGGTCAATTTACTCCTTTCTTCTTCTCGCCTCTTTACTTAGCTTATTCCTCAGTTTTTATATTGACTCCCTGGCCGCTCCTGCAGATTGGACACCAGCTCATCACCAACATCGAGACGATGAACAATGCTAGGAAGGAGGCCGCCCAGGCAGAGGAAGGTCACCTGGTCGAGGCCGCCCACCTCAAAGAGAAGATTGCCGAAGTCGCGAGTCTCCAAGAGACGATGCAAAAAGAGGGGCAGATCTCGACAGACTTGAGGGCCATCTTGGAGGAGGAAAGAAAGAAAGCAGAGGTCGAGGTCTCCGAGTTGAAGGCACAGATCCCGACCCTGGTCTCAGAGGCAATGGTCCGAGCAGTGGAGGAGTTCAAAACCTCCTTCGAGATAAGGGATCTGAAGGTCGAGTTCAGCCAGGCCACATTCATCAAGGGCTTCGAGCTCTGCCAAGAGAAGGTGGTCGGAAAGTTTCCAGAGTTGGACCTCGGCTTCTTGGATGAGACGTCCGATGATGAAGTCAGGCCTTCTAAAGCTGCTGCCAGTCTTCCTCCAGTTGGGACTTCCTCGACTGCTGCGACTGCCATGACCGACCTTCTGGGGGTGCCGAGCTCCCCCACTTCTGCCCCAGAGGTCTGAAACCTCTAATTTTGTATTTATTTTTTTTTAATCTTTGTTGCAACTTTTTCTTGTTCTCTTGTACTCAAGAACTATTTAATCAATGAAATCAAATTCTTTTTTACAAAGAGCTCCTCTTTCTTCCTCTGTATTCTTTTTCTTCTCTTTTGTTTTCTTGCACTGATTTGTGTTGTGGCGCTCTTGTCTCCCAGCGACAGTGCCCTGCCGAAGCTCTTCCCCTACCATAGGAGATTCCTCTGAAGTCGATGATTCGGGACCTCAGAAGGGAAGTTCGTCACCTGATGAAGAAATCAAAGAAGCTGGATGACGAACTTCACCAGCTGAGGAAGAGCCATTCGAAAGTCACTGTGGAGGCTACTCGCTTTCAGGACCTCCAACAAAAGGGCTTCATGGACTACACCCGGAGGAAGGCTGACTTCGTGAAAGAGCTTGAGGAACTTCGAAAATGTGCCAGCAATCGATCTTGGACTCAGGCTTCCAAGACTAGCTCCCTTGAGGTCGAGCTGGTGGCTGCATGGGAGAAGATCGGCCAGTTGGAAGGGACCTCATCCTGGCTCACAACTCAGGCCGATCGTGACTGAGACTGGTCGAAGAGATTCTCCGACCTTCAAAAGCAGCTGCAAGATGCCGAGGTGAACTACAACGCCTATCGAGTCGGCTGGTGCGGGCAAGTAGACGACTACCGAAGGAAGCTCAAGACGGCGACCAACGAGGTTGCCCACCTTCAGAGGCAGTTGTCTGAGAGAGTCCGACCATCTTGGTATAAGGCTCCGACGAGCTCCACTCCTTGAGGGGGACCGTGGAAGAACTATCCATGGCCTTTGGGTAGGAGAAGGCCAAACTGCAACGGCTGAAGATTCAGCTGGCCTACGAGCAGCAGGCGGTCAAGGATGTCGAGGCAGAGTCCAAAGTTCTGAGGAAGAGGCTTCGGGAGTCGGAGGGTGAGAGTCGGCAGTTCCATCAAATGTATCAGGAGATGCTGTTAAGAAAGAAAGAACTGGAAGAAGAAGTCAAAAACTTAAAGCAATCCCTGACAATGGCTGAAACTGAGAGTCCGAAGTCTGAAGAAGCCGAGCTTCCTTAGAACTTTTTTACCTTTTATTCTATGTATTCCTTTCTATTTTTGTTGTGTTTTTTTTTGGCCTTCAAGGCTTTGTAATGCGCACTTTATTAATGAAATGAAAAGAAATTTTTTTTCATTACCTTGTCCATTCTTGCATTAAGTTGTCATTTACCAAGCTTCTTTTGTCTTTTGCCTTATTCGATGTCGACATTGCTTGAAGGTTCCTGGTCATCGCTGTGTTGATTTGCCCTTTTTGTTCATGATCGAAGGTCTTTTCGAGACCATTCGAGTTTGACGCTTCCTCCCGGTGCCCGAGCTTGGGGGCTCGAACTTCTCGTTACCTTGAGGAAGTCTGTTTTCTTCGGCCAATATTGGGTTCTCCCTTAGAGATTGAGGATTTTTAACAAGAGTCTCCTTCCTTATTGAGACGAGGTCCCTTGCATCATTGATGTAGTTCATTTTTTTCTTATCTCTGTCGTGGCTTGTCGCTTTCCTTTTTCCTCTCCTTTTTTTTTGTTTGGGTGAGAGTTTTCTCTCTGCTCCTAACGAGATTGTAGTGGTGCTGAGGGGGCTCTTCCCCTCATCTGGTCTTAAACGACCATATCTTCATTTGTGTCAGGACGAGGTTCTCCTCCTGTTCCCGACACAATCAATTTTAGCTCATGTTAGGATGAGGTCTTCCTCCTGTTCCTAACAGGGCTGTGGGGGCACATAAGGGCCATTGCAAGAGCCTCTCTCCCCATCCGATCTCTGAATAACTGGGCCTTCAACCTTGCTCATGTTAGGACGAGGTTCTCCTCTTGTTCCTAACATGGCTGTGGGGGCGCATAAGGGCCATTGTAAGGGCCTCTCCCACCATCTGATCTCTAAATAACCAGACCTTCGACCTTGCTCATGTTAGGATGAGATTCTCTTCCTATTCCTAACATGGCTGTGGGGGCACATAAGGGCCGTTGCAAGGGCCTCTCCCCCCATCCAGTCTCTAAATAATCAGGCCTTCGACCTTGCTCATGTTAGGATGAGGTTCTCCTCTGATTCCTAATATGGCTGTGGGGGTGCATAAGGGTCGTTGTGAGGGCCTCTCCCCCCATCTGGTCTCTAAGTAATCGGACCTTCGATCTTGCTCATGTTAGGACGATGTTCTCCTCCTGTTCCTAACATGGTTGTGGGGGTGCATAAGGGCTGTTGCAAGGGCCTCTCCCTCCATCCGATCTCTAAATAACTGGACCTTCGACTTTACTCATGTTAGGACGAGATTCTCCTCCTGTTCCTAACTTGGCTGTGGGGGCGCATAAGGACCGTTGTGAGGGCCTCTCCCCCCATCCGATCTCTAAGTAATCGGGCCTTTGACCTTGCTCATGTTAGGACAAGGTTCTTCTCCTGTTCCTAACATGGCTGTGGGGGTGCATAAGGGCCGTTGCAAGGGCCTCTCCCCCCATCCAGTCTCTAAATAATCGGGCCTTCAACTTTGCTCATGTTAGGATGAGGTTCTCCTCCTGTTCCTAACACGCTTAATTTCGATTGTCCGAAGGAGCTACTCCCTGTCGTAATAAGCTCATGCAAAAAAAAAAGATATATAAATATGAAACTTTTATTTAAAGCAAAGTTATTGGTAATACACTCATAGATTTTTTGAGTCCCATGATCGTGGAAGGTCTGCTCCCCGTTGGGGTCCTCTAAAGATGGTGTTGATGATCCTGATTGGAGGCAAATCTTCAAGCTGTTCTTCCCTCCTTGGTGGTTCGGGCTGTGGTAGGGCCCTCGATCGATCTTTCCTATCCTCAGGCCGACGTCGGATGAATCTGCCGAGCCGACCTCATCTGATGAGCTCCTCGATCTCATCTCGAAGCTGAATGCACTCCTCCGTGTCATGGTCGTGGTCACGATGATAGAGGCAGAACTTGTTAGGATTGTGCTTCCTGGGGTGTGTGCGCATCCATTTCGGCCTTGGCAGCTGCTCCCTGACCTCCATCAGCACTTGGGCTTTTGGAGCATTGAGAGGAGCATAGCTGTGGAACCTTCCTTGGGGAGATCTCCATCGAACTTTGCGATCTGGGCTTCTCTGCCTACAAGCCCGGGGAGGAGTTCGGACATGCTTGTGTCCGGGGGGAGTTCGAGAACGTAGCCGAGCTTCACTCGACCCTTTTTCAACTGCGAGCTTGCTGGAGTCACCCGCCTGCCGCTCCTTCATGGCCTCCTCATCCTTCAGCTTGAAGGCTTCCTCTGCTCGGGCATATCCTTCGGCCCGAGCCAGCAGATCAGCGAAGTCCCTGGGATACTTCTTTTTCAAGAAAAATAGAAGATCGTTCTTTTGAAGACCGCTCTTCAGGGCGACCATTGCAACTGACTGGTCCAAGTTTCGGACCTCCAATGCAGTGGCGTTAAAATGGTTAACGTAAGTTCGGATGGATTCTCCCTCCTTTTGCTTGATGTTGATGAGGGACTCCGAATCTCTCTGGGGACGTCGGCTACTGATGAAATGAGCAACAAACTGATGGCTCATCTGATCAAAGGAGAAGATAGTTCCCGGCTTCAGTGCTGAGTACCAATTTCTTGCTACTCTCTTTAAGGTAGACAGAAAAGCTTGGCACAGGATGGTGTCTGGTGCGCTATGGAGCAGCATCATTGTCTGGAAGGCCTCCAGGTGGTCAATCGGATCTGAGGTCCCGTTGTAGCTCTCAAATTGGGAGAGCTTGAAGTTTGGTGGGATTGGTTCCTGCATAATCATTTGAGAGAAAGTAGGGTCAGTACAAATGTCCTCACTGTAAGCGGGGGGAGCATGGTGGAGCTCTTCGATCCCTCGGTTCATCTCCTGGAACCTTTGATCCAAGAGATCCTCTCGACTGCGAGTCTCTAGGGTCTTCTGGCAGAGTGGAGGTAGGGACCCTCCGGGGGTGGAATCATGATCAGATGGAGGGCTCTCTGCCCTCTGCTTCCCTTTTTCGGGGAAGACAGGCGACTGGCCCACTCGGTCATCAGATTCTGGAACTCCAGTGATGCCTTTCCAGCCGCACTGATAACTGCGGTTGCTGCAGCTGCTGCTGCATGGCCTGCACTGCTTCGATGAGGCCTCTGACCTGCTGAACTAGCAAGTCGAACTACTCCATGCCGACTGCCGTTGCTGGAGGAGGAGCCTGAGAAACTGGAGATGAGGTCGGAGCTTGTGGATCTCGCTGAGATCTGGCCGTGGAGGCCGTGGATCGCCTGGTGGATGCCTTTCGAGGAGGCATCAGGTGGAGATCTGGCAGGAGAAGAAGAAGAAGATGTTGAAAAAGATGAGTGGAGAGTCCTGTTGAGTACTCCTTTAAGAATAAGGGTCTTGCGAAGACACAGCCCTTCCTCTAGCACCAATTCTGTTGGTGCAGAATTCTGCCGATGCCGGAGAAGCTGGAGTCGAGGGGATCGCGTCCGCCATCGGGACCTGCAAGGAAAGTCTAAACCGGAATTGGGGGTGCTCTGACAAGACCCTCTGACGCTCAAGTCAGTACTCTGCCTCAACAGAAATGGAGCACTCGAATGGGATTTTAGCAGAGTTTCGAGATAGAGTTTACAGCTTAGAGAAGAATGTATCTGGGGGTCCCTTTTATAGACGGAGAGCATAACTGATTGACAGTAACATCTGTAACTGCTTGGTAGTGGGCCGTTCGGGGCCATCCTGAGTTTATTACGGAGAGTAGTGGCGTCAGGGGATCATTCAGGGCCATGTGGAGTTTGTTATGGAGAGTGGAGTGGTGTCCGTTGTCGCGACTCGCCAGGGAGTGGTGGGGCCATGTGGAATCTGTTACAGAGAGTGGAGTGATGTCCGTTGTCGTGACTTGCCGGAGAGTTCGGGCCGGACGGCTGAAGCTCGACTGGGATGTCTGGATGGAGCAGATTGGCTCTCTGTCTTAGCAATCTAAGAGTAGCTCGGATATTTTCAAGGTTGCTGATGAGTCCACTGTTGTCGGGTGCCTTGGGCACTGACGCTGCAGGCAGAAGTCATCTGCTATAGATGCTCGGACGGGGACTTTTCATTGGAGAAGTTCAGTAGGAGTCTGATTGCTAGAGAAGTCCGTCTGAGATTTGTTTGATGTGGAAGCTCGTCTAAAGATTATCTGTCGGAGAGGTCCGATTTCATGAGGAATCTGACAGAGGGTCGTCTGATAGTGGAGTTCGGATGGTGCTGTGGAGGTTCGTCTGTTGGAGGAGTTTTGAGGACACTGGGGAAGGTCGAACGTTGGAGGAGTCCAGGATTCAATTCTGTTGTAGAAGTTCGGATGGAGTTTGGCTCTTGTAGGAGTCTGAAAGGAGGCCGCTTATTGTAGAAGCTCGAACGAAGATCGATTGCCGTGGAAGCTCGGATGGAGACTTCTTATTATAGAAGCTCGAATGATGATCGATTGTCGTGGAAGCTCGGATGGAGACTTCTTATTGTAGAAGCTCGGACGAAGATCGGTTGTCATGGAAGCTCGGATGGAGACTTTTTTTTGTAGAAGCTCGGATGAAGTTCGCTTGCAATAGAAGTTCGGAGTAGAGATCCGATTGGTGGAGCCCATCCGTTGTAGAAATTCATCTGGGATCCATCCTCTGTAGAAGATCGGCTGGGATCTGGCTCTTGTAGGAGCTCGGATGAAATTTGGAAGATGGTCGACTGTCATAGAAATTTGGATGGAGTCTGGTTACTGTAGAAGTCCTACTATTGGAGAAGTTCAGACATTGATGAAGCCCGGAAGAAGTTTGGAGTAAAGTCGCTCGTGGCAGGAAGAAGTCTGGAAGAGATTCAGAGGGTAGCCGATCACTGTAGAAAGTTGGCTGATAATGAAGCCCGGAGAGCATTTGGAGCAGTCCGGTATATGAATGGGGGAGCTCATTGTCGGAGAAGTCCGAATGGCATTATGGAAGCTCGGATAGCTGGGAGAGTTCAGAAGATATCGTGCAAGGTCGGAAGCCGGAAGAGCTCAGGGAGGGTCGGCCTTTTACGAACTTCGACTGAGGGTATTTTATACCCAACAAGTTAGAAGATGAGGTTTTTCTTGTCTTAGAAGGGGAGATTTTTCTCATCTTGAAGAGTTTCTTTATCCCAAGATCTTTAAGTTTAAGTTCTTTTCTTTCAAGATTCTGGGGATAATAATCAAAGGACTGATCTTCATTTTTTCCATCAAATTCTTTAATTACTTTTGGGGAGAATATCTCTATATTAATTTTTCTAGATAAAATTCATTTTCTTTTATTTTTTTAAAGTAGATGAATTCTATATCATCTTGTAATTCATCTTGATCCCAGTCCTCTATCTCAAAGGCTTCAAGATCTTCATTTATTTTAATATATTGAGAGAATCAGCTAATTATTATTTAAATATATATTAAATATCTCTAACTTAACTAATCTATCTATTTTATATCTATTTCTATGTTACTTAAAGAATTATAAAAGTGTTAACTCTAATTTTTATTTTAAATTAAGTTTTATCTTAAGTTTTATAAAATATACATATGCACTACTAATTAATTCTTTAATAGTTACTAGAATTTTGGTCATTTTGCTTATTAGCAATATTTTATAAACATAGAAAACTTATTTTCAGCAGAACAGAATCAGCTTTTAGAAGTTTGACAAGAGATTTAAGGATACCAGCCATAGAGACGACACCAACAGTCAATTTGCGACTTATCATCCTATTGGTGCAGAATTTTGCCGACATCAGAGAAGCTAGAGTCGAGGGGATCGCATTCGCCGTTGGGACCTGCAAGGAAAGTCTAAATCAGAGTTGGGGATGCTCCGGCAAGACCCTCCGACGCTCAAGTCAGTACTCTGCCTCAACAGAAATGGAGCACTCGAATAAAATTTTAGCAGAGTTTTGAGATAGAGTTTAGAGCTTAGAGAAGAACGTATCTGGGGGTCCCTTTTATAGATGGAGAGTATAACTGATTGATAGCAATATCTGTAACTACCTGGTAGTGGGCCGTTCGGGGCCACACGGAGTTTGTTACAGAGAGTAGTGGCGTCAGGGGGCCGTTTAGGGCCACGTGGAGTTTGTTATGAAGTGGAGTGGTGTCCGTTGTCATGACTTGCTAGAGAGTGGTAGGGCCACGTGGAATCTATTACTGAGAGTGGAGTGATGTCCGTTGTCGCGACTTGCCGAAGAGTTCGGGTCGGACGGCTGAAGCTCAGCTGGGATGCCTGGATGGAGCAGACTGGCTCTCTGTCTCAGTAATCTAAGAGTGGCTCGGATGTTTTCGAGGTTGCTGACGAGTCCACTGTTGTTGGATGCCTTGGGCGCTGGTGCTGCAAGCGGAAGTCATCTGCTGTAGAAGCTCGGATGGAGATTTTTCATTGGAGAAGTTCGGTAGGAGTTCGATTGCTAGAGAAGTCCGTCTGGGATTTGCTTGATGTGGAAGCTCGTCTGAAGATTGTCCACTGGAGAGGTTCGGTTTCATGAGGAATCCGACAGAGGGTCGTCCGATAGTGGAGTTCGGATGGCACTGTGGAGGTTCGTCCATTGGAGGAGTTTTGAGGACATTGGGGAAGGTCGAACGTTAGAGGAGTCCGGGATTCAATTCTATTGTAGAAGTTCAGATGGAGTCCAGCTCTTATAAGAGTATGAAAGGAGGCAGCTTATTGTAGAAGTTCGGACAAAGATCAGTTGCCGTGGAAGCTCGGATGGAGACTTCTTATTGTAGAAGCTCGGACGAAGATCGGTTGCCGTGAAAGCTCGGATGGAGACTTCTTATTGTAGAAGCTCGGATGAAGATCGGTTGTCGTGAAAGCTCGGATGGAGACTTCTTATTGTTGAAGCTCGGATGAAGTCCGCTTGCAATAGAAGTTTGGAGTAGAGATCCAGTTGCTGGAGCCCGTCCGTTGTAGAAATTCGTCTGGGATCCATCCGCTGTAGAAGTTTGGCTGGGATCTAGCTCTTGTAGGAGCTCGGATGAAATCCAGAAGGCAGTCGACCATCATAAAAACTTGGATGGAGTCTGGTTGCTATAGAAGTCCTACTGTTGGAGAAGCTCGGACATTGACGAAGCCTGAAAGAAGTTCGGACTAAAGTCACTCGTAGCAGGAAGAAGTCTGGAAGAGATTCAGAGGGTAGCCGATCACTGTAGAAAGTCGGCTGATAATGAAGCCCGGAGAGCATTTAGAGTAGTCTGGTATATGAATGGGGGAGCTCATTATCAGAGAAGTCCGAATGGCATTATGGAAACTCGGACAGCTGGGAGAGTTCAGAAAGACATCACGCAAGGTCGGAAGTCGAAAGAGCCCAAGGAGGGTCGGCCTTTTACGAACTTCAACTGAGGGTATTTTATACCTAACACCAGTCCCCCTACTTTCAAGTTCAGGTTCCGAATGAAGGAAGTACAGAGAAACTTTCACAGTCGAAGTTGCCTCCCTCAATTTTCGTACTCGATTGTTTCCAGATATTTTGGCATTTGGCGCACTGGTGCTGGAGTCTTTTCAAATCGAGGTGACCCAAAAAGATTTTTTTAGAATTCTCACTGGAGCGTTGCTCTAGGTACAGTGCAATAATGATTCTGTCAGTTGTCGTCACCTTTAGCTGCCTGCCACGATGAGTGGGCCACGCGGTGGTTATAGATCGGCCAGGGGAGATCTGCAATCATTATTGCACCAGACCTCATCGCCTATTTAAACCCGCTCCCCTCCTTCAGGGATTTCACTTTGCCTGAGGTTTTCTTCGGTCCTTCCTTTTTCTCGAGAGTTCTATTCTTCTCCAGCGCATCCTTCCCCATCTTAGGCGATCTTCGGGTTGATCCTCATCACTCTTGCTACCTTCCTGCATCTTTCGAATCAGTTTAGGTTAGTTCTGGTACCCCTCTGTTTCTTGTTCTTCTTCCATTTTCTATCCTTCTCATTCTGCCCGTTTGGTTTTCTGTGAGCACCCTGTTTCTTATTTTTTCCAATTTTTTCGAGATTTTTGGAGTTTTTTCTTGATTCAAAATATCCTCCAACACTTCCTCCTTTTGTTGCTGCTCTGTTTCTATGCTGTGCCGATCTTCTTTCGTTGCAGATATGGCCGCCGACGCGGCTCGGATGTCAGCCAAGGGTCTTAAGGCCCATAAGAGGAAAGGCATCGCAACTTCAGGGTCGGCGAAGAAGGCAAGGGCAGAAAAGAGAGACCCGACCGTGCCTGTCCAGGTGACCATTGCCGTTGACGTCCCTTCCGACATCGAGCCCACAGTCCTCCGAGCTTCTTCGAGAAGCCCTCCGGTCGAGGTTCCCGCTCCAAAGTCTCATCCCGAGGAGGCACCGGGGGCTGAAAGGAAGAGGAGAAATAAGATGTTGGCCCATAAGAGCCGCAGGAGCAGGGCTGCCATCGAGGGGGCCGATGGCTCCGAAGAGGATCCAGGGGAGAATTTCTTCAACAATAGGGATTTAATAAAAAGATCGATCGACGAGTGCGTCCTGGTTTCTCGGCGGGCTCGGGCGGCATCTCCTTGGGCTTGTGGCATGGAAAGACACCGCCGTGCCTCACCTTGATCGCCCAGAGCCCATGCTTGTGGTACATCTTCGATCGTGAGTACTTTTCGATCCCACGAATGAGCTCGGGATCCTAGCTCGAAGCCCCCGATTTCCTTGGCGCCATGGAGAGCGAAGGAAGAGAGGAGGGGAAGAAACCCTAGAAATGGAGGAAGGATGGAGGCCGGAGAAGCAAAATCCTTTAAGGGGGACTGGAAGAAGAAGTTGAGAACTTAAAATAATCCTTGATGATGGTTGGAACTGAGAGTTCGAAGTCGGAAGAAGTCAAGCTCCCTTAGGGCTCTTTTTTTTTTTTTACCCTCTGTTCCATGTATTCTTTTCCTTTCTTGTCATTTCTTCTTTTTTTTTGTGGCCTTCAAAGGCTTTTGTAATGCATTCTTTACTAATGAAATAAAATAGAATTTTCTCATTACCTTGTATACTATTGCTCTGAGTTGTCGCTTACTGAACTTCTCCTGTCCTTTGTCTTGTTTGATGTTGATGTTGTTCGAAGGTTTCAGGTCATCGCTGGGTTGACTCATCTTTTTTGTTCATGATCGAAGGTCTTTTCGAGGCCATTCAAGTTTGATGCTTCCTCCCGATGCTCGAGCTTGGGGGTCCGAACTTCTCGTTATCTTGAGGAAGTCTATTTTCTTCGACCAGTGTTGGGTTCCCCCTTAGAGATTGAGGGTTTTTGACAAGAGTCTCCTTCCTCATTGAGACGAGGTCCCTTGCATCATTGATGTAGTTCATTTTTTTCTTATCTCTGGCGTGGCTCGTCGCTTTCCCTTTTTTTCTCTTTTTTTTTTATGTTTGGGCGAGGATTTTCCCTCTGCTCATAACAAGATTGTAGTGGTGTAGAAGAGTCGCTGAGGGGGCTCTTCCCCTCATTTGGTCTTAAACGACCATATCTTCATTTGTGTCAGGATGAGGTTCTCCTCCTATTCCTGACACAATCAATTTTAGCTCATGTTAGGACGAGGTCTTCCTCCTATTTCTAACAAGACTGTGGGGGCATATAAGGACCGTTGCAAGGGCCTCTCCCCCCATCCGATCTCTGAATAATCGGGCCTTCAACTTTGCTCATGTTAGGATGAGGTTCTCCTCCTGTTTCTAATATGGCTATGGGGGTGCATAAGAGACATTGCAAGGGCCTCTCCCCCCATCCGATCTCTAAATAATCGGGCCTTCAACTTTGCTCATGTTAGGATGAGGTTCTCCTCCTGTTCTTAACATGGCTGTGGGGGCACATAAGGGCCGTTGCAAGGGCCTCTACCCCCATCCGATCTCTAAATAATCGGACCTTCGACTTTGCTCATGTTAGGACGAGGTTCTCCTCCTGTTCTTAACATGGCTGTGGGGGTGCATAAGGGCCGTTGCAAGGGTCTCTCCCCCTATCCGGTCTCTAAATAACCAGACCTTCGACTTTGCTCATGTTAGGATGAGGTTCTCCTCCTGTTCCTAACATGCTTAATTTCGGTTGTCTGAAGGAGCTACTCCCTGTCGTAATAAGCTCATGCCAAAAGAAAAGATATACGAATATGAAACTTTTATTTAAGGCAAAGTCATCGATAATAGATTCATAGATTTTTCGAATTCCATGGTCTACTCCTCCGAGCTCTTTTAGATAGTATGTTCCGGGCTGAACCACCTCCTTGACTACATACGGGCCTTCCCAGTTTCGGACAAGTTTCCCTTGGTTCTGAGGTTGTGAAACAGTGGCTTGCCGAAGCACTAAGTCCCCCGCTCTGAATGCTTTGCTCTTAACCCGGGAGTTGTAGTAGCGGGCTGCTTTCTACCTGTAGGCTACCATCCGAACTTGAGCTGTCTCCCATCTTTCTTCTAACAAGTCAAGGTTGGCTTTGAGATCCTTTGAGTTATGCTACTCGTTGAATGCCACGACTCGTGCCGACGGAAGCTTGAGTTCGATCGGGATCACGGCTTCTGTGCCAAAGAATAAGGCAAAGGGGGTCTCCCCTGTGGGCAGTCTTTGGATAGTTTGGTATGTCCATAACACATGATAAAGCTCATCTACCCAAGTTTCCTTTACTTTTTCAAGTCTCGCCTTGATTCCTTGCAACAGGATCCTGTTAGTTACCTCGGCTTCACCATTTGCCTGTGGATGGGCTACTGACATGAAGTTATGGGAGATGTTTTAGTCCTCACAAAATTCAGCAAATCTTGCTCTAGCAAATTGTCGCCCATTATCAGTAACGAGAGTTCTGAGTAAGCCGAACCTACAAACAATTGACTTTCAGACGAAGTCTTGCACTTTAGCTTCTGTGATTTTTGTCAAAGGTTCAGCTTCGACCCACTTGGTGAAGTAGTCAATTGCCACTAGGAGGAACTTTCGCTGTCCGGATGCCATGAAAAAAGGTCCAAGGATATCCATCCCCCATTGTGCAAATGGTCATGGGGCACTCAAGGGTGTAAGTTTGGAGGTGGGTTGCCTTTGGATGTTTGCATATCTCTGGCACCGATCACACCTTCTGACATATTTGATGGAGTCGTGGTACATGGTAGGCCAGTAATAACCTTGTCGGAGCAGTTTGTGGGATAAAGATCTGACCCCCAGGTGACTTCCACAGACTCCCTCATGTACCTCCCACAAGGCGAAGTCAGCTTCAGAAGGCTGAAGATATTTCAGGAGGGACAAAGAGTACGACCTCTTGTACAGCTTGCCCTCATAAAGAATATATCGGGAGGCCTGGTTCCTAAGCTTTCAAGCTTCTTTTGCATCAGGAGAAAGAACTCCGTCCTTGAGGTATGCAACCAGTGGGTTAATCCAGCTGGGTTCATGGCTGATCTCCATCACAAGTTGCGGTTCTTCCATACTTGGGCACTTCAGAACTTCGAAGAAGACTTTCTTGGGCAGTACAGCTGGAGCCAGTGTAGCCAACTTGGCGAGAAGGTCGGCTCTGGTATTTTCTGCTCTTGGAATCTGCTTGATGTCAAAGCTACTGAAGGCAGGGATGATCTCTTTTACCTTTTCAAGATACTTGGCCATACTGTCCTCCTGAGCTTCATAGCTTCCGCTGACTTGTCCCACCACCAATTGGGAGTCACTGTAGACTTGGAGCCGATCTACTTCTAACTCTTTGGCGATCCTCAGTCCTGCAATCAGAGCTTCATATTTTGCTCCATTATTCATCACAGGAAATTTGAAGCGCAGCACGTACTCTACAACAATTCCTTCTGGATTGACCAAGATCAGGCCCGCACCTGTGCCTGACATGTTGGAGGAACCATCCACGTAGAGGGCCCAAAAACCATCAGAGAGATCTGTTCTTTCTTCAGGGGAGTTCGACTGAAGTCCTGAGTTGTTAGCTTCACCTCGTTCAAGTTCGGCCTCTTTCGAAATAGTGCACTCTACTATGAAGTCTGCTAATATCTGGACTTTAATCGCCGATCAAGGTTGATAGTTGATGTCAAATTCTGTGAGCTCGACTGCCCATTTTGCTATCCTTCCGAAAGCATCCGCTCGATGCAGAACCGCCTTAATCGGTTGGTCGGTGAGCAGTGCTATGGTGTGCCCTTGAAAGTAAGGTCGGAGCCTTCGAGCTGCAATCAACAAGGCGTAAGTTAGTTTCTCTAACTTAGTATACCTAGTTTCGGTGTCTCTCAATACTTGGCTAATGTAGTAGATCGACCGTTGAATTTTTGCTTCTTCCTTAACCAGAACTGCTGCGAGAGCCACAAGAGAGACCGTCAGGTACAGGAACAACTCCTCTCCGAGTTCAGGCTTTGACAATAGTGGAGGTGAGCCGAGGTAGCTCTTTAATTTTTTGAATGCTTGCTGACATTCAGTGGTCCAACAGAAGTTCTTCGACTGCTTGAGAGTCTGAAAGAAAGGCAGGCATCGTTCGGCCGACCTTGAGACGAAGCGATTCAGAGCTGCTACTCTCCCAGTAAGGCGCTGAACTTCTTTTATTGACTTCGGGGTAGTTATTTCCTGGATGGCACGAATCTTTTCTAGATTTGCTTCGATCCCGCACCCCGATACCATGAAGTCCAAGAATTTTTCTGAGGTTACTCCAAAAGCACACTTGGCTGGGTTCAGCTTCATCTTATATTTTCAGAGGGTGTTGAAGGTCTCCTCAAGGTCGGTGATGTGGTTCTTTGTGAATTTTCTTTTTACAAACATGTCATCCACGTAGACCTCCATGTTGCAGTCGATCTGCTCTTTGAAGATCTTGTTCACCAGCCGTTGATAGGTCGTCCCTGCATTTTTGAGGTCAAAAGGTATGACCCTGTAACAATAAAGACCACGGTCAGTAATAAAAGCAATTTTTTCTTCATCCTCCGGTGCCATCCTGATTTGATTGTAGCCGAAAAATACATCCATGAAAGTGAGAAGCTCGTGGCCCGAAGTTGCATCCACTAATTGGTCAATTCTGGGTAGAGGATAACTGTCCTTCAGGCAGACTTTGTTTAGCTTTTTGAAGTCTATACACATCCTCCACTTGCCGTTCTCCTTCTTGACGAGGACCACATTGGAGACCCAGTTCGGGTAGTTGACTTCTCTGATGAATCCGACTTTCAGGAGTTTATCAACTTCCTCAACTATTGCCATTTGCCTTTTTGGTGCATGACTCTGGATTTTTTTCTTCGTCGGTCGATGTTTGGGATCAACAGCCAGGCGGTGCTCCATGACTTTCGTATCAATCCCTAGCATGTCTGTCGGAACCCAAGTAAAAATATCCGCATTCTTTTGTAGGAAATTGATGAGCTGTGTTCGTACCTCTTCTCCTAGATTAGAGCCGATCTTCACCACATGCTCCTCATTCCCATCATTCAAAGGAATTGGGACAAGATCTTCAATTGGCTCATCCCGTTCTTCAACAAGGTCGTCGCGGGTGTCCAATCCATCAACCAGACAGGAGTCGGACTGACCATTTCTTTGTAGGGCTATGTTGTAGCAGCGTCTTGCCAGGACTTGATCTCCTCTGACTTCTCCAACCCCTTGGCTAGTAGGAAATTTTAACTTCAAATGGTAAGTCGATATCACAGCTCGGAGGGCATGAAGGTCAGGTCAGTCGAGTATTGCATTGTAGGCAGATGGTGCCCTCACTACCAGAAAATCCACTTGCACTCTTGATTGCTTCGGGTACCAACCTGCAACTATGGTTAAAGTTATTACTCCTTCCACCGGCACAGCGTCACCAGTGAACCCCACCAACGGGGAGCTTATCGACCCCAATCGACCATCCGAAATGGACATTTTCGAGAATGCATCATAAAACAAAATATCGGCCGAGCTTCCACTATCAATAAGAATACGGCGTACATCATAGTCAGCAATATTTAAAGAAACTACAACCATATCATTATGGGGGAATTGAACCTCCTTGGCATCTTCTTCAGTAAAGGTTATAGATTCTTTAGTTCTCTGCCGCTTGGATGGTCCGACCGATCCACTAGCTGCTCCCCGCTGGGGTCCTCCAGAGATGGTGTTGATGATTCCAATTGGAGGCCGATCTTCAGGCTGTTCTTTCCTCGTTGACGGCTCTAACTATGGTAGGGCCCTCAGTCGATCCTCCCTACCTGCAGGCCAACGTCGGATGAATCTGTTGAGCCGACCTCGTCTGATGAGCTCCTCGATCTTGTCTCGAAGCTGAATGCACTCTTTCGTGTCGTGGCTGTGGTCACGATGATAGAGACAGAACTTGTTAGGGTTGCACTTCCCGGGGTGTGTGCGCATCCTTTCTGGCCTTGGCAGCTGCTCCCTGACCTCCATCAGCACTTGGGCTTTTGGAGCATTGAGAGGGACGTAGCTGTGGAACCTTCCTAGGGGAGAGCTCCGTCAAACTCTGCGGTCCGAGCTTCTCTGCCTACTAGTCCGGGGAGGAGTGCGGACACGCTTGTGTCCGGGAGGAGTTCAAGAATGTGGTCGAGCTTCACTCGACCCTTTTTCAGCTGCGGGCTTACTGGAGTCACCCGCCTGCGGCTCCTTCATGGCCTCCTCATCCTTCAACTTGAAGGCTTCCTCTGCTCGGGCATATCCTTCGGCCCGATCCAGCAGATCAGTGAAGTCCCTAGAATACTTCTTTTCCAAAGAAAATAGACGATCGTTCTTTTGAAGACCACTCTTCAGAGCGGCCATTGAAACTGACTAGTCCAAGTTCTAGACCTCCAATGCGGTGGCATTAAAATGGTTAACGTAAGTTTGGATGGATTCTCCCTCCTTTTGCTTGATGTTGATGAGGGACTCCGAACCTCTCTGGAGATGCCAGCTGCTGACGAAATGAGCAACAAACTGGTGGCTCATCTGATCAAAGGAGAAGATAGTACCCGACTTCAGTGTCGAGTATCAATTTCTTGCTGCTCCCTTCAAGGTAGACGGAAAAGCCCGATACAGGATAGCGTTTGGCGTGCCATGGAGTAGCATCATTATTCGGAAGGCCTCCAGGTGGTCAATCGGATCTGAGGTCCCGTCATAGCTTTCAAATTGGGGGAGCTTGAAGTTTGGCAGGATTGGTTTCTGCATAATCATTTGAGAGAAAGGAGGGTCAGTAAAAATATCCTCACCGTAAGTAGGGGGAGCATGACGGAGCTCTTCGATCCACCGGTTCATCTCCTGGAACCTTTGATCTAGGAGATCCTCTCGACTGCGTGTCTCGAGGGTCTTCTGGTAGAATGGAGGTAGGGACCCTCCGGGGGTGGAATCATGATCAGACAGAGGGCTCTCTAGCCTCTGCTTCCCTTTTCAGGGAAGACAGGGTGACTGGCCTAAGTGGCCTGCCTGGTCGTCGGATTCTGGAACTCCGATGATGCTCTTTCCAGTCGCATAGATGCTTGCGGCTGCTGTGGCTGCTGCTGATGGCCTGCACTACTTCGGTGAGATCCCTGATCTGCTGAACCAGCAAGTCGAACTGCTCCATACCGACTATCGTTGCTGGAGGAAGAGCTAGGAAAACTGGAGACGAGGCCGGAGCTTGCAGATCTCGCTGAGATCTGGCCGTGGAGGTCGTGGATCACCTGGTGGATGCCTTTCAGGGAGGCATCAGGTGGAGATCTGGCAGGAGAAGAAGAAGAAGATGTTGAAGAAGATGATCGAAGACAGTCCCGTTGAGTACTCCTTTAAGAACAAGGGTCCTGCGAAGACACAGGCCCTTCCTCTAGCGCCAATTCAATTGGTACAAAATTTCACCGACGTCGAAAAAGTTGAAGTCGAGGGGATCACGTCCGCCATCGGGACTTGCAAGGAAAGTCTAAATCAGAGTTGGGGGTGCTCCGATAAGACCCTCCGATGCTCAAGTCAGTACTCTGCCTCAACAGAAATGGAGCACTCGAATGGAATTTTAGCAGAGTTTCGAGATAAAGTTTAAAGCTTAGAGAAGAACGTATCTGGGGGTCCCTTTTATAGACGGAGAGCATAGCTGTTTGACAGTGACGTCTGTAACTGTTTGGTAATGGGCCATTCGGGGCCATGCGGAGTTTGTTACGGAGAGTAGTGGCGTCAGGGGGCCATTCAGGGCCACGTGGAGTTTGTTATGAAGAGTGGAGTGGTGTCCATTATCGCGACTTGCCAAGGAGTGGTAGGGCCACGTGGAATCTGTTACAAAGAGTGGAGTGATGTCCGTTGTCATGACTTGTTGGAGAGTTCGAGTCGGACGGCTGAAGCTTGGCTGGGACATCTGGATGGAGCAGACTGGCTCTCTGTCTCAGCAATCTAAGAGTGGCTCGGATGTTTCTGAGGTTGCTGACGAGTCCACTGTTGTCAGGGACATCTGGATGGAGCAGACTGGCTCTCTGTCTCAGCAATCTAAGAGTGGCTCGGATGTTTTTGAGGTTGCTGACGAGTCCACTGTTGTCAGGTGCCTTGGATGCTGATGCTGCAGGTGGAAGTCATCTGCTGTAGAAGCTCGGACGGGGATTTTTCGTTGGAGAAGTCCGGTAGGAGTCCGATTGCTAGAGAAGTTCATCTGGGATTTGCCCTGATGTGGAAGCTTATCTGAAGATTGTCTGTCGGAGAGGTTCAGTTTCTTCAGAAATCCGACAGAGGGTCATCCGACAGTAGAGTTCGGATGGTGCTGTGGAGGTTCGTCCGCTGGAGGAGTTTTAAGGACACTGGAGAAGGTCGAACATTGGAGGAGTCTAGGATTCAATTCTGTTGTAGAAGTTCGGACGGAGTCTAGATCTTGTAAGAGTCTGAAAGGAGGCCGCTTATTGTAGAAGCTCGGACGAAGATCGGTTGCCGTGGAAGCTCTGATGGAGACTTCTTATTGTAGAAGCTCGAACGAAGATCGGTTGCCATGGAAGCTCGAATGGAGACTTCTTATTGTAGAAGCTCGGACGAAGATCGGTTGCCGTGGAAGCTCGGATGGAGACTTCTTATTGTAGAAGCTTGGATGAAATCCGCTTGCAATAGAAGTTCGGAGTAGAGATTCGGTTGGTGGAGCCCGTCCGTTGTAGAAATTCATCTGGGATCCATCCGCTGTAGAAGTTTGGCTGGGATCTGGCTCTTGTAAGAGCTCGGATGAAATTTGGAAGGCGGTCGATCACCGTAGAAACTTGGATGGAGTCTGATTACTGTAGAAGTCCTGCTGTTGGAGAAGCTCAAACATTGACGAAGCCCGAAAGAAGTTCGGAGTAGAGTCGCTCGTGGCAGGAAGAAGTCTGGAAGAGATTCAGAGGGTAGCCGATCACTGTAGAAAGTCAGCTGATAATGAAGCTCGGAGAGCATTTGGAGCAGTCCGGTATATGAATGGAGGAGCTCATTATTGGAGAAGTCCGGATGGTATTATGGAAGCTCGGACAGTCGGGGGAGTTCAGAAAGACATCGCACAAGGTCGGAAGTCGGAAGAGCCCAGGGAGGGTCAGCCTTTTACGAACTTCAGTTGAGGGTATTTTATACCCAACACATCCTAAACATCTTTCCTCATGGCTAACACGAAAATTACTGTGCTATCTGTCCGATCTACGCTAGATGGCTAAAAATCGATAGATTCTCTCCCCGACACAACTTAGCTCTCATACCAAAATTGATTCAGGCCAACATGTGTACGTGTGGAAGCAGTAGTGTTATGTGTGACAGTGGATCAGAGCCACAGCTACAGATGTATGATATTTTGCAAGTCCTAACGGACTCTCCTGATGCAGATTAGGAACTTCGATGACCATAAGGTGGAAGTATCACAGTGCCCAGCAGTATACTTATTAGAATTTCAATGTTGGGGCATGCATGTATGTTTCAAATTTTTTTTTCTAAACATCACAGTAGAATAGAAGATTAAAATATCTTTTACTCTACATCATACATGCATAAAACATAAAGGACTAGAATCTACTTCATATGCTGAAATTGAACATATGCTGAAATTGAATATGTGATCGAATCACATACTTGTTTTGCAAATTCTTTCTTCAAATCTAGATCTAGAAGAGAATAGGCTCTCTCTTAATAGATTAGTCTAGAACAGCCCATTTTGATATTGATTTTTTTTTTCTCTAAGAAAAATTAGCCTGCGAATTGGAACAAAGTCTGAATCGCAATCAACTCTTTGATCCTTTCCTTGATCTTCTTCTTCTCTTCTTCTCTTGCTTTTCTTTCCTAGATTATAGAGCAATCAAAGACTAAAAACCAGCAAAGGATATGGGAAGTCCAAACACCCTTGGGTATTGAAGATGGAGGATGCCCAAGCTTGGGCATTGGATCCCTAAGGGAGAAGAGAGGGAGAAGAGAAAGAGGGGGAATGGGCTCTTCAAGGGAGGCGTGGGCTACTGGTTGAATTGTCTAGAGACCTTAGAAAATGTCTCTTTAAATAGGCATAAGGTTTGAATCCTATTCAAAATCGAACAACCACTTAATACAACTCTTACTTGCATTAGGAATCCTTATTCCTTTAGTTATTTGACTTCCTTTAGGAGATCCTTTAGGAACCAACTATTAAAGCCTTTGCATCCATAAAAACACACCCAACATGGCACCCATGGGATGCCCCATAATGGTTCCACACGCCCTCTAATAGGTAGACATGCCCAACTTGATCAAATCAAGTGGCATCCAATCAAAACTATCAAGAAAATTAATTAAGGACTTGAATCCTAAATTCATTTGATCCAAAATCTTAGGCACCCAACAATTGGAGTCCAATGAATCTAATTTATTTAGGTTATTAGTAGATAATTAATTTAAATTAATTTTATCAAATAAAAAAATTTAAACATAAAAAAAAAATTAGATCTAATCATGTGCTAACAAGGTTATCCTAAACTCAATAGGATTTCTCTAAACCCAATCGAGACTTCATAAGCCCAATTGCTTATTCCAGATCTAATCCCTTTATTGTGTGATCCTATATATTTAATTCTATTTGATAGTGAGATATACAATGATCTTTATCATAGTATCATTGAAACTCTTTTCAATGGATCGAAACAATTTCACTCTAACTCATCAAGGATTGTCGATCCTGAGCAATCCTAGTGAGCTCTCACAATCCACCAGTTACACCTAGTAGTATGTAGTAGCAACCCAATAGAATCAAAAAAGAACCTCAAGGTGTAGTTCATGTATGATTTAGTCTCTATGTCGTGAGTCCCGACTAGATGACAGGTCATGGATAAATCATCAAACCTCATCATCAGTCATATGATAGATTCGATCAGTTCAAGTCCAATTATGATCCTTATAGAAACTTTTTTCTATCAATCACACTACTGTGGCCACAAACTCTCGAACTTAGCTTCTCAAATCTCATAGGACTATTCCTTTCTATCAAGATCGATAGATTCCATCTTGATACGTATTCTACTCCTATGGTAGACTAACTATCACCAACATCCACTACAAGGGCTCATTGAGACCATGTTTATGGTCAGTCAAACTTTAGCAGTCTCACTATGAGCAATCATACCATCACAGATCAAAAGACCATTCATACAACTACAGCATCGAGACAATCACTGACGATCGAGTAGAAATTCAAGTGATCTCTCGTATGGTCACGCTCAATACTAATTATTCTCTAACAACTATATGCATTTGTCGCTCAGTATCTCTACACTGTAGATCAGAGACTTATCTACTCCGAAAGAAGTGATCTGTATGTCAGTCTATCCAAATTGATCACCATCCTTATGATGATACTGTGATTAAGAGCAATTGAGAATTAAATACATGTCTCTAATTCTCAACACTTTGAGAATATGTATCAAAATATTAATTCCATGGATGATTTAAGAACACATCACACTTGAATGAAAAATAAACTTATCCTTTTATTGATCAAATCAATATATTAAGTATAAAATTGTGTTCTAGCTATATCTCAATGTGTCAGTCATATTGACTTCTAGAACATACATCTAACAATCTTCTACTTAGACTAAAGCCAATTGGCCACTAATTTAAGTCCCATCTTCTTAAGGTGGACTTTTATTTTTGGCTGGCTCAATTACTTTGTTAGTAGGTCTGCCACGTTGTCTGCGGAGTCTACTCTTTACATCTCGATATATTTTTTTCTTGATAGTCACATATGATATGATACTATCGTTCAATGTACTTTGATTTTTGATGAGACCTCGGCTCCTTAATAAGTGCTATGGCTTTGTTGTTGTCGTAGTAAAGTGATATGGCATCTAATGTCATAACCCCAAGTTTTACAATAAATTTTTTGAACCAAAAGCCTTCCTTTGTAGCATCCGAAGCAGTGACATATTCAACCTCTATGGTCGAATCTACTTTGATGAGTTGCTTAGAACTCTTCCAGTTGACTGCACCACCATTGCATACGAATACATATCCTAATGTAGACTTTCTATCATCAGGATCAGATATTAAGTCTGAATCAGTATATCCCTCGACTTGCAACTTAGAACCTCCTCCAAAGATCAAGAACAAATTCTTAGTTCTTCTTAAGAACTTTAAGATGTTCTTCATAGCTAACAAGTGCTTCTCGTCTGGATTCGACTGATACCTGCTCGTGACACTCACAGCAAGGGCAATATCAAGTTAAGTACATAGCATGGCATACATGAGGCTCCCTATGGTTGAGGCATAAGGAATCCAACTCATGCGTTGAACTTCCTCAAATATGGTCAGATACATCATCTTGTAAAGATGAATACCATGCCTAAGAGATAAAAGTTCTCTTTTAGAGTTTTTCATGCTGAACCTCTTCAGTACTTTCTCTATGTATAGCTTTTGTGACAGACCTAGCATCATTTTAGATCTATCCCTATAGACCTTTATTCTAAGAATATAGGATGCTTCTCTTAGGTCTTTTATGGAGAATTTTTGGACAACCATCTTTTGACCATGGTCAATATGGAAATATCATTCCCAATAAGGAGAATATCATCCATGTACAATACAAGGAATGTTATTACGCTCTCACAGATCTTTTTGTATATACAAAATTCTTCTTCATTCCAGATGAAGTCAAACGATTTGATCGTATCATTAAAATGATGATTCCAACTCCGAGAAGCTTGCTTTAACCTATATATAGATCTTTGCAGCTTGCAGACTCTGTGATCACCATTATCAGATGTGAAACCCAAAGGCTACTCCATATAGAGATCTTTCTCAAGATATCCATTCAGCAAGGCAGTTTTTACATCCATCTGTCAGATTTCATAATCATAATAAGCTACAATAGCAAGCAGAGTACGGATGGATTTCAGCATGGCTATGAGCGAAAAGATTTCTTGATAGTCAATGCCCTCATGCTGGCTATAACCTTTTACCACAAGCCTAGCTTTATAGGTCTCTACCTTACCATCGGCACCTATTTTTCTTTTGTAGATCCATTTACACCCAATGGGTACTATATCCTTGAGTGGATTCACTAAGGTCTATACTTGGTTCAAATGTATTAAGTCAATTTTTGACTTCATTGCATCTAACCATTTTTTGAAATCGATGTCAGACATCGCCTCATCAAAGGTATTAGGATCATCACCATGACACTTATCTCCCATAAAGAATATTTTCTTTACTTTCTCCGTAAGCATACCCATATAACTTTCAGGAGGTCGGGAGACCCTGGTAGATCTATAAGGTGGTAAAGGAATGTCAACTACTGGCTCATGAATAATGGGTTCCTGAGAATCTATAGCTCTTTGCTCTTCAGAGACCTTCTCTTCGAGTGCAACTAACCTCCCACTACCATCATTCTGGATAAATTATTTTTCTAAGAATATGGTATTCTGACTCACAATCACATTATGATCTTGTGGAAAGTAGAAGTAGTATCCCATTGATTCTTTTGGATACCCTATAAAACAAGCTATTACAGATCTATCCTCCAATTTATTAGCCATCTATCTCTTGACATAGGCAGGACATCTCCAAGTCTTCAGATAACCTAGACTCAGTTACTTATCGTACCATATCTCATAAGGTATAGTAGGAACGAATTTTGATGGAATCCTATTCAATAGAAAAATGATAGTTAATAAGACATGTTCCCAAAGATATAAGGATAGATCAGTGAAGCTCATCATGGACCTGACCATATCTAATAGGATCCTATTCCTCCTTTCGGATAACCCATTGAGCTGAGGTGTTCCGGGAGGAGTCCATTGAGAGACTATGCCATTGTCTTTGAGATATCTCAAAAATTTTCAACTAAGATATTCTCCTCCTCGATCAGATCGAAGAACCTTAATGGGTTTGTCTGTTTGTTTTTCTACTTTATTTCTAAATTTTTTGAACTTTTTAAAGGCTTCAGATTTGTATTTCATAAGATACACATATCCATATCTAGACAGATCATCGATAAAGGTAGTGAAGTTGCTATAACCATCCTTGATCTGCACATCAAATGGCCCACACACATCGGTGTGTACCAGGATAAGTAACTCAGTAGCCCTTTTCCTATGTCTTACAAAAGATAACTTGACTATTTTTTCTCGAAGGTAAGATTCACAAACTGGATACAACTCTAGATGAAGAGAGCCAAAGATCCCATCTTTTTTCAGTTTGTTTATTTTGTCCTCTCCAATATGGCCTAATCTATGATGTCACAGGTACTTCTGATTAATTTCATCTCTGGATCTCTTTTGACCTACGGCACTCACTATTTGCTCATTCAAATTCACATTTACATCAATATGCAAGTGATACAGACTGTCAATTAAAAGACCACATGCAACCAATTTATTTCGTAAATAAATGAAACAAAAGTCTTTATTGAATTTAAATTCAAAAATCTTCTATGCTAGCATAGACATGAAAATCAAATTTTGACTAGCTACAGAAACAAAATAATATTCTTTTAAATCTAATCTAAAATCTAATGATAATCGAAGAGGATAAGTGCCAATGGCTTCTACAGTAATTTTGGCTCCATTATTGATCCGAAGGATCATATCACCTTTTCTCAACCTCTTACTTTCTATTAGATCCTGAATTGAGGTACATATATGAGCACTCGAATCAGAGACTAATACCCAACTAAAAATAGAAGAAATCATAAGGTTAGATTTAATTATGAGCATACCTTTTGAAGGTTTATCACCCTTCTTGGTCTTTAGGCTCTCCAGGTAGAGTGGACAGTTCCTCTTATAGTGGCCTTCAATATCACAGTGGAAATACTTTCTTTTTGCTTCAGCCTTCTTTGGAACATCCTTCTTTGGCTTGCTCTCTTTCTTCTATTTCTTAGCAGATTTTATCTTCTTCTTCCAACTAGACTTTCTCTTGGAAGAAGTCTGCTCTACAGCGAGAACAGTATCCCTTAAACTCTTCAAGGTTCCTTTCATAGTGACCAATATGTTGACCAGTTCGGATATAGTGCAATCAAATTTGTTCATATAAAAATTTATAATAAATTGACTATATGAACTCGTAAGGGATTGAAAGATCAAATCCATCTTCAATTTCTTTTGCATATTAAGTTTAAGCTTCTCAAGCTCCTCAATGTCCTTGATTATTGTCATATAGTGCTCATGGATAGACTATCCTTTATGCATCTTTAAATTGAAGAGTCTCTTGGATACTTTGAAGCATGCTGTATGGCTCTTCTCACCATATAACTCTTGTAGGTGAGTGACCATCAGATGGAGCTTGAACCACCCAGATCTACCTAAAATTCATAGTTTTAATCCTTATTAAAGTCGGATCGAACCACAGCCGTCCGATCATGTTTAAGATTGGTTCTGGACCATCAGATCGCATTGATAATCTCTTATTCTTAGTCGGGAGCATCCTTAGCCATCGGATCTCATGATGGATTCATTTTCGACCGTCTGATCATGCAAAAACCCTTCTTTATAAACTGACAATGAACAGTAGCCGTTGGATCGATCTTTAGATTAAATCTCAATCATTGGAAGGCGTAAAATAGCTTCTGCTATCGGTAGACCGTGCTTGTGGATCACATAGCATTTTCGATGGACCGTACCCTGGTTCTGTGGATCGAGTGGCTGGTCCACCATACATCGAAGGCTATTTTTTTTATTTTTTTAAAATATTTTAGCTCCATTTTTGCTCTGATTTTTACCTAAAAAATTGAAAAAAATATGTATTAAATTTTTTAAAAATTTCTCTTCATTTTGGTGCTTAAATTGCTTAATTAAATTAATATCTATTTTTTTATAAATATATCTAATTTTATATTTTTTTTAAAATCACTTATTTTTTAAGAAAATTCAATAAATTCATGAAATTAGAGTTTTTAAGAAGATGTTAGCATCATAAATTACCAAAAATATCTTTAATAAATATAAAAATATACGACTTATCATACTCTCCAACTTGAATTTTGTTCATCCTCGAGTAAAGAAAAAATTTAGAATCAAGTACCGTTTAACTTAAAATCTCAAATTTCATCAAATAATTTTTAAAAAGATCACTGATGTTCAGTAGAGTGTAAATAAGGTATGTCATTGGGGTATTAATACTAGTCAATATGAGAGTTAAACTAAGAATACTAAATCTTTTTTGAATTTTTCTAAATTATTACTACCTTTATCCCCAAATCATTCACCTTCACATGGACAAGTATATTGTTACTTCCATCCTTTATTTATTGATTGATTTTTTTTTCTCTCTTTTTTTTTAATATTATACTACTATTGAGTGTCTTAATCTCTTAAGCTTTCTGTTTAACCCATGTAGTGAGTTTTCAGTCAATGACTCTCAAACCAGATGACTTTAGGGCACTAGGTATAAAATACCCCTCGAACCTACTTGCTCGAATCAAACAGGCTATGAGTTAAAACTAGTTTTACAACAAAGCTTCTTTGCCCTTCATACCTTTTGATGCGAAACTCAATGCTTGCTTAGGCAAAGAGATCCAGTTACTTAGCATGACGTACTTGAAATTTTTTTTTTTAAATATACGAAGAAATGTATAGTTACTTTACACAAGCCCATAAAAAGTAAACTCTTCTTTGATGCTGGTAGAAAAATTTAGAAATACTCAAAAAAAATTATTTAAGTTCTAAACTTAACTCTTTATTGAGTTTTCTTAATACTTGATCCCTCAATATCTCACAAACTCTCTGAGCTGTGCATCAATTTTCTTTTAAAATGCTTGGTTTAACTCGATTCTTAAGTGTAATCAGATGCTTAAATACTAAATACTAACTTACTTGAGGACTTAAAAAAATTTTTATTCTCCCCCCTAACTTAGCCAAGATTATTTTTAGATCCCTACAAAAGACACAAAGTAAGACTCGATTATCCTAAACAAAATACAAAAGAAAGCAAAGGCAAAAGCAAAAATTGAAAACTTGAAAACTGGAGTGCCACCCAGGAAGCGCTAAGTTTACTGTCTTCAGCCAGACCATGCCGATTCTCTCACCTATCCCGTGTCAAATATTAGATTGACAAACTCCAATAGATTTGAATTGTCAATCTTAGAAAAATGATCTAAAATAAATTTTAATATTTTATTATCAATCTTTAGAAAATATTTTACATCTCCATTCTTAATTGTAGTAAGATAAGTCATAGACCAATTTACAAACCCTTGTTTGTCGAGAATTTCTCCTATTTATTCTTCTAAAATACTCATGAATTGAATTTTTAGGTTAGAAGTTATGTTTGATGCACGGGTTGCTGGAAGGGTGTCCGTTGATTTTAAACATGTGTACTCAGATGTGACCAAGGATAATTTTAGTTCTGGAGGAGGTGATTTTAAAGTGAAAGAACTGGCTTCTGGGGCTGAAGGAAACAGAACTTTTGATGAATATATCTTGGGTAACTCATCCGCTCTCTTCTCAGTATTAGTTTTGGGCTCAGATTCTTCTATTGGGTTAGCTTTAGTACTAACCTCTTCTTCTAAATTTATATTTTGGCTAGCATCAGTACTAGCCTCACTCATCTGGTCTTGGTATGAGTCCTTAAAAATCCTATCACTTTTAAGCTCAAAAATTGCATTATCACTTTCAAATTACGGATTCTTAGGTAGGCCATTGGATTGATGACTAGGTCCAGGTGATTGGTAGATGGGTGGATCATTTTCAAAATTTGGTATGGTTCGTTTGGCAATTGACCTAGTTTTCTTTTTATGGTAGATTCAGTTAATTGATCTATTTGTGCTTCTAGCCTAGCGAGGGATTGTGTTGGATTATGATCATTTGTTGGAGTTGGCTAAATCTATCATTGGCTAGATTGGTCTGTTGAGGAGGTGGGTATGGTGGCTGATTTTGATATGATGGCTGGATAGATTGACTGGGCTGACCTCTATTGTAGGCATAATTCTGGTATGGAGGCCTACTCTGAAAGTTTTGTAAAGGAAGAATTTGAGTCTGAGCCTAAGTCTGTTAGGGTCTCCAAGAAAAATTAGGATGGTTCCTCCAGCCTGAATTATATGTGTTAGAGAATGGATCATTTACAGATTTGGAGTAACCTTGGGTAGCTTGAACTTAGTCTTGAATGAAAGATGGAAACTGTGCAGCCGTGGGACATTCGCTCATATGATGGGCTGGGCTAGCACAGATAGAATAAATCTCCTAATAATTAGGTGGTGGTGTGTATTGTGTAGGAGATTGTTGACCTAGTGCTAGGAACTGATCAAATTTCTGGGCAAGAAGGTCGACTTTATCTAATCTTTGGACTATTAGGTTCAGATCGGCCTTAGGAGTAGAGTCTGTTTGCTTGATCTCAAAAATTTCTACCCACTTTTGGTGAGGGATTGATCTTTCATCAGAGGATAATGAAGCATGATTGATTGAATTTTTACTCAAAGTTTCAAATAAAGTGTAAGCTTCATCCTCACTTTTACTCATGAATGCACCCCAACAAGATGCATCTACCATCTGTCTGTATTGATCAGCTGAACCCTCATAAAAAGCTTGAACAATTTGCCACTTAGATAGACCATGGTGTGGGATTTTCTAAGAAGTTCCTTAAGTCTCTCCCATGATTCATGAATTTGTTCTCCTGGAAGTTGAGCAAATCCAGTGATGGCTCACCTCATGGTGTTGGTTCGACCTATGGGATAGAATTTCTTAAGAAACTCGTGTTGTATTTCAGCCCAAGTTTGGATTGGTCTTCCTATTGTGCCAAGCCAGTACTTGGCTTTGTCTTTAAGTGAGAAAGGAAATAAGATCAATCTAAGTGCATCATCAGTAAAATTTTGAATTTTCACCGTGAAACAAATTTCTAAGAACTCATCCAGATGCTTGTAAGGATCTTCATTAGTATTCTCATAGAAAGACGGGAGCATCTGAATTGTGGTCGACTTGATCTCATAGTGGCTTGCAGGGATATCAGGTAAGTGGATACAAATCGATGGATTATAGATGGAAAAAATAAAATATTCCTTCATCTGTCTAGGTGCTTCTCTAGGATTTTCAGCCATCTAATTTTCAGGTTTAATATGAATCAACCGTTCAATCTCAGGATTGGATTTAACTAGGTCAGGATAGAGAGATCTTCTACCTTGCATATACCAGTGCAAACCCTAATGTATGATTCAAGTTTTATTTTTGTTTCATTTTTTTTTAAGAGAAAAAGGAGAGAGAAGAAAGAAAGAGCCCTAGACCTAGATACGTAAGGTGGGAAGAATTAGTTATGGTTTATTGTTAATTACAATTAAGTTAGCAAATAATTAAACCTAGACACCTATGGATTTCTTAGACCTAACATTTCGATGTAGAGTGGCTTAGTCTAGATACAAATTGGGTTTGTTCTCACTTCCTTCAACTAGCCAGGTAAGAGATGGGATCGTGGGGGTCCCCCCGTTGCTTATCTTAGACACCAATTGAATTGGCCAGGTAATCTAACGGAACCAATTAAATAATCACAAATCCACTTAGGCTGAGCTTTTATAACCTCTAGCCTTAGACACCAGTTTTAAGAGTGAGTTCGGACTTACTTTGCACTTAACTTGACCATAATACTCAGAACTGAACTCGATTAATACTAGGGGCCAATGTCTACTTGATTTTAGTTAGGCTAGGGTTAATGTGGGATGCTGGTTGGTTGTTTTTGGGCTAAGGGAGGGTGATGAAATCCTCACCTTATCTTGTTATAGGTGTTGCCCTTAAATTAATTTGAGATGAATATGTACAACCAATTTCAAACAAGGAGTTCTATGCAACTAAATTAGATGCATAAAACTAATAAAACTTGAAAGCTTACCTTGTCTCTAGCGATCACCAAAAATAAATCTACAATGATGAATGCTCCTAAAAACTAAGTTTCTACTCTTGTCATGCAATTTTTATTAGGTTTATGTGAATGAATTTTAGGTTAATTAAAAAAATATTAATTAATACTAAAAAAAATAGTTAAGGCTAGGGTTAGGATTGATCTCACCAACTTGGAAGCTTTCTATCTCTCTTTTTTTTTTTGAATTTTTGAATTTTTTTTTTGTAGAAAGATAAAAAAAGTTAGTAAGCAATAGTCATAAGAAAATCAAAGAAATCAAATATTAAAATTGATGCCTTCCCCAGCAACGACATCAAAAATTGATACGATCGTGATGCTGTCGTTAGGACATCGTGATTATCAATCAAACTTCAACTTCAATAAAAATTAAAAATATATAAAAAATAGTGAGTCAGATCGAATCTATAGAGAAGATAGGATTTTGACTTGAAATCTTTGATTTTATGAAAAAAATAAAATTTTAGAGAAAGCAATTTAAGTCAAAAAATAAAAATTAAAAGTATAAAAAATAAATCAGATACTAAGATCTACTAACTAGATCCTAGCATCTACTTGCAATAAAAATAAATAATAAAAATTTAAAAAATATAAAATAAATCAGGTACTAAGATCTACTAACTAGATCCTAGCATCTACTTGCAAAAAATAAAAGATAGAAATTTAAAATGCATAAAAATAAATTTTGTATTAATTGAAATTAAAATTCAAGTACAAAAAATTTAAGAAGAATAATAAAATAAAATAGAACTGTAACAAAGATTTGAAGTTGATCAGCCAAGCCTCATCGGAAAGATGGTTGATAACCTCTCCGTCTTCCATCGTACTCTATAGAGCAAACCAGCTTTTCTCCTTCTTTTCTTTGGGCAAAAACCCCTCTTTATAAATCGACAATGAACAACAGCCGTTGGATCGATCTTCAGATTAAATCTCAGCCATTCGATGGTGCAAAATAGCTTTCGCTACCTATAGACCGTGCCTGTGGATCGTGTAGCATTTTCGGTGGACCACGCCCTAGCTTTGTAGACCGAGCGGCCAGTCCACCGTACACTGAAGGCTATTTTCTTTATTTTTTAGGATATTTTAGCTCCATTTTTGCTTCGATTTTTATCTGAAAAATTAAAAAAAATATGCATTAAATTTTTTAAAATTTTTTCTTCATTTTGGTGTTTAAATTGCTCAATTAAATTAATATCTATTTTTTTGTGAATAAATATAATTTTATATTTTTTCAAAATCACTTATTTTTTAAGAAAATTTAATAAATTCATAAAATTAAGGTTTTTAAGAAGATGTTCGCACCATAAATTATCAAAAATATTTTCAATAAATATAAAAATATATCACTTATCAATATGCTCATGCTGGCTCTGCAACTCATTTGATATAGATGCCAGCACATAGCACTTAATCCGACTATCTTCATCTGTCCACTTTTTATAAGTAATTCTTTGCTCGATAGTAGGATGGTTTGGTAACACTAGGGGTTCGTGGTTAAGTACATGTTGGAAAATATATCCTAAAATCAATCGTTTGATGATTGTGCTAATTATAAATATATATAAATTAATCAATAATAAAAATTATTTGATCTTTTTCATCATAAGATTACATCTCATAATGAACTCCTATATTGTGATGAAGTCCTTAGGACTACTTTGATTGATAAAAGAAGATTTATCGTATAGTCCTTAAATTGGTTCACAACCAAACGATACGCTATTACTAGGATGATAGCGATATCAAGTGTAGGTCGTTGTGTATCATATGCATTGATTATCCTCGTAATCAAATGGTTGGAGATACTGGTGTGGTATGTAGGTGATATATAGGAGTACATCGTCACTGAACTTGACAAACTGTGGAGCTGCTGTCAAGGGTAGCTCGCGAAGGGTATTGGTATAAGTATCCCTCCGATCTGAGATCATCATGATGATTTGCAAGCAACTCACTGTACTTTAGTGATGGACTAACTGAGTATCTAATTCAGTAACAAAAAGTTTTTGGGTGCAGTCAAGTTCTTGTCAAGATGGTGTATGAGTCAAGATGAGATTGATCTTTCCAAATTAGTAGGAGTTAATGTATCAATGTATTTCAATTTAACAAAACTTAAGCCTGGGTAATCCATGTGATGGATTTAAAAGATTGAAATATAATGTGGATGACATATCTAGGATTAACAGTTAAATCCTAGATCGTCCTCGGGTATTAGGGTCAAACAAATGAATTATACGATAACCATACGCCAATAAGTTCTTGAATGTTGCTTTGCCATCATTTGATCTATCCGAACGTCGGGTCACTATTGCTAGATGGTTACATCAATTGATTCAAAAATTTATTTCTATGTTACTGACATAGGTTCAAACCTATGGGGTCACCCTCAAAAGAAGTTCCTGACTGATCATATGGTTGATCAATGATTGAGAATCGTTTAAGGGCTTAATTATCAATTCAATTAATGATTAACCTTATGCAAAAGTTATAATAAATTAATTCATCAAGCAATAGTAAATTAATAAAAAATTAATTAGTAATTAAATTATTGATTAGCTTAATTTAATCGAGTAAAAAGGATTAAATAAAATCTAATTGAATTAAATTCAATTAGGTTTGACCCGATTAGGTTATGAGATGACCTAATCGCTAAGAGAGAATTATCCATAATTTGATCAGGACTTTGATCCAATCAATTTTTAATTTGATTAAGATTTGATTAAAAATTTATAAAATTAATTAGATTGAGTTTTATATATTTTATTTGGGCTAAACTAGATATGATTTGGTTTAGATTCAAATAAGAAAATTAAGAATCCTTATTGGAATAGGACTCTTCCCCCATGCACCTCCCAATTTGACACCATATATCCTCATGCACAAATAGTTTTTGCATGAGATTTTTTTATGTTAAAGAGTCCATTCCCTTCTTTATCTCACATCCAAATTTGGGTAGGATCAGATTTTAAATGATATATTCAAATCTAATTTGAAATATGATACCTGTTGGGTATAAAATACCCACAGCCGAAGTCCTCAACAGAATCAACGATTCCGCCCACGATGCCGACCTCAAAGGAAGACTCCGCCCGGACTCCTACGGGAGTTGGGCTTCGCCCTCGACTCCAACGACTACAGACAGACTTCGTCCGGACTCCTACGGGAGCCGGACTCCGCCGACAACTCCGACCTCAAGTTGACTCCGCCCGGACTCCTACGGGAGCCGAGCTCCATCCTCAACATCAACTGCTGGTAAGCCCCGTCCGGACTCCTACGGGAGCCAGACTTGGCCTTTAACTTTGATTGCAGGAAGACTTTGCCCGGACTCCTACGGGAGCCGGGCTTCACCCTCGACTCCAACGGCTGCAGACAGACCTCGTCCGGACTCCTACGGGAGCCAGACTCTGCCGACAACTCCGACCTCAAGTTGACTCTGCCCGGACTCCTACGGGAGCCGGGCTCAGTCCTCAACATCAACTGCTGGTAGGCCCCGTCCGGACTCCTACGGGAGCCAGACTTCGCCTTTAACTTTGATTGCAGGAAGACTCCGCCCGGACTCCTACGGGAGCCGGGCTTCGTCCTCGACTCCAACGGCTGCAGACAGACTTCGTCCGGACTCCTACGGGAGCCGGACCCCGACGACAACTTCAACCGCAAGGGGGACTCCGCCCGGACTCCCACAAGAGCCGGGCTCCGTCGCTGACTCCGATTGCCGGTAAGATCCGTTCGGACTCCCACGGGAGCCGGACTTTCCACCTGACTTTAGTTGCAGAGGACTCCGCTCGGACTCCTACGGGAGCTGGACTTTGCATCTGATTTTGATTGCAGGGGATTCCACCCGGACTCCCACGGGAGCCGGGCTCCACCCACTACCCCAACCGCAAGGAGGACTCCGCCCGGACCCCTACGTGGGGTCAGACTCCAACCACAGCCGAACTTCAGCCGACAGACCTGTACTCCCAGGCCACAATCACGGCCACGATCCTGCTCCACTTCCTGCGGCGGATTCCGTGCAGCTCCATCACTCCCTGACAGGCCGCAGTAACGGTCGCAACACTGTTCCGCTCCCTACGACGGATCTCACGTGGCTCCATTACTACCTGACAGGCCACGATAAACGGCCACGATCCTGCTCCACCTCCTGCAATGGATACCGCACGATTCTCCCATCCGCTGGCAAGACGCAACAGCAAACGCCGCCCCACTTCCCGCGGCAGATTCCACGTGGCACGCCCCAGTGATGGCCACGGGTCTACTCCACTACTCTTCACAGCAAATTCCGCCTGACCCTGGGCAGCCCACTACCAGGCGGTTACAAACGTCGCCATCAATCCATTACCTCCTCTCCCTATGAAAAGGAGGACCCAGATACGTTATTCTATAAGCTCATTTCTTATCTCAAAACTCTGCTAAATTCTCCGTTCGAGCACTCCATTCTTGTTGAGGCAGAGAACTGACTTGAGCGTCGGAGGGTCTTGTCGGAGCAACCCCACCTCTGGTTTAGACTTCCCTTGCAGGTCCCGACGGCGACCGCGACTTCCCCGACTCCAGCTTCTCCGGCACAAGGCCACGATCCTGCTCCACTTCCTGCAGCGGATTTCGCGCAGCTCCATCACTCCCTGACAGGCCATAGTAACGGTCGCAACACTGTTCCGCTCCCTACGACGGATCTCACGCGGCTCCATTACTACCTGACAGGCCACGATAAACGGCCACCATTTTGCACCACCTCCTGCAACGGATACCGCACGATTCTCCCATCCGCTGGCAAGACGCAACAGCAAACGCCGCCCCACTTCCCGCGGTAGATTCCACGTGGCATGCCCCAGTGATGGCCATGGGTCTACTCCACTACTCTTCGCAGCAAATTCTGCCTGACCCTGGGCAGCCCACTACCAGGCGGTTACAAACGTCACCATCAATCCGTTACCTCCTCCGCCTATAAAAAGGAGGACCCAGATACGTTATTCTATAAGCTCATTTCTTATCTCAAAACTCTTCTAAATTCTCCGTTCGAGCGCTCCATTCTTGTTGAGGCAGAGAACTGACTTGAGCGTCGGAGGGTCTTGCCGGAGCAACCCCACCTCCGGTTTAGACTTTCCTTGCAGGTCCCGACGGCGACCGCGACTTCCTCGACTCCAGCTTCTCCTGCGCAAGCAGACTTTTGCACCAACAGGATTGGCGCTAGAGGAAGGGCGGCATCTTCGCAATACCCTTGTTCTTAAAGGAGCGCTCAACGGATCCACTTCCGGCCATCTTCTCCGGTACCCACTCCTCCTTCCTTCGTCTGATGCCTTCTTGCGAGGCCTTTGCACAATTATCTCCGGCTATGGTCACCGATGAGGAGTGGCCGGATGACCGGCCTCTGTCGGATTCCGTCAATGCCATCTCGGGGGAATCCCGACGGGGGACAACCAACATACCAGCTGCATCCCCCAAGCGGCAAAAAGTTGAAGAACCCATAACCTTTACCGAAGAAGACACCCAGGGAGTCCAATTCCCTCATAACGACGCGATCATGGTTTCCTTGAATATAGCAAACTACGACGTCCGTCGCATTCTCGTCGACAACAGAAGTTCGGCCGACATCTTGTTCTATGATGCCTTTTCAAGAATGTCCACTCTTGGCGGACATCTGAGACCGATTTGCTCCCCCTTGATAGGGTTTACCGGTGATGCCATTCCGACGGAGGGAATGATGGCTTTGACTGTGACCGCGGGTCAGTATCCAAAGCAGTCCAGGGCTCTGGTGAATTTCTTGGTGGTAAAGGCACCATCCGCCTACAATGCGATCCTTGGCCGACCCGGCCTTAATGCTCTTCGAGCTATCGTATCGACCTACCATTTAAAACTGAAGTTCCCCACCAGCCAGGGGATTGGAGAGGTCTGGGGAGACCAAGCCCTAGCTAGACACTGCTACAACATCGCCTTGCAAAGAAGCGATCAATCGGACCCCTGTCCTGTCGATGGATTGGATGCTCGCGATGACCTCACTGAAGAGAGGGGCGGCCCAATCGAAGATCTAGTACCAATCCCTTTGAATGATGGGAACGCGGATCATGTGGTGCTAATTGGTTCCAACCTGGGGGAGGAGGTGCGGACGCATCTTATTGATTTTCTACGAAGAAATGTGGACGTTTTCGCTTGGGTTCCAGCTGACATGCCGGGGATTGACACGGAAGTCATGGAGCATCATCTGGCTGTCGACCCAAAGCATCGACCGACAAAAGAAAAAATCCGGAGTCATGCCCCGGAGAGGCAGAAGGCGATAGCCGAGGAAGTGGATAAGCTTCTTAAGGCCGGATTCATTAAGGAAGTCAATTATCCTGATTGGATTTCCAATGTTGTTTTGGTCAAGAAAGCAAACGGCAAGTGGAGGATGTGTATAGACTTCAAAAAGCTGAATAAGGCTTGTCTAAAGGACAGCTACCCCCTTCCCAGAATCGACCAACTGGTGGACGCTACTTCAGGCCATGAGCTCCTCACTTTTATGGACGCGTTCTCTGGCTATAATCAAATTAGAATGGCATCAAAAGATGAAGAAAAGACAGCTTTCATCACTAATCGTGGCCTTTACTGCTACAGGATCATGCCATTCGGCCTCAAAAATGCGGGCGCAACCTACCAACGGCTGGTGAACAAAATCTTCAAAGAGCAGATCGGCCGAAACATGGAGGTCTACGTGGACGATATGCTTGTAAAAAGCAAGTCTTCCAGAAATCATGTCGTCGACCTCGAGGAAACCTTTGACGCTCTTTGAAAGTATAGAATGAAGCTGAACCCAACTAAATGCACTTTTGGGGTAACCTCAGGAAAGTTCCTGGGCTTCATGGTATCAGGGTGCGGGATTGAGGCCAATCTAGAGAAAATTCGTGCCATCCTAGAGATGACCGCCCCAAAGTCGATCAAGGAGGTTCAGTGCCTCACAGGGAGGGTAGCGGCTCTTAATCGCTTTGTCACGAGGTCGGCCGAACGATGCTTGCCCTTCTTTCAAACCCTCAAGCAGCCGAAGAACTTCTGTTGGACCTCTGAATGCCAACAGGTGTTTGAAGAATTAAAAAGCTACCTTAGCTCACCCCCACTGTTGGCGAAGCCTGAACCTGGGGAGGAACTATTTTTGTACCTGGCGGTCTCTCCCACGGCCCTCGCAGCCGTCCTTGTCAAAGAAGAAACGAAAGTCCAGCGACCAGTCTACTACATTAGCCGCGCGTTGAGGGACGTCGAGACCAGGTACACCAAATTAGAAAAACTGACCTACGCCTTGTTGATTGCAGCTCGGAGGCTTCGACCCTACTTTCAAGGGCACACTATGATGCTACTCACTGATCAACCAATCAAGGCAATTTTGCACCGGGCTGACACCTCCGGAAGAATGGCAAAATGGGCGATTGAGCTCACAGAATTCGACATCAACTACAGACCTAGACCAGCAATAAAGGCCCAAATATTGGCAGATTTCGTAGTAGAGTGCACCATCTCAGAGGAGGCCGAGCCTGAGCAAGGCGAAGTTGACGACCTGAAGTCTCACCCGAACTCCCCCAACGAAGAGGCCGATCCCTCCGATTGCTTTTGGACCCTCTATGTGGATGGATCTTCCAACATGGCAGGCGCGGGTGCAGGCCTGATCTTGGTCAGCCCAGAGGGAGTCATCGCGGAGTACGCTCTACGTTTCGAGTTTTCCGCAACAAATAATGGAGCGAAATATGAAGCTCTGATCGCAGAATTAAGGATCGCCAAAGAGCTGGGAATAGGTCAACTCTGGGTACACAGTGACTCCCAACTAGTGGTGGGACAAGTCAGCGGGAGCTTCGAAGCACGGGAGGACAGTATGACCAGATACCTTGAGAAGGTAAAGGAGCTCACCCCCGCCTTCAGCAACTTTAGCATTAAACAGATTCCAAGGCTGGAGAATACCAGAGCCGATCTTCTCTCCAAATTGGCGACATCGGCTCCGGCCGAATTGCCCAAAGGCATCCTCTTTGAAGTTCTAAAACACTCGAGTACAGAAGAATCGCGGCCCGTAATGGAGATCGACCACGAGCCCAGCTGGGTTGACCCGCTGATAATCTATCTCAGAGATGGAGTCCTCCCCCAGGATGCGAAAGAAGCTCGAAAACTCCGAAATCAAGCCTTGAGATACCTCCTTTATGAGGATAAACTGTACAAGAGATCATACTCCTTGCCCCTCTTAAAATGCCTCCGGCCCTCGGAAGCTGACTACGCCTTATGGGAAGTACACGAGGGAGTTTGCAGAAACCATTTGGGAGCCAGGTCTTTATCCCACAAGCTACTCCGCCAAGGATACTACTGGCCAACGATGCATCATGATTCGATTGAATATGTCAAAAAGTGTGATCGATGCCAGAGATACGCCAACATCCAGAGACAGCCCGCCACCGAGCTCACACCTTTGAGTGCCCCATGGCCTTTTGCACAATAGGGGATGGACATCCTTGGCCCCTTTCCCATGGCGTCTGGACAAAGAAAGTTTCTCCTTGTAGCGATTGACTACTTCACCAAATGGGTTGAAGCCGAACCACTAGCGAAAATCACAGAAGCGAAAGTGCAAGATTTCATCTGAAAATCCATCGTTTGCAGGTTCGGTTTGCCTAGAACTCTAATCACTGACAATGGGCGGCAATTCGCGGGAGCCAGATTCACCGAATTCTGCGAAGATCTAAACATCTCCCACAACTTCACGTCAGTAGCCCATCCTCAGGCGAATGGCGAAGCTGAGGTGACTAACAGAACCCTTTTACAGGGGATTAAGATAAGGCTTGAAAAAGCAAAAGGAACTTGGGCGGACGAGCTTTATCATGTGCTATGGGCGTATCGAACTACCCAGAGGTTACCTATGGAGGAAACCCCCTTTGCTTTAGCCTTCGGAATAGAAGCCGTCATCCCGATCGAGCTTAAACTCCCGTCGGCACGAGTCGTGGCATTCGACGGATACCAAAATTCACAAAGTCTTAGAGCCAACCTCGACCTGCTGGAAGAAAGACGGGAGATTGCTCAGGTTCGAATGGCAGCCTACAGACAGAAAATTGCTCGATATTATAATGCCCGGGTCAAGAACAAAGCCTTTAAAGCAGGAGATCTAGTGCTTCGACGAGCTGCTGTCTCGCAACCTCAGGACCAGAGGAAACTCGCCCCAAACTGGGAGGGACCTTATGAAGTCAAAGAAGTAGTCTGGCCCGGTACTTATTATCTTAAGGAGCTCGGAGGAGCCGACCTCCCGCGGCCGTGGAGCTCAAAAAACTTATGGATGTACTACCAGTGACTTCGTTATAATCGAAAACTGCATATCCACATGTCTTTGGACAATTCAAACAAACTGTATCAAAAACAAAAGGGCAACCTCGTAAAGTCGAAGGCCCGGTTCCATTTAGACCGGATGGGGGGAGAGGCCTTACAACGCCCATATGTGCCCCCACAGCCCTGTTAGGGACAGGAGGAGAACCTCGCCCTAACTTGAGCAAAGTCGAAGGTCCAGTTCCATTTAGACCGGATGGGGGGAGAGGCCTTACAACGCCCATATGTGCCCCCACAGCCCTATTAGGGACAGGAGGAGAACCTCGCCCTAACTTGAGCAAAGTCGAAGGCCCGGTTCCATTTAGACCGGATGGGGGGAGAGGCCTTACAACGCCCATATGTGCCCCCACAGCCCTGTTAGGGACAGGAGGAGAACCTCGCCCTAACTTGAGCAAAGTCGAAGGCCCGGTTCCATTTAGACCGGATGGGGGGAGAGGCCTTACAACGCCCATATGTGCCCCCATAGCCCTGTTAGGGACAGGAGGAGAACCTCGCCCTAACTTGAGCAAAGTCGAAGGCCTGGTTCCATTTAGACCGGATGGGGGGAGAGGCCTTACAACGCCCATATGTGCCCCCACAGCCCTGTTAGGGACAGGAGGAGAACCTCGCCCTAACTTGAGCAAAGTCGAAGGCCCGGTTCCTTTTAGACCGGATGAGGGGAGAGGCCTTACAACGCCCATATGTGCCCCCACAGCCCTGTTAGGGACAGGAGGAGAACCTCACCCTAACTCGAGCAAAGCTGAAGGCCCGGTCCTTTTAGACCAGATGGGGGGAAGGCCCTGCAACGCCCATATGCGCCCCCCAAGAGAAAAACCTTGCCTTAACTTAAGCAACTTCGACCGATGGTAAGCCCAGCCCGGACTCCTACGGGAGCCGGGCTCCATCGCCGACATCAGCTACAGGACAACCCCGCCTGGACTCTTACGGGAGCCGGGCTCCGCTGACAACAGCAACTGCCGATAAGCCTTGTCCGGACTCCTACAGGAGCCGGACTTTGCCTATGACTTTGATTGCAGGAAGACTTCACCCGGACTCCTGCAGGAGCCGGGTTCCGCCCACAAGGAAGACTTCACCCGGACTCCTACGAGAGCCGGGTTCCGGCCACGACGCCAAGGAAGACTTCACCCAGACTCCTACGAGAGCCGGGTTCCGGCCACGATGCCAGGGAAGACTTCGCCCGGACTCCTACGAGAGCCGGCTCTGCCCACAACTCCAACTTCAAGAGGGATTCTCCATCCGGACTCCCACGGGAGCCGAACTTAGCCTCGACTTCAGCGGAGAAAAACTCCAAGCAATAAAGGAAGGCAGTGGATCGCAACAGTGATGATTGGAAAACAAACAGCGCCCGAGGGCAATGGAAGCTTGGATCCCCAAATTCAAGCCCTAGGAGGGACCCCGGGTCCGAATGGCCCTGAGCGAACCTGCAGCCATTGACGGAAAAATGAAAACGGGTATCTTCGAACGACGTAAAAGTCGAAAAGGAGCTCGGCAGATAACAACCCTACATGAATAAAAGAAGTCGTCGATGACCTTAGGATGACATAAAAAAAAAAAAGGAAAGAAAAAAGAGAAGAAAGAGGAAAGGAAAATGAAGAAGCTCGACAAACAATTATTCGATGCAAGATGCAGACAAGGTAGCAAAATCTCCTTTTCATTTAACAAGATATACGTTACAAGACCCGGTGGGTCAAGAAAAAAAAAAAGAGAAGATATACATCATTGCAAGCCTCACGAACACGGTTCGGGAAGGATATACCGGAGGCCGCTCCCAGCTGCAAACTCCTCTCCCCGTCTCTGTCCTTCTCAGCTGCGTTCTCCAGTGCGTGTAACGGACCTATCGGCTCTCGCCTCGCCTCGCTTCGCTCCATCTCCGAAGTCCCAAGCCTAGGGGGAAAAGTGTGGGATAGATTTCCGAGGGCGATAAGGGCAACGGCAGCAGTGACGAAGACCTGTTTCAAGAAGAGCCGGAGTCACCCTGGAGGCAGCGGTGACGCCAGAGATATGCTCCATCTCCGAATGCTCCACGACAGCCGCCACCCAAAATGCTCCGGCAAGGTCGGCATGCGCTACTTCCACCGTCCCCGCAATAGATTTTGCTGCCCCACCGTCGACGCCGACCGCTTCTGTCCCTCGGCCCCGACGGCATCAAGGATCCCGCCACAGCTTGTGACGACAGCTCTGCCCTCTTGACCGGTATCACCCCACCTTGCTACTCCGAAATTCTCGGGCAGAATAACTTCACCGGCGGCCCCCGTTATTAAACCCCTGTTGTTGAAGGAATTCTTCCTCGAGCCCCCTTTAAAATGATGGAGACCCTCACCGGCCGCCGTTCTCCTCCTCGCCTTCTTCCAAGCCCTAGACATCCCTTCAAGAATGGCCTCCGGGGTAGAAGACATGGTGTGGGAACCCTCAGAGAAGAATTGGGGAGCTGAAGAAGGCAAGGACTGGTGCGAGGGAAGTAGCTGAGTAGCTAGGCTCTCAGGCGGAAGAAAGGTACCGTCCTATCAACAGGATGAAGCCACGAAGGGAGATTAGGGGGTTTAAATAGCCGACGGATCCTAGCGCAGTTATGGCGGTGGGTGTTCTTGGGCCAACTGGTGCGTGCCACGTGTCCCGCATGTCCCCCTCACCGCTATCGAGGGTTGACTGTTCACAAATTTTTGTAGCACGATGCTTGGGATCGCATTCCGACGGAGGTTCCAAAAAGACTCTTCAGGTCACCTTCACCGAAAAATGGGCTCTGACGTGCACGCGTTAAAGGCCAAAATATCTGGGGGTGGCAGTGCACGGGATTCGAAGGAACGGCTTCGGCTGTGCCCATCTCTCTGTACTTCCTTCGTTCGAAATTCAAACTCGGAAGTAGGGGGACTGGTGTTGGGTATAAAATACCCACAGCCGAAGTCTTCAACAGAATCAACGATTCCACCCACGATGCCGACCTCAAAGGAAGACTCCGCCCGGACTCCTACGGGAGCCGGGCTTCGCCCTCGACTCCAACGGCTGTAGACAGACTTCGTCCGGACTCCTACGGGAGCCAGACTCCGCCGACAACTCCGACCTCAAGTTGACACTGCCCGGACTCCTACGGGAGTCGAGCTCCGTCCTCAACATCAACTGCTGGTAAGCCCCGTCCGGACTCCTACGGGAGCCGGACTTGGCCTTTAACTTTGATTGCAGGAAGACTCCGCCCGGACTCCTACGGGAGCCGGGCTTCGCCCTCGACTCCAACGGCTGCAGACAGACCTCGTCCGGACTCCTACGGGAGCCGGACTTCGCCGACAACTTCGACCTCAAGTTGACTCTGCCCAGACTCCTATGGGAGTCGGGCTCAGTCCTCAACATCAACTGCTGGTAGGCCCCGTCCGGACTCCTACGGGAGCCGGACTTCGCCTTTAACTTTGATTGCAGGAAGACTCTGCCCGGACTCCTACGGGAGTCGGGCTTCGTCCTCGACTCCAACGGCTGCAGACAGACTTCGTCCGGACTCCTACGGGAGTTGGACCCCGATGACAACTTCAACCGCAAGGGGGACTCCGCCCAGACTCCCAGAAGAGCCGGGCTCCATCGCTGACTCCGATTGCCGGTAAGATCCGTCCGGACTCCCACGGGAGCCAGACTTTCCACCTGACTTTAGTTGCAGAGGACTCCGCCCGGACTCCTACAGGAGCCAGACTTTGCATCTGATTTTGATTGCAGGGGATTCCACCCGGACTCCCACGGGAGCCGGGCTCCACCCACTACCCCAACCGCAAGGAGGACTCCGCCCGGACCCCTACGTGGGGTCAGACTCCGACCACAGCCGAACTTCAGCCGACAGACCTGTACTCCCAAGCCACAATCACGGCCATGATCCTGCTCCACTTCCTGTGGCAGATTCTGCGCAGCTCCATCACTCCCTGACAGGCCGCAGTAACGGTCGCAACACTGTTCCGCTCCCTACGACGGATCTCACGCGGCTCCATTACTACCTGACAGGCCACGATAAATGGTCACGATCCTGCTCCACCTCCTGCAATGGATACCGCACGATTCTCCCATCCGCTGGCAAGACGCAACAGCAAACGCCGCCCCACTTCCCGCGGCAGATTCCACGTGGCACGCCCCAGTGATGGCCACGGATCTACTCCACTACTCTTCGCAGTAAATTCCGCCTGACCCTGGGCAGCCCACTACCAGGCGGTTACAAACGTCGCCATCAATCCGTTACCTCCTCTACCTATAAAAAGGAGGACCCAGATACGTTATTCTATAAGCTCATTTCTTATCTCAAAACTCTGCTAAATTCTCCGTTCGAGCGCTCCATTCTTGTTGAGGCAGAGAACTGACTTGAGCATCGGAGGGTCTTGCCGGAGCAACCCCACCTCCGGTTTAGACTTCCCTTGCAGGTCCTGACGGTGACCGCGACTTCTCCGACTCCAGCTTCTCCGGCGCAAGCGGACTTTTGCACCAACAATACCATATAGATAATGTTTGACATTATCTCTAAGACCTTACTGCCAACTTATTTTTTTCTCCTTATATGTATGATATTTTGAGAAAATTTTTTATGAGAAATTACTAGAGAATAATTTATTATGAAAAAATATAGAAAAAGCCATCCCATATTTTTTTTGACATATTTTGGCATGAATTTTTGAGTAGGGACGACAACACATCAAGAGTCCATGATCTCTAGGACTCTTCACCCCACCTCCTTACATGTTGAAATAAAAAGAGTTCTATTTCATTCTTGTGCATGTAAGAGACTGAGAGAGAGGCCTTTACATTGAGAGGGGTCTTGGGTGTGGTTTCATAGCGTGAAAGAAGAGAAGAGTCCTCTTCTCTTGGGGTGTGCGCAAAAATCAGATTTCTAGAGTTTTGATCCTCGAGGTTTGGGAAGAGAGAAAAAATAAGAGAAAAATTATTTTTCTCTCCATCTTTTTTTCATCTCTTCATCTCCTCTAGAAGTCTATCTTCAATCTCTAAAAAAATTTTAAAAATTTGAGAAAAAGATCCAGATCAGTTAAGAAGAAGGTCTTCATGCAAACTAGCACTCCCGAGAAGACTGATCAGATCAGGGCTTCGAGTGGATTTTTCGTAGAGACCGGATGCATATGTGGCTATAAGCAACTAGTAAGGATCTTCTTCACCATATCTCTCAGTAGCAGTGATCATCAATCCATGCAAAGGTATCGAGTTTTAAACTCATATTAGAAGTAGATGTGATCTACTACTCACATGCATGCATGCTGATTTTATCTTCGATATTTTTTAGATTTTATATGCAACATATCATATCATAGATCCAAGAGTAGGTTGATTTGATGATTAGATTATATACATATTAGATTAATTTGATTAATCTAATTATTTTCTACTATAATTTATTCAAAAAAATTACAAAATATATACATAAAATCATCTACGTTCACCAATAGTGGTATCAGAGCCTAAGTTCATTATGACATAATTTATGTGCATATTAAATCTAAAATTTAATTTTATTTAGATTTGATATGTGATATTTTGATCTAAATTTAATTAATGGTTGATCGTGTAAACTGACATAAGATTGTCTTGCTGTAAGGTTTATCCCTTACAATAAAATGGTTATCCTAGTTTGTGCTGATCCTTGATAAAATCTAATTTTATGTCATGCATATGATATTTATGATCTGATTTAGATGTGATCTAAAATTATAATCAGATCTGATGTAATTTAGATAGATCTAAATTCATGCATATATGATATGTGATTAGATTAGATGATCCGATTAACAAGTACTTGGATTGGATTGATCACCAGGTCGTCCGATCATAAAAGCAAAGAGGATTTAAAGGCCCTCTCTTTTCATTCGATGGGATACTATTATGGTGTGTAGGGGTGCCATGTGATTAGATCCGATACAGAAGAATGTGAAAGAAAAAACTTATTTTTCTGCAAAATCTTAGATCTTGAAAATCTTAGGTTTGTTGTATGTGATACAAAATTGTATGAAAAATAAAGCATCTAATCTATATGATTAAAATTATTTTAATCATAAAAAATAAAATTTTGAATCATAAAAAATTTTAAATATGATCTAAAAGGTATTTATGATTGATTTTATTTTAAGATTATATAAAATTTTTCAGATCTGAAATATGCTCGCATAATTACTAAGCTGATCCAGTTTTGAACTGAGTTGACCCAGTCTCCATGTGTAGTTGACTCAATGTTGATTGAGTCGACCCAATTTTAGAATAAAAAATATTTGCATAACATTTGTTATAAATTGTTTACAAAATAAAAAGATTGAAATTATTTTAAATCTAAACCTAAACTCATGTTGATGCTGAAACTTAATTGAGAATTAAGTGTAGAATCAATTAGATCTAAAATTATGAATTAAAGATCTAATATCATTCGTATAAAATATGGGGGCATGGGTTAGCTCAAATTAGATTTTTTTAATTGGGTTAGACCTAAGATTAAAATTAAAAAATTAACTGACCATGTAGAGAAATTGATTAAGTCTAACCAGATGTTGAATTAGATTAATCAAAGTTTTTCTAATACAATAGTTGTAGATGGTCAAGTCCATGTCTTTGATTAGACCAAATGGACCTTGATTGTGGCTCAGTGGTTGAACTCGAATTATTAGGCTAGTCAAATTAAAACTAATTAATTAATTAATGTCTAAGTTAAGTTCGACATTTTGATTAGTGGTTTTAAATTGGGAGTGGCTTACCTTATCATTTCGATGGTGTCTAAGACAAGCTTAGTAGATCCTCTTATCAATCTCACTTACCTGACCAATTTGATGAATTATATCTTGATTAGACTACTAAGTGATTCGAGTTGACCCATGTCATTAAGGTTGATCAATGTGACTGATCTAGGTGCTAGTTTGATCAGCATGACCCTAATTTGATTAGGTGGCTTGGTGAAGTCAGTGAGAGGATTGTAGTTTACTGATTGATCTCTTCTTCTCTCTTCTCTAAATTAGTTAAATTCTTTAAATTATTAGGTTCATAAAATGAGCTAGTTATAGAGATAACTAGATCATAGCCTCCCATTAAGGTGAATGGTAATGGATCCATTATTTCTGATTGACATTGCAGGCACCATCAGTCTGGTGTTCACTCTGAATGATGAAATTATCATTCATCATATGATAATTCTATTATTCTATCTGATGATGATCGAGCCATCCTCAAGCCTGATCATTTATTTGTTAGAATCATTGAGTAGGTTCTTGTTAATGGTTTGACTAAAATGAAACTTTCAGTGAAGGCCCATCACCTACTAAAATAGAATTTGGGGCTAAATTAACTACTAGAAATTATTTGGAGAAATAATTAGTTGAGAACTTACCTATGGGTGTATATGGGTTGATCGAGCCATCCTCAGACTTGTATGCAGTCTGTGTGGATTTTAGTACCCATTAAAGAATTAAAGTAATTTCTCAAATTAGAGGTAGAGGCTATCAATTCGTATAAGATAGTAGGAGAACCTTTAGACTAAAGTCCAAGTCTTCAGGCTTAATCAATTCATAAACATTGAGGTCTTGTATTTTTCTTTCAGTTATGACTAGATATCCGTTGCTCCATTCACTGTTTGATAGTGACCTATTTATAGGATCCAACTTCGATAGATGGTATCAAAATTTATAAATAGTTCTAGAGCATGAATGGATCCTAAATATGATTATGGATCTAACACCTGATGTTTCCACATCCAACACACATGATGCGATCAAAGGCACTTATTAGAAGTGGCCAAATGATCATATCACCATGTGAAGTTTTTTGAGAGTAGTAAAGAACATGAATTTAGTTATAAATTTGATGATGCTCAGTGAGAGAAAATCCTTCAAATATTGAAGGAGTTCTTTTACACCTCTGAAGACGTGTCTTCGGTGGACAATAATCTTTGAGAAAAAAAAGAAAAAAAAAGGTGCAAAAGAGTGATGCTTGGGCTAATGAGTCTGAACTGACAAAAGGGTCTAAGGTTAATCTAGTCTGGTAGAGTCCCTTGATCCGAATAGGTTAAGAAAAAAAAAATCAGCAAAGAGTCGTTGGATAAGCTACTTATATGGTAACACCTCATGATTTTTCTATCTGTGATACTACTACTTAGATATTGGATATTGGAAGTCCATGCAAATTGTTGCAATGACTTTAGGTTAGTATAAAGTTTGAAAATAGTAAGAGGTTCCTGAATATTAAAGATGAAAGTTATGTTCCAATCTTGGTTCTAGGAATTGTTGAGCCTATGTTTAATTCTGACAATATCATTTTAGTGATTGCCACTATTGTCTTATGATTTTGTGATATCATTATAAATGATGTCAAAATTATATGGGCAACTGAGAAATGATATTTATGAATAGTCATAGCCTGTTAGTTTATAGTACACAACAATCAAACAAACTTTTTAGAGTAGATAATGTCATGGAAGCCTACTTTTGACAATTTAGGATTGGTCATATAAATAAGAATAGGATCAACAAGCGATAATTCTCAAAGTCAATGATTATAAATCATTGTCAACTTATCAATCTTATTTTTTTGGTAAGATGACCAAGTCACCTTTTGTTGGAAAAGATAAATGAGCCAATGATGTTCTGAGTCTGATACATATTGATGTATCGGATCTATGAATATATTTGCCATAAATTTAGATCATTTGAAATGTTTAAATAATTTTTTAATAAGGTAGAGAAATAAACTAAAAAGAGCATTCAAATTTTTCGGCCAGACCAAAAGGGAGAATGCCTTTCCAGTGAGATTTTTGACATATCTAGAAGAGAATAGGATTCTCTCTTATTGGTATTGACTTTGTTAGACATAGTTCGATCCATAATGAGGTTTATAAATTTGCCAGACTCCTTTTAGGATTATGCTCTTGAGACTACTTGTTATATTCTGAACTGGATTCCGAATTAATCAGTTGTGAAGACTCCATATGAGATATGGACTAGGCATAAGCCGAAACTTACTTACCTTAGGATTTGAGAGTGTTTGTTTTATGTCAAGCATTTGCAGACTGATTAGCTTGGATCCCTATCTTATATGTATTATTTTGTAGGATAATCCCAAAGTATCTAGAGGATATAACTTCTACCATACTAAAGAATAAGAGTTGTTCGGTATTCCTTTCAGAAAAGGAGTACCTTGGTGAAGGAACTGATGCCTTTAATGTGAAACTTATGAAGTTCAATAGGCAGAAGAATCGACATAATCTAGTGAACTCATAGAATTAAATTTGATTAGATCAAACCTGAAACTCATTGTAAAGGCATAATTTAGGAGATCCGTTAGAGTACCATGTCCATGAAGGAACCAGATCTAGGGTTTTAGGGTTAGATCTTGAAACTTTTCAAGATCAGGCAGCAGAAGATTAAAATAAATCAAAATTTATCTTATAAAATTAAAAAAATTTTGGATCTAAGATCCTATAACATGATTATTACATGGAATTAAATTAAAAATTAAAATATAAAGAGCAAGAAATACATGTTGATTATATCAACATGTTTCTATACTACATCTAATGTATGTAAAATATAATAGATCGGATCTATTACCTTGCAAGTTAGACGTTCTAACTTTGCTGATCTGGGCTTGAGGATGATATTGCGAGCCGCACATGTATCCGATCTCTAGGAGTCATCCACACGAGCCCACGAATCATGATCAAAAGTCCTGGTCCAGGAAATCAGCACAGTATGCTAGTACTGTGCTGATCCTTCTTCGATGGTCGATCAGATGCCTCTTTCTTTTTAATTTAGACTCTTCCAAAGATGAGAAGTAGGAGAAGGAGTTTTAGATGTGAGACACTCTCAAAACTCACAGATGGAGGAAGGGTAGAGGTGAACTCAGCAACCCTAGAAGAAGACCCTCTTCTTCTTCTCTTTGCTCTCACCGAGACACTTAGTTTTGTGTCTATTATATCTCCATGCCCCAACACTCTTTCTCCCTGATTTTCACAACCCCAAAAGGTACCTCAATGCTCTATAATCCACAAAACCTTTAAGAAAAAATTCATCTTAAATCATGAGATATGAAGAATCCTTGTCTAGATCAAATACCTAGTCAAGGAAAATCCAAATAGGGCAAGACAAGTGGTGCCCAACTCATGGGTGCCCCCTGTTTCTTTTTTTGCCATGAACCACTAGCAAAGGGCACATAATATGTGCCATAAAAGCTATGAAAATCTCAAAAAAAAAATGGATAAAATCAGTGCCATAAAGAAAGAGTTTTGGTTTCCTAAAATTCTATCTCATAGAATTTGAAATCCAAACTAATTCCAACTTTGACTTGGTCCACAACCACATTCCATATAAGAGAGAAAGAGTGGAAAGTTTTGGATATGTATGAAGGCCTGGAAGAGAAGATTTTGTCGCACAAAATAAGAGAGAGTGGGCATGGGGGGCTAAGGAGGTGCAAGGTTGAATCCTAGTCTTATTAGGATTCAATCTATGACTTATTCAAATTTGGTTTCTCAAACCAAATCAAACCAAAACCAAATCAATCCAATTAAAATAAATTTTAACCTAATTAAGAATCTAATTTAATCAGATTAAATTAGATTTAAATCTTATTTAATTTTTTAATGGAATTAGAAATTAGGTTGACCCAAGTTCTAATTGAACTAGGACTAGTTTTTTTCTTGCACTTGGCTTATCCAATAAATTAATTGGACTTGATCCAATCAAGCCCAAACCAAATCTAATTAAATTATATTCAATTAGAATTAATCTAAATCCATTGGCTTAATCAAATTAAGCCAATTAGTAATTAAATTGCTAATCGATCCTCCTACAACACTTGCATTAGGTTAAATATCAATCGTATTGATCGTTTAACCCTAGAACGATTCTTAATCGTTGATCAACCATCTGATCGGATCATGAACTCTAATGTATGTGACCTCATAGGTCCAAACCTAAGTCGGTAGTATAAAAATAAATTTTTATACCAATCAAAGTGACCATCTAGCAATAGTACCCGATGATTGGATGGGGCGAATGTGTAGAACAACATCCTTAGAACCCATGCGGATATAGTTTCCATATAATTCATCCCCTTGACCAAAATGCTCATAGGACACCTCAGAGTTCAACTATCAACTTTGATCAGGTTGTCCACATTGTATTTTAAAATATCAAATCTATCTGATGGATTATCCTGGCCAACATTTTGCTAAATTAAAATACAGCGACTCATTCTTCTCCAACTCTTGGAGTGGTCAATCCCATCTTGATCACACTCTAACTTCGCAAGTACTTGACTGTGCCCATAAGCCTTCCATCACTGAATTAGAAATTCAGTTAGTCCAGTACCAAAGCACAGTGAGTTGCTTGCAAGTCTCTGAGGTGATCTCAGGTCTAAGGGACACTTATACCTATATCCCATCAGAGACATTCTCGACAGCAGAATGCTCTGGAGTTGGTCACGTTTTAAGGACTAATCGATAAATCTTCTCTTTATCGAACCTAAATAGTCCTAAGAATTTCATCACAACAACGAAGTTCATTAGAAGATGAAAACTTATGATGAAAATATCAAAAATATATTTTACTTATTAACAAATCAATTACAATATAAGATTGCTCAACCGACAATAGGTTGACGATTGGATTTTGAGACATATTTTCCAACAACTCCCACTTATCCTAAAGCCACTCGACACAGTATCTAATATCCATCTTCGACTTGTGGTTGTCGAACTCCTTTATCGCCAGGACTTTAGTGATGGGGTCAGCCAGGTTCTCCTTTTCGTCGATCTTCTGAAGGTCGATGTCACCTCGATCCATGATCTCTCGGACCAGGTGGAAGTGGTGTAAAATATGCTTCATCCGTTAGTGTGCTTTGGGTTCCTTCACTTGAGCTATGGCACCAGTGCTGTCGCAGTAAAGCAGGATCAGACCATCGAGAGAGGGTGCTACTCTGAGCTCGATGATGAAAATTTTTCAGCCACATAGCTTCCTTCGCGGCATCCGTTGCTGCGATGTACTCCACCTCACAAACAGAGTCTGCCACAGTATGCTGCTTGAAACTCTTCCAACAGATGGCTCCACCATTCAGAGTAAAGATATAACCCAACACGCTTCTGCTGTCATCACGGTCAGATTGAAAGCTGGAGTCTGTGAACCCTACAAGTTTTAGATCTGACTTGCCATAAACCAACCATTGGTTCTTAGTATTTCTCAAATACTTAAGGATGGCTTTAACCACTTTTCAGTGATTTTCTCTGGGATCAGATTGGTATCTACTCACTACTCCTAGTGAGTATGCCACATCTGGCCTTGTACATGTCATGGCGTACATGATAGATCCCACGACCAAAGCATATGGGACTCAACTCATACGTTCTCTCTCTTCAGGAGTTGTCGGACAATCCTTCTTAGAGAGAGAAATTTCATAGCCTATCGGTAGATAGCCCTTCTTGAAATTCTCCATACTGAACCTCTTCAGCACAGTGTCTATGTACATGGACTGGGATAATCAAAGCATCCTTTTAGATCTATCCCTATAGATCTTCATTCCTAGAATGTAGGATGCTTCACCCAAGTCCTTCATGGAGAACTGCGATGACAACCAAACTTTTATTCCCTATAGTGCAGGGATGTCATTCTCGATTAAGAGAATGTCATCCACGTACAAGACAAAGAATACCACAACTGGACCATTTGCCCATTTATAGATGCAGGACTCTTCTCCGTTCTTAACGAAGCTATATATTTTGATCACCTTATCAAAATGCATGTTCCCACTCCGAGAAACTTGCTTCAGTCTATAAATAGATCTCTAAAGCTTGCACACCTTGGACTCGTCTGTGGATGTAAATCCCTCAAGTTCTATCATATACACCTCTTCGGTCAGCTCTCCATTCAAGAAAGTTGTCTTTACATCCATCTGCTATATCTCATAATCCAGATGGGCAGCTATTACAAGGATTATCTGAATGAATTTAAGCATTGCCACAGGGGAGAACGTCTCGTTATAGTCAATACCATAATGTTGACGATACCTCTTAGCAACCAGATGGGCTTTATAGGTCTCCACCTTTCCGTCTGCACCCCTCTCCTTTTGAAGACCCATTTACACCTAATGGATTTAACCCCTTCAGGTGGGTCAACCAATGTCCATACATCGTTGACCTTCATGGACTTCATTTTGGATTTCATGACTTCAAGCCATTTCTCAAAATCAGATCTCTGTATTGCATCCATATAGGTGATCAGATCCTCATCATTCTCATTAAGTTCGATGGGATCACCATCCCAGACCAAGAAATCGTAGTATCTGTCTGGCTGACACAGTACTCTACCAGATCGTCTTAATGGTGCAGGTATATTGGGCTCTAGATCTGATCTAATCAAATCCGACTCAAGATTAACTATTGATGTCGGTCCTTCTACCTGTTAAACTTCATCAAGTTCAACCTTAGAGGCAATGGTTCCTTCACCAAGGAACTCTTTTTCTAAAAAGATTGCCTTAAGGTTGATGAACACCTTTTATTCATTAGCATGATAGAAAAAATATTCTTTGGTCTCTTTGGGGTACCCTATGAATGTGCATTTATCAGACCTAGATTCAAGTTTATCTGTAACTAATCGTTTGACATAGATCGAGCACCCCCAGACCCTAAGGTGTGAAAATGCTGGCTTATGCCCTATCCATATCTCATATGGAGACTTAATTACAGACTTACTTGGAACCCTATTTAACAGATAACAGGCCGATTCGAGTGCATATCCCCCAAAGGATATCGACAAGCTGACAAAACCCATCATGGATCGGACCATATCTAACAGAGTCTGATTTCTCCTTTCAGACACACCATTATGCTGTGGTATTCTTGGAGGAGTCCATTGGGAGAGAATTTCATTCTCTTCTAGATATGTGAGAAACTCATCAGAAAGGTATTTTCCTCTTCAGTTAGATCGAAGAGTTTTAATACTCTTTCTAGTTTATTTTTCTACTTCACTTCAAAATCGTTTGAACATTTCAAATGAATCCAACTTATGTTTCATCAGATAGACATATCTATATCTAGATAGATCATCCGTGAAAGTGATGAAGTAAAAATATCCACCTCTAGCACTTGTGCTCATGGGCCCACATACATCAGTATGTACTAGGCCCAAATGCTCAGTAGCTCTCTCACCTTTTTCAGTAAAAGGTGACTTGGTCATTTTATCAAGAAGACAGGACTCACAGGTTGGAAGTGATTCACAATCACTGACTTCGAAGATTTCCTTTTGAGTCAACCTGTTTATCCTATTCTTGTTTATATGACCTAGCCTATAGTGTCATAAGTAGATATCTGATACATTATCTAATCTAGGATGCTTTCCAGTAGAATAGACTACGTTAACAGGTTGTGATAACATATACACACCATTGTTCAAATATCCACAAAAAATAGTAACACCATTCATAATGATATTACAAACTTGTTTCTTTATTGAAATTTTATAATCATTTTTGGCTAGAAGGCCTACAGAAATAATATTTAAAAAGAAATTGGGACAGAAATGATAATCATTAAGAACAACGGTATGGGACTCAAATATAAGTTTCAAGATTCCTAATGCTAGAACTGGAACTGGTCTTCCATCTCCAACGTTCAGGAACCTCTCATCTTGCTCGAATCTCCTACTGACTTGTAACCCTTGCAACGAATTGCAAATATAGTAAGGGCTACCGGTATCCAATACCCAATCAGTTATATCACAAATAGAGAAATTGTAAGGAGTTATCATATAAATACCTTGCCTAGCAACAGCTTGCTTCTTTCTCTGTCTGTTCGGATCCAGGAAAGCAATGTATTGAGGACAGTTTCTCTTTCAGTGTCCCCGCTTCTTGTAAAAGAAGCATTCAGCTTGACTCTTATCGGGCTTGATCTTTTTGGTCTGGTTTTACACTGATGTCCCAGCCTGAACTTGCACTTTCTTCACTTTCTTCTTCTTGTTCTTCTTCCCTTTCTCAAAGGGTCGAGAACCAGAAGACGAACCTCCTACTAAGTTCAGCGACTCCTTTTGGAGTTGGTGATCCTTCTCAAAGTTCTGAAGCAACCTCAATAATCCGTGGTAGTTTACTTCAGGCTTTATCATTTTATAATGAGTGAGGAATGGGAGATAAGACTTGGACAGCGAGTTTAATATTAAATCTTTCCCAAGCTACTCATGCAAGGAAAAGTCGAGCTTGCTCAAATGCTCCATCAGCTCGATCATGTACAATACATGATCAATGATAGAGGCACCATCCCATATTTTGATGTTGAAGATGGCACAATTTGTCTTGTGCCTCTCCACGTCATCGGGTGTGCCAAAGGCATCCTTCAACACTTGAAGCATGTCCTTTGGTTGAGCCGTCTCAAATCTGTGACTGAACTTGTTGCTCATGGCAGCCAGCATGATGCAGTGTATCGTGGTCCGATCACTGAGCCACTTTTGGTAAGTATCTCTGACTGTTCCACATGCATTGGCAGCTAGCTCCTCAGGTGCAGGATCCATTATCACATATAGGATCCATTCATACTCTAGGACTATCTTTAACTTTCGATACCAGCTACCAAAGTTGGGTCCCACCAAATTTTTATTGTCCAACAATGATTAGAGCGATAGAAAAGTGGCCATATCTGTACAAAAGAAAATCATAACTTAATTAGTAATTGATTCATTAAACCTAAAGATTTGGACTTTAATCAAAATATTTCTCCCACTATTTTATTCAAATTGGTAGCCTCTACCTCCAATTCGAGGAATTACCCTAATTCCTTAGTGGGTACTAGAATCCACTTAAACTGCACATAAGTCCAACTTTGGTTGGCCAACCCATGTACATCTAAGGATAGGTTCATAACCAATTATTTCTCTAAATAATTTCTAATAATTTTAATTTTGCCCCAGTCCCTAATCAGTAGGCTTTGGCCTCTACTGAAAAGGTCTAGTTAGGTCCAACCATTAACATGACTATACTTGGCCCATCTAGCCAATGAATGATTAGGCCCGACTTTGGTTGGCTAACCTAACTACCATTTAGAAAGATGCCATCAATGAATCATATTATGAATGATAATTCCATCAGTCGATAAGCACCAAGCCTTTGGGCCTCCAATGATTATCCAACTGATGGACCCATTATCATCCACTTAATGGGAGGCTATGATCTAGTTATCATCATAACTATTTTATTTTAAGGATCTAATAAGTTTAGAGGATTTAATTGATTTAGAGGAGGAGATTAGATGAACCAGCTTATCATGATCCTCCCACTGGCTTCACCAAGTCAGCTTAAGGGAGACCATTAAAAGGGCTGATCTAGGAGCACCTAAATCAGTCACACTGATTTACCTAGCTGACATGGGTCAGCTCGAATAGTCAAGTGATCCGATCAAAACATAATTTTACCAAGAGGCCAGGTAAGTTCGATCGGTGGGAGGGTCTACCAAAGCTTGCCTTAGACACCAACTGATTTAATTAGTTTTGATTAGATCAACCTAATAGTTCATGCTAGACCGCTTAGCCAAGAATCAAGTCCATTTGGTTCTCATTAAAGACATGAATTTGACCAACTACAACTATTGTAATTGATCTAGAGAATCCTTGACCTAATCTAAGATAACAATTGATTAGATTTAGTCAATTCTCTAATTAAGTCCATCTTTAATCTAACCTTAGGTCTAACCCAAATAATGGACCTAATTCCCACTAACCCATTAACCCAATGTGTTATGGTTTGTGTCTTAGGTTCTTCAATTCACAATCCTAGAACCTAATCAAATAACTTCTTAATTCTCAATTAAGTTTTGGACTGAGGGTTGGGGTTCAGCTTTTAAAAAATAATTTTTATGTTTGTAAAATATTTTTATAACATGGTTCTACCAATCAAGTTGCATGTTTGATTCATAATCAAAATGCAAGTAAAATAAGCATGAAACTACTTTAGATCTAATCTAAACAGGTTCATGTAATTGAAACAATTTTAACTTTAAACTGCGTAAATTTTTCAGACAAATATATGATAGTTCTTTGCACGAAAATTATTAACAAAGAAATTTTATTTTAGATTTAAATATCTTTTAAATCTAATAAATCATAAATTTAATCTAGATCATATCTAACAAATTTATGATTAAAGATAGATCTACATGAACTAGGATAATCTTTGCACTGTAAGGGGTAAACCTTACAGCAGGATAACCTACAGTTCGTGATTGATCTAAAAATTTTAATTTTAGATTTAACAATTAGATTATAAATTAGATCTAATCTAAGAAATAATCTAAGTATGTGTAAATAATCATGTAATAAACAACCTAGGCTCTGATACCAATTGAAGGAACCAAATCTAGGGTTTCAGGGTTAGATCTTGAAACTTTTTCAAGATCAGACAGTGGAAGACTAAAATAAATCAAAATTTATCTTATAAAATCCAAAAATTCTTAGATCTAAGATCTTATTACATGATTATTACATGATATTAAATCAAAAATTAAAATATAAAGAGCAAGAACTACATGTTGATTATATCAACATGTTTTTATACTACATCTAATGTATGTCAAATATAATAGATCAGATCTATTACCTTGTAAGTTAGATGTTCTAACTTTACTGATTCGGGCTTGAGGATGACATTGCAAGCTGCACACACGTTCGGCCTCTAGGAGTCATCCACACGAGCCCACGAATCATGATCAGAAGTCCTGGTCCAAAAAATTAGCACAGTATGCTAGTACTGTGCTGATCCTTCTTCGATGGTCGATCAGATGCTTCCTTCTTCTTGATTTGGATTCTTCTACAGATGAAAAGTAGAAAAAAAAGTTTTAGATATGAGACACTCTCAGAAACTCATAGATGGAGGAAGGGTAGAGGTGAACTCAGCAACCCTAGAAGAAGACCCTTTTTTTCTTCTCTTTGCTATCACCTAGACACTTAGTTTTGTGTCTATTATATCTCTATGCCCCAATACTCTTTCTCCTTAATTTTTACACACCTTAAAGGTCTCTCAATTCTCTATAATCCATAAATATTTTAAGAAGAAATTCATCTTAAATCATGAGATATAAAGAATCCTTGTCTAGGTCAAATACCTAGTCAAGAAAAATCCAAATAGGGCAAGACAAGTGGTGCCCAACTCATGGGCACCCCCTGTTTCTTTTTCTACCATGGACCACCAGCAAAGGGCATACAATATGTGCTATAAAAGCCACAAAAATCTCAAAAAAAATCTAGGTAAACTCTGTGCTATAAAGAAAGAGTTTTGGTTTCCTAAAATTCTATCTCATAGAATTTGAAATCCAAACTAATTCCTACTTTGACTTGGTCCTCAACCACATTCCATATAAGAGAGAAAGAGTGAAAAGCTTTGGGCATGTGTGAAGACCTAGGAGAGAAGGTTTTTTCATACAAAATAAGAGAGAGTGGGCATGGGGGGCTAAGGTGGCGCAAGGTAGAATCCTAGTCTTACTAGGATTCAATCTATGACTTGTTCAAATTTGGTTTCTCAAACCAAATCAAATCAAAATCAAATCAACTCAATTAAAATAAGTCTTAACCCAATTAAGAATCTAATTTAATCAGATTAAATTAGATTTAAATCTGATTTAATTTTCTAATTGAATTAGAAATTAGGTTGACCCAAGTCTAATTGAACTAGGATTAGTTTTTTTCTTGTACTTGGCTTATCCAATAAATCAATTGAACTTGATCCAATCAAGTCCAAACTAAATATAATTAAATTATATTTAATTAGACTTAATCTCAGCCCATTGGCTTAATCAAATTAAGCCAATTAGCAATCAAATTGCTAATCGATCCTCCTGTAACACTTGCACTAGGTTAAATGTCAATCGTATTGATCATTTAACCCTAGAATGATTCTTAATCGTTGATCAACCATCCGATCGGATCGTAAACTTTAATGTGTGTGACCTCATAAATCCTAACCTAAGTCAGTAGTATAGAAATAAATTTCTATACCAATCGAAGTGATCATCTAGCAATGATACCCGACGGTTGGATAGGTCAAATGTGTAGAACAACATCCTTAGAACCCATGTGGATATAGTTTCCATATAATTCATCTCTTTGACCAAAATACTCATAGGATATCTCAGAGTTCAACTGTCAACTCTGATTAGATTGTCCACATTGTATTTCAAAATATCAAATCCATCTAATGGATTATCCTGGCCAAGATTTTGCTAAATTGAAATACAGCGACTCATTCTTCTCCAACTCTTGGAGTGGTCAATCCCATCTTGATCACACTCTGAGTTTGCAAGTACTTGACTATGCCCAGAAGCCTTCCATCACTGAATTAAAAATTTAATTAGTCCAGTACCAAAGTACAGTGAGTTGCTTGCAAGTCATTGAGGCGATCTCAGATTTAAGGGACACTTATACCTATATCCCATCAGAGACATTCTCGACAGCAGAATGTTCTGGAGTTGGACATGTTCAATGATGATAAGTGATATATTTTTATATTTATTGAAGATATTTTTGATAATTTATGGTACTAACATTTTATTAAAAATCCTAATTTCATGAATTTATTGAATTTTCTTAAAAAATAAGTGATTTTGAAAAAAATATGAAATTTGATATATTTATAAAAAAATAGATGTTAATTTAATTGAGCAATTTAAGCACCAAAATGAATTTTTTTTTTTGAAGAATTTAATGCATATTTTTTCTAATTTTTTAGGTAAAAATCAAAGCAAAAATGGAGCTAAAATATCCTAAAAAATAAAAAAATAGCTTCTGGTGCACGGTGGACAGATCGTTCGGTCCATAGAGATAGGACGCGGTCCACAGAAAACTTCATGCAGTCCACAGACACAGCTCACAGCAAGAGAAGGATTTTGGATGCAATCCAATGGTTGAAATTCATCCCGACCCAGATCCGACGGTCAGCATCCATTGCTGGTTTATAAAGAGGGGTTTTTGTGCGATCTGACAGCCCAGAAGCGATCTATCAAGTGATCGGATGGCTGAGGATGCTCCTGACTGTGTTAATGATTTAAATTGCATGATTCGATGGTCAGAACTTCATCAAAATCTAGATCCAATGGCTGACATTCGATCCGACTTTGATAAGGATTAAAACTATGGATTTTGATCAGATCTGGGTGGTCCAAAGCTGATCAGACAGCCAAGAATATTCCTAGGGAGATTAATATGATTTCTAAGGGTTTTAGGACTCTTTTTTCTACCAAAAGTTATGAAAAATTTATTTATAAATAGGTGGTCCGGGAATAACCTTTGGGAGTAGAAAAATTGAGTAAAAAGTATAAAAAAAAAATAGAGAAAAAAATTAAATAAATTTAGAGACTCAAGGAAAAGAAGGAGAAAAGTCGGTTATCTCTACAGAGTATGACGGAAGATGGAGAGATCATTAACCATCTTCCCGACGAGACTTGGCTGATCAACTTCAGATCTTTGTTATAATTTTATTTTTATTTTATTTAATTATTCTTTTTAAATTCTTTATATTTGAATTTCAATTTCAATTAATGCAAAATTTATTTTCCTGCACTTTAAATTCCTGTCTTTTATTTTTTTGCACGTAGATGCTAGGATCTAATTAGTAGATCTTAGTATCAATTTATTTTTATACTTTTTAAATTTTTATTATTTATTTTTATTGTAAGTAGATGCTAGGATCTAGTTAGTAGATCTTAGTATCCGATTTATTTTTCGTACTTTTAATTTTTATTTTTTGACTTAAATTACTTTCTCCAAAATTTTATTTTCTTTTTGTAAAATCAAAGATTTCAAATCAAAATCTTACCTTCTCTGTAGATTCGACTTAACTCACTACTTTCTACATATTTTTAATTTTTATTGAAGTCAAAATTTGATTGATAATCACGGTGTCCTAACGACAGCATCGCGATCGTATCAATTTTTGGCGCCGTTGCTGAAAAAGGCACCAATTTTAATGTTTGATTTCTTTGATTTTATTATGACTATTGCTTGCTAACTTTTTTTATCTTTTTACAGAAAAAAATTCAAAAATTAAAAAAAAAAGAGATAGAAAGCTTTCAAATTAGTGAGATCAATCCTAACTCTAACCTTAACTTTTTTTTTTAGTATTAATTATTATTTTTTTTAATTAAACTAAAATTCATCTACATAAACCTAATAAAAATTACATGACAAGAGTAGAAACTTAATTTTTAGGAGCATTCATCATTGTAGATTTATTTTTGGTGATCGCTGGACACAAGGTAAGCTTTCAAGTTTTATTAGTTTCATGCATCTAATTTAGTTGCATGGAACCCCTTGTTTGAAATTGATTGTGCATATTCATCTCAAATAAATTTAAGGGCAATACCCATAACAAGATAAGGTAGAGATTTCATCACCCTCTCTTGGTCTAAAAATAACCAACCAGCATCCCACATTAACCCTAGCCTAACTAAAATCAAGTAGACATTGGCCCCTAGTATTAATCGAGTTCAGTTCTGAGTATTGTAGTCAAGTCAAGTACAAAGTAAGTTTGGACTCACCCCTGAAACTAGTGTCTAAGGCTAGAGGTTACAAAGGCTCTGCCTAAGTAGACTCGTGGTTATTTAATTGGTTTCGTTAGCTTACCTGGCCAATTCAATTGGTGTCTAAGGCAAGCAATGGGGGGACTCCCATGATCCCATCTCTTACCTAGCTAATTGAAGGAAGTGAGAATAAATCCAATTTGTATCTAGACTAAGCCACTCTACATCGAACTGTTAGGTCTAAAAAACCCATAGGTGTCTAGGTTTAATTATTTGCTAACTTGATTGTAATTAACACTAAACCACAACTAATTCTTCCCACCTTACATACCTAGGTCTAGGGCTCTTTCTTTCTTCTCTCTCCTTTCTCTCTTAAAAAAAAAAAAAGAGATGAAACAAAAAAAAAACTTGAATCATACATTACGGTTTGCACTGGTATATGCAAGGTAGAAGATCTCTCTATCCTGACCTAGTTAAATCCAATCTTGAGATTGAATGGTTGATTCATATTAAATCTGAAAATCAGATAGCTGGAGATCCTAGAGAACCACCTAGGCAGAAGAAGGAATATTTTATTCCTTCCACCTATAACCCATCGACTTGTATCCACTTACCTGATATCCCTGCAAGCCACTATGAGATCAAGTCGACCACAATCCAGATGCTTTTGTCTTTCTATGAGAATACTAATGAAGATCCATACAAGCATCTGGATGAGTTCTTAGAAATTTGTTCGACGGTGAAAATTCAAAATTTTACTGATGATGCACTTAGATTGACCTTATTCCCTTTCTCACTTAAAGATAAAGCCAAGTACTGGCTTGGCACAATAGGAAGACCAATCCAAACTTGGGCTGAAATGCAGCATGTGTTTCTTAAGAAATTCTATCCCATATGTCGAACCAACACCATGAGGCGAGCCATCACTGGATTTGCTCAGCTTCCAGGAGAACAAATTCATGAATCATGGGAGAGACTTAAGGAACTTCTTAGAAAATGCCCACACCATGGTCTATCTAAGTGGCAAATTGTTCAAGCTTTTTATGAGGGTTTAGGTGACCAATACAGACAGATGGTAGATGCATCTTGTGGGGGTGCATTCATGAGTAAAAGTGAGGATGAAGCCTATACTTTGTTTGAAACTTTGAGTAAAAATTCAATCAATCATGCTTCATTATCCTCTTACGAAAGATCAATCCCTCACCAAAAGTGGGCAAAAATTTTTGAGATCAAGTAAACAGACTCTAGTCCTAAGATCGATCTGAACCTAATAGCCCAAAGATTAGATAAAGTTGACCTTCTTGCCCAAAAATTTGATCAGTTCCTAGCATTAGGTCAACAATCTCCTGCATAATACACACTTCCACCTAATTATCAGGAGATTTGTTCTATCTGTACTATCCCGGCCCATCATGTGAGCGAATGTCCAAGGCTACATAGTTTTCACCTTTCATCCAAGAACAAGTTTAAGCTGCTCAAAATTATTCTAATCCTGTCAATGACCCATTCTTAAATGCATATAATCAAGATTGGAAAAACCATCCTAATTTTTTTTGGAGACCCCAACAGACTCAGGCTCAGACCCAAATTCTTCCTTTGCAAAACTTTCAGAGTAGGCTCCAATATCAAAACTATGCTTATAATAGTGGTTAGCCTAGCCAGTCTACTCAGTCATCTTATTACAATCAACCATTATACCCACATCCTCAACAGATCAATCTAGCCATCGATAGATTTAGCCAACTTCAATAAATGATCATGATCCAACAGCAATCCCTCGTCAGGTTAGAAGCACAAATAGATCAATTAACTGAGTCTACCATGAGTAGAGAACTAGGTCAATTGCCAAACAAATCAATATCGAATTTTGAAAATGACCCATCCATCCATCAACTACCTGGACCAAGTCATCAATCCAATGTCCCACTTAAGAATCCTCAATTTGAAATTGATATAGCAATCTCTAAGCTTACAAGAGATAAAATTCTTAAGGACTCATCCAAGATCAGGTGAGTGAGGCTAGTACTGATGCTAGCCGAAATGTAAATTTGAAAGAACATGTTAGTATTGAGACTAATCTAATAGAAGAACCTGAGCTCAAAATTGATACTGAGAAGATAGCAGATGAGTTACCTGAGATATATTCACCAAAAGTTTGATTTGCTTCAGCTTTAGAAATCGGTTCTTCTTCTTTAGAATCACCATCTCCTCTAGAATTAAAATTACCCTTGATCACATCTGAATATATATGTTTAAAATTAAGTGACACCCTTCCAGTATCCATTGCGTCGAGCTCAACTCCTAACCCAAAAACTCAATTCATGAGCATTTTAGAAGAACAAATAGAAAAAATTCTTGATAAACAAAGGTCTGTGAATGAGTTTGTGAATTATCTTACTATAATTAAAAATAGAGATATGAAATACTTTTTGAAGATTGGTAATAAAATATTAAAATTTATCAAAGGCCATCTTCTTGAGATTGGCAATCCAAAATCATTGGAATTTATCAATCCAATATTCGACATGGGATAGGTGAGAGAATCAACATGGTCTGGCTGAAGACGGTAAACTTAGCGCTTCTTGGGAGGCAATCCAGTTTTCAAGTTTTCAATTTTTGCTTTTGCCTTTGCTTTCTTTTGCATTTTATTTAGGATAATCGAGTCTTGCTTAATGTCTTTTGTAGGGATCTGAAAATAATCTTGGCTAAATTGGGGGGAGAATCAGTTTTGAAAAGACTTATGAATCAGGTGACATCTCTCCTTTTCTTTCTTTTTACATGCACCGTTCATTTTTTCTACTCCATTGAGGACAATATTGATTAAGTTTGGGGGAAGAATAAAATTTTTTTTTTAAGTTCTCAAGTAAGTTAGTATTTGATATTTAAGCATCTGATTACACTTAAGAATCAAGTTAAATCAAGCATTTTTTAAAAAAAATAGATACACAGATCAGAGAGTTTGTGAGATATTGAGGGATCAAGTATTAAGAAAACTCAATAAAGAGTTAAGTTTAGAACTTAAATAATTTTCTTTGAGCATTTCTAAAACTTTCTACTAGCATCAAAGAAGAGTTTACTTCTTATGGACTTATGTAAAGTAACTATATATTTGTTCATATATTTAAAAAAAAAAAGTTTTTAAGTATTTCATGCTGAGTAACTGGGCCTCTTTGCTTAAGCAAGCATTGAGTTTCGCGTCAAAAGATATGAAGGACAAAGAAGCTTTGTTGTAAAGCTAGTTTTAACTCGTAGCCTATTTGATTCGAGCAAGTAGGTTCGAGGGGTATTTTATACCTAGTGCCTTAAAGCCATCTAGTTTGGGAGTCATTGACTGAAAACTCGCTACATGGGTCAAACAGAAAGCTTAAGGGGTTAAGATACTCAATAGCAGTACAACATTAAAAAAAAAAATCAATCAATAAATGAAGGATGGAAGTAACAATATACTTATCCATGTGAAGGTGAATGATTTGGAGATAAAGGTAGCGATAATTTGAAAAAGTTCAGAAAAGGTTTAGTGTTCTTAGTTTAAGTCTCATATTGACTAGTATTAATACCCCAATGACATACCTCATTTACACTCTACTAAACATCAGTGGTCTTTTTGAAAATTATTTGGTGAAATTTGAGATTTTAAGACGGTACTTGATTCTAAATTCTTTCTTTACTCGAGGACAAGTAAAGTTTAAGTTTGAGAGTGTGATAAGTGGTATATTTTTATATTTATTGAAGGTATTTTTGATAATATATGGTGCTAACATCTTCTTAAAAATCTTAATTTTATGAATTTATTAATTTTTTTTAAAAAATAAGTAATTAAAAAAAAATAAAATTAGATATATTTATAAAAAAAATAGATGTTAATTTAATTGAGTAATTTAAGCACCAAAATGAAGAAAAATTTTTGAAGAATTTAATACATACTTTTTTCATTTTTTCAGGTAAAAATCAGAGCAAAAATGAAGCTAAAATATCCTAAAAAATAAAGAAAATAGCCTCCGATGCATGGTGGACCAGTCGCTCGGTCCACAGAGCCAAGGTGCGGTCCACAGAAAACTTCACGCGGTCCACAGGTGCGGCTCATAGCGAGAGAAGGATTCTGGATGCGATCCAATGATTGAAATTTATTCTGACCCAGATCCGATGGTCAGCATCCATTGCTGGTTTATAAAGAGGGGTTTTTGCACGATCTGACAGCCCAGAAGCGATCCATCAAGTGATCGGACGGCTGAGGTCGCTCCCGACTATGTTAAAGATTTAAATTGCACGATCCGATGGCCAGAACTTCATCAGAATCCAGATCCAATGGTTGACATTCGATCCAACTTTGATAAGGATTAAAACTATAGATTTTGATCAGATCTGGGCGGTCCAAAGCTGATCCGATGGTCAAGAATATTTCTAAGGGGATTAATATGATTTCTAAGGGTCATAGGACTCCTTTTTCTACCAAAAATTATGAAAAATTTATCTATAAATAGGGGATCCAGGAATAAGCTTTGAGAGCAGAAAAATTGAGTAGAAAGTGTATAAAAAAATAGAAAAAAAAATTAAATAAGTTTAGGGACCCAAGGAAAAGAAGGGGAAAAATCGGTTCGCTCTACGGAGTACGACGAAAGATGGAGAGGTCATCAACCATCTTCCCGATGAGGCTTGGCTGATCAACTTCAGATCTATGTTACAATTTTATTTTTATTTTATTTTATTATTTTTTTAAATTCTTTGTACTTAAATTTTAATTTTAATTAATACAAAATTTATTTTCTTGCATTTTAAATTCCTGTCTTTTATTTTTTTGCACGTAGATGCTAAGATCTAATTAGTAGATCTTAGTACCAATTTATTTTTATATTTTTTAAATTTTTATTATTTATTTTTATTGTAAATAGATGCTAGGATCTAGTTAGTAGATCTTAGTATCCGATTTATTTTTTATACTTTTAATTTTTATTTTTCAACTTAAATTGCTTTCTCTAAAATTTTATTTTTTTTTGTAAAATCAAAGATTTCAAATCAAAATCTTACCTTCTCTGTGGATTCGACCCGACTCACTACTTTCTACATATTTTTAATTTTTATTGAAGTCAGAATTTGATTGATAATCATGGTGTCCTAATGACAGCATCACGATCGTATCAATTTTTGGCGTCGTTGTCGGGAAAGGCAATAATTTTATTGTTTGATTTCTTTGATTTTCTTATGACTATTGCTTACTAACTTTTTTTAACTTTTTACAGAAAAAAATTCAAAAATTAAAAAAAAAAAGATAGAAAGCTTCCAAATTGGTGAGATCAATCCTAACCCTAACCTTAACTTTTTTTTAGTATTAATTATTATTTTTTAATTAAACTAAAATTGATCTACATAAACCTAATAAAAATTGCATGATAAGAGTAGAAACTTAATTTTTAGGAGCATTCATCATTGTAGATTTATTTTTGGTGATCACTGGACACAAGATAAGCTTTCAAGTTTTATTAGTTTCATGCATCTAATTTAGTTGCATAGAACCCCTTGTTTGAAATTGGTTGTGCATATTCATCTCAAATAAATTTAAGGGCAATACCCATAACAAGATAAGGTAGAGATTTCATTACCCTCCCTTGGTCCAAAAATAACCAACTAGCATCCCACATTAACCCTAGCCTAACTAAAATCAAGTAGACATTGGCCCCTAGTATTAATCGAGTTCAGTTCTGAGTATTGTGGTCAAGTCAAGTACAAAGTAAGTTTGGACTCACCCCTGAAACTAGTGTCTAAGGCTAGAGGTTACAAAGGCTCTGCCTAAGTGGACTCGTGGTTATTTAATTAGTTCCGTTAGCTTACCTAGCCAATTCAATTGGTGTCTAAGGCAAGCAACGGGGGGACTCCCACGATCCCACCTCTTACCTGGCTAATTGAAGGAAGTGAAAATAAATCTAATTTGTATCTAGACTAAGCCACTCTATATCGAACTGTTAGGTCTAAAAAACTCATAGGTGTCTAGGTTTAATTGTTTGCTAACTTGATTGTAATTAACACTAAACCACAACTAATTCTTCCCACCTTACATATCTAGGTCTAGGGCTCTTTCTTTCTTCTCTCTCCTTTCTCTCTTAAAAAAAAAAAAGAGATGAAACAAAAACAAAACTTGAATCATACATTAGGGTTTGCACTGGTATATGCAAGGTAGAAGATCTCTCTATCCTGACCTAGTTATATCCAATCCTGAGATTGAACGATTGATTCATATTAAACCTGAAAATCAGATAGCTGGAGATCCTAGAGAACCACCTAGGCAGATGAAGGAATATTTTATTCCTTCCACCTATAACCCATCGACTTGTATCCACTTACCTGATATCCCTGCAAGCCACTATGAGATCAAGTCAACCACAATCCAGATGCTTTCATCTTTCTATGAGAATACTAATGAAGATCCTTACAAGCATCTGGATGAGTTCTTAGAAATTTGTTCTACAGTGAAAATTTAAAATTTTACTGATGATGCACTTAGATTGACCTTATTCTCCTTCTCACTTAAAGATAAAACCAAATACTGGCTTGGCACAATTGGGAGACCAATCCAAACTTGGGTTGAAATACAGCACGAGTTTCTTAAGAAATTCTATCCCATAGGTCGAACCAACACCATGAGGCGAGCCATCACTGGATTTGCTCAGCTTCCAGGAGAACAAATTCATGAATCATGGGAGAGACTTAAGGAACTTCTTAGAAAATACCCACACCATGGTCTATCTAAGTGGCAAATTGTTCAAGCTTTTTATGAGGGTTTAGGTGACCAATACAGACAGATGGTAGATGCATCTTGTGGGGGTGCATTCATTAGTAAAAGTGAGGATGAAGCCTACACTTTGTTTAAAACTTTGAGTAAAAATTCAATCAATCATGCTTCATTATCCCCTTACGAAAGATCAATCCCTCACCAAAAGCAGACAGGAATTCTTGAGATCAAGTAAACAGACTCTAGTCCTAAGATCGATCTGAACCTAATAGCCCAAAGATTAGATAAAGTCGACCTTCTTGCCCAGAAATTTGATCAGTTCCTAGCATTAGGTCAACAATCTCCTGCACAATACACACCACCACCTAATTATCAAGAGATTTGTTCTATCTGTGCTTGCCCGGCCCATCATGTGAGCGAATGTCCAAGGCTGCACAATTTTCACCTTTCATCCAAGAACAAGTTCAAGCTGCTCAAAGTTATTCTAATCCTGTCAATGACCCATTCTTAAATGTATATAATCAAGATTGGAGGAACCATCCTAATTTTTCTTGGAGACCCCAACAGACTCAGGCTCAGACCCAAATTCTTTCTTTGCAAAACTTTCAGAGTAGGCTCCAATATCAAAACTATGCTTATAATAGTGGTCAGCCTACTCAGCCTACTCAGTCATCTTATTACAATTAGCCATTATTCCCACCTCCTCAACAGACCAATCTAGGCAATGATAGATTTAGCCAACTTCAATAAATGATCATGATCCAACAGCAATTCCTCATCAGGTTAGAAGTACAAATAGATCAATTAACTGAGTCTACCATGAGGAGAGAACTAGGTCAATTGCCAAACAAATCAATACTGAATTTTGAAAATGACCCACCCATCCACCAACTACCTGGATCAAGTCATCAATCCAATGTCCCACTTAAGAATCCTCAATTTGAAATTGATATAGTAATCTCTGAGCTTACAAGAGATAAAATTCTTAAGGACTCATACCAAGATCAGGTAAGTGAGGCTAGTACTGATGCTAGCCGAAATATAAATTTGAAAGAACATGTTAGTATTGAGACTAATCTGATAGAAGAATCTGAGCTCAAAATTGATACTGAGAAGATAGCAGATGAGTTACCTGAGATATATTCACCAAAAGTTTAATTTGCTTCAGCTTTAGAAATCGGTTCTTCTTCTTTAGAATCACCATCCTCTCCAGAATTGAAATTACCCTTGATCACATCTGAATATATATATTTAAAATTAAGTGACACCCTTCCAGTATCCATTGCATCGAGCTCAACTCCTAACCCAAAAACTCAATTCATGAGCATTTTAGAGGAACAAATAAGAGAAATTCTTGATAAACAAAGGTCTGTGAATGAGTTTGTGAATTATCTTACTACAATTAAAAATGGAGATGTGAAATACTTTTTGAAGATTGGTAATAAAATATTAAAATTTATCAAAGGCCATCTTCTTGAGATTGGCAATCCAAAATTATTGGAATTTATCAATCCAATATTCGACATGGGATAGGTGAGAGAATCAGCATGGTCTGGCTGAAGACGGTAAACTTAGTGCTTCCTGGGAGGCAACCCAGTTTTCAATTTTTATTTTTGCCTTTGCTTTCTTTTGTATTTTGTTTAGGATAATCGAGTCTTGTTTAATGTCTTTTGTAGGGATCTGAAAATAATCTTGGCTAAATTGGGGGAGAATCAGTTTTGAAAAGACTTATGGATCAGGTGACATCTCTCCTTTTCTTTCTTTTTACATGCACCGTTCATTTTTTCTACTCCATTGAGGACAATGTTGATTAAGTTTGGGAGGAGAATAAAAAAAATTTTTAAGTTCTCAAGTAAGTTAGTATTTGATATTTAAGCATCTGATTACACTTAAGAATCAAGTTAAACCAAGAATTTTTAAAAGAAAATAGATACACAGATCAGAGAGTTTGTGAGATATTGAGGGATCAAGTATTAAGAAAACTCAATAAAGAGTTAAGTTTAGAACTTAAATAATTTTCTTTGAGCATTTCTAAATCTTTCTACCAGCATCAAAGAAGAGTTTACTTCTTATGGACTTGTTAAAGTAACTATACATTTGTTCATATATTTAAAAAAAGAAGTTTTTAAATACTTCATGCTGAGTAACCGGGCCTCTTTGCTTAAGCAAGCATTGAGTTTCACATCAAAAGGTATGAAGGACAAAGAAGCTTTGTTGTAAAGCTAGTTTTAACTCGTAGCCTGTTTAATTCGAGCAAGTAGGTTCGAGGGGTATTTTATACCTAGTGCCCTAAAGCCATCTAGTTTGGGAGTCATTGACTAAAAACTCGCTACATGGGTCAAACAGAAAGCTTAAAGGGTTAAGATACTCAATAGCAGTATAACATTAAAAAAAAAAATCAATCAATAAATGAAGGATAGAAGTAACAATATACTTGTCCATGTGAAGGTGAATGATTTGGAGATAAAGGTAGCGATAATTTGAAAAAGTTCAGAAAAGGTTTAGTGTTCTTAGTTTAACTCTCATATTGACTAGTATTAATACCCCAATGACATGCCTCATTTACACTCTACTAAACATCAGTGGTCCTTTTGAAAATTGTTTGGTGAAATTTGAGATTTTAAGACGGTACTTGATTCTAAATTCTTTCTTTACTCGAGGACAAGCAAAATTTAAGTTGGAGAGTATGATAAGTGGTATATTTTTATATTTATTGAAGGGATTTTTGATAATTTATGACGCTAACATCTTTGTTGCTCCTAGATTGATTTTGATGATTACAAAGCAGATTGAAGGGATACAAATAATTTTAAATTGAAAAAGTCTTTATGCTCTTCAAGGGCAAAATCATAATTTTACTAAAATCCTGATTTGATAGTATCATTTGGTAGAACAAATGATTTGTAATCTATTGGTGAAAATTTCATTATTTTTGGATTTATATTTTTGAAGTTATGAAGGTTTGAAGTGCATGAGTCGACTCATGAGTCAACTCATGGCACTATGAGCTGATTGGCACGCAAAAAATTCTCATGGCACGCTGGATTTTTGGCTTGGCATGACCTATGAGTCGACTCATGAGTCGATCCACAAGGCATGAGTCGACTCATGAGTCGACCTCTACTGATTTGGGCCAAAAAATCCATAAATCCAAGTTTCTGGTCTTTGCGACAGAAGTCGACTCATGAGTCGACTCCTGAAGCATGAGTCGACTCATGAGTCGACCCCTGCGACGGAAAATATCTGCAACGGCTAGTTTTTTTGCCCGTTTTAATTGCCTTTTATGCTTCCTAAAAATACTCTAACGGCTCTTTTTCTGCCTAATATATTTTCTCTTGCTTCTTAAGGTTATAAAAGGTTTCAAATGGTGAAAGAAATAGGAGATCAAACGAGAGATCAAATACAAAAGAGAGGATCCAAAATATACACGAAGTGATCAACGAGACATTTGAAAGAAAAAGAAAAGAGGATCCAAAATCTACACGAGAGAGAGACAGGTGATCCACAATATACACGAGAGATTGTGAAAGAGATTCAAGAGCATTCAAAGAGAGGATTTTTCACGCCTATTGTTTTCAACCTTGATCTAGAGATCCTTCAAAGCCTTCAAGAAGTCTTCAATCAAAGATCATTCCCTTCTCAAGCATTCATTCAAGCATTCATCCACCTTGAGAAAATCCAAAAAGGGATTCTTCATTTGAGTAAAGTATTTTTATTGTTATATTCGCTCATTTAAAGAGCTGTTATTGTATTAATTTGTGCTCTAAGCTATTTTACTCTTTGTGAGTATTTATTCTTGTTTTTGGAGGATTTCCAAAATAAGGGAAGGTTGATCCGAACCTGAAATCGGAGTGTTTTGGATTGACTTGTACCCAAAAAATAAGTAGACTAGCTTGGGATAGCTAGTGTCGGAGTTTTCAACGTTTGTATTCGGGTTGAATACAAGTATAGTGGATTGAAATTCCCAAGTAGGAGCTTGGAGAGTGGATGTAGGTGCAAGGTTGGCACCGAACCACTATAAATCCTTGTGTTTGTGGTGTGCTTTATTGTTTCTCTTTATTTCTTTATTATATCCTTGCATTCTGCTTTAGAAAATTAATCTTAATTTAAAGTCTTTGTTCTCATTCATCATAAGTAATTAATTAAGCCTAAAATTTTTAGAAACCCAATTCACCCCCCCCCCTCTTGGGTTGCATAGCTGGGCAACAAGTAGTATCAGAGCTCGGTGCTCTAGCCCTTCTTTGATCTAACAATCAAAGAGCCAAAGATCTATGGCAATCCATGTCGGTACTTCTCTAGCCGAGGGGCAATCTACAAACCGACCTCCACTTTTCAATGGGTCTAATTACACCTATTGGAAAGCTCGGATGAAGATATTCATACAAGCACTCGACTATGATATATGGAGTATCATAGTGAACGGTCCTCACACACCCACCAAGATTATAAATGATGAGGAGTCAACCAAAACTCGAGAAAGAATGGGATGAGGTTGATAAGAAATTGGCATAATTAAATCCAGAGCTATGAATTCTTTTTGCACTAATGCAAATGAATTTAA
>NC_025993.2:61104907-61281020 GCF_000442705.2 Elaeis guineensis | reverse complement strand
TTGTGGGGTGCATTCATGAGTAAAAGTGAGGATGAAGCCTATACTTTGTTTGAAACTTTGAGTAAAAATTCAATCATCATGCTTCATTATCCTCTTACGAAAGATCAATCCCTCACCAAAAGTGGGCAAAAATTTTTGAGATCAAGTAAACAGACTCTAGTCCTAAGATCGATCTGAACCTAATAGCCCAAAGATTAGATAAAGTTGACCTTCTTGCCCAAAAATTTGATCATTCCTAGCATTAGGTCAACAATCTCCTGCATAATACACACTTCCACCTAATTATCAGGAGATTTGTTCTATCTGTACTATCCCGGCCCATCATGTGAGCGAATGTCCAAGGCTACATATTTTTCACCTTCATCCAAGAACAAGTTAAGCTGCTCAAAATTATTCTAATCCTGTCAATGACCCATTCTTAAATGCATATAATCAAGATTGGAAAAACCATCCTAATTTTTTTTGGAGACCCCAACAGACTCAGGCTCAGACCCAAATTCTTCCTTTGCAAAACTTTCAGAGTAGGCTCCAATATCAAAAACTATGCTTATAATAGTGGTTAGCCTAGCCAGTCTACTCAGTCATCTTATTACAATCAACCATTATACCCACATCCTCAACAGATCAATCTAGCCATCGATAGATTTAGCCAACTTCAATAAATGATCATGATCCAACAGCAATCCCTCGTCAGTTAGAAGCACAAATAGATCAATTAACTGAGTCTACCATGAGTAGAGAACTAGGTCAATTGCCAAACAAATCAATATCGAATTTTGAAAATGACCCATCCATCCATCAACTACCTGGACCAAGTCATCAATCCAATGTCCCACTTAAGAATCCTCAATTTGAAATTGATATAGCAATCTCTAAGCTTACAAGAGATAAAATTCTTAAGGACTCATCCAAGATCAGGTGAGTGAGGCTAGTACTGATGCTAGCCGAAATGTAAATTTGAAAGAACATGTTAGTATTGAGACTAATCTAATAGAAGAACCTGAGCTCAAAATTGATACTGAGAAGATAGCAGATGAGTTACCTGAGATATATTCACCAAAAGTTTGATTTGCTTCAGCTTTAGAAATCGGTTCTTCTTCTTTAGAATCACCATCTCCTCTAGAATTAAAATTACCCTTGATCACATCTGAATATATATGTTTAAAATTAAGTGACACCCTTCCAGTATCCATTGCGTCGAGCTCAACTCCTAACCCAAAAACTCAATTCATGAGCATTTTAGAAGAACAAATAGAAAAAATTCTTGATAAACAAAGGTCTGTGAATGAGTTTGTGAATTATCTTACTATAATTAAAAATAGAGATATGAAATACTTTTTGAAGATTGGTAATAAAATATTAAAATTTATCAAAGGCCATCTTCTTGAGATTGGCAATCCAAAATCATTGGAATTTATCAATCCAATATTCGACATGGGATAGGTGAGAGAATCAACATGGTCTGGCTGAAGACGGTAAACTTAGCGCTTCTTGGGAGGCAATCCAGTTTTCAAGTTTTCAATTTTTGCTTTTGCCTTTGCTTTCTTTTGCATTTTATTTAGGATAATCGAGTCTTGCTTAATGTCTTTTGTAGGGATCTGAAAATAATCTTGGCTAAATTGGGGGGAGAATCAGTTTTGAAAAGACTTATGAATCAGGTGACATCTCTCCTTTTCTTTCTTTTTACATGCACCGTTCATTTTTTCTACTCCATTGAGGACAATATTGATTAAGTTTGGGGGAAGAATAAAATTTTTTTTTTAAGTTCTCAAGTAAGTTAGTATTTGATATTTAAGCATCTGATTACACTTAAGAATCAAGTTAAATCAAGCATTTTTTAAAAAAAATAGATACACAGATCAGAGAGTTTGTGAGATATTGAGGGATCAAGTATTAAGAAAACTCAATAAAGAGTTAAGTTTAGAACTTAAATAATTTTCTTTGAGCATTTCTAAAACTTTCTACTAGCATCAAAGAAGAGTTTACTTCTTATGGACTTATGTAAAGTAACTATATATTTGTTCATATATTTAAAAAAAAAAAGTTTTTAAGTATTTCATGCTGAGTAACTGGGCCTCTTTGCTTAAGCAAGCATTGAGTTTCGCGTCAAAAGATATGAAGGACAAAGAAGCTTTGTTGTAAAGCTAGTTTTAACTCGTAGCCTATTTGATTCGAGCAAGTAGGTTCGAGGGGTATTTTATACCTAGTGCCTTAAAGCCATCTAGTTTGGGAGTCATTGACTGAAAACTCGCTACATGGGTCAAACAGAAAGCTTAAGGGGTTAAGATACTCAATAGCAGTACAACATTAAAAAAAAAAATCAATCAATAAATGAAGGATGGAAGTAACAATATACTTATCCATGTGAAGGTGAATGATTTGGAGATAAAGGTAGCGATAATTTGAAAAAGTTCAGAAAAGGTTTAGTGTTCTTAGTTTAAGTCTCATATTGACTAGTATTAATACCCCAATGACATACCTCATTTACACTCTACTAAACATCAGTGGTCTTTTTGAAAATTATTTGGTGAAATTTGAGATTTTAAGACGGTACTTGATTCTAAATTCTTTCTTTACTCGAGGACAAGTAAAGTTTAAGTTTGAGAGTGTGATAAGTGGTATATTTTTATATTTATTGAAGGTATTTTTGATAATATATGGTGCTAACATCTTCTTAAAAATCTTAATTTTATGAATTTATTAATTTTTTTTAAAAAATAAGTAATTAAAAAAAAATAAAATTAGATATATTTATAAAAAAAAATAGATGTTAATTTAATTGAGTAATTTAAGCACCAAAATGAAGAAAAATTTTTGAAGAATTTAATACATACTTTTTTCATTTTTTCAGGTAAAAATCAGAGCAAAAATGAAGCTAAAATATCCTAAAAAATAAAGAAAATAGCCTCCGATGCATGGTGGACCAGTCGCTCGGTCCACAGAGCCAAGGTGCGGTCCACAGAAAACTTCACGCGGTCCACAGGTGCGGCTCATAGCGAGAGAAGGATTCTGGATGCGATCCAATGATTGAAATTTATTCTGACCCAGATCCGATGGTCAGCATCCATTGCTGGTTTATAAAGAGGGGTTTTTGCACGATCTGACAGCCCAGAAGCGATCCATCAAGTGATCGGACGGCTGAGGTCGCTCCCGACTATGTTAAAGATTTAAATTGCACGATCCGATGGCCAGAACTTCATCAGAATCCAGATCCAATGGTTGACATTCGATCCAACTTTGATAAGGATTAAAACTATAGATTTTGATCAGATCTGGGCGGTCCAAAGCTGATCCGATGGTCAAGAATATTTCTAAGGGGATTAATATGATTTCTAAGGGTCATAGGACTCCTTTTTCTACCAAAAATTATGAAAAATTTATCTATAAATAGGGGATCCAGGAATAAGCTTTGAGAGCAGAAAAATTGAGTAGAAAGTGTATAAAAAAATAGAAAAAAAAATTAAATAAGTTTAGGGACCCAAGGAAAAGAAGGGGAAAAATCGGTTCGCTCTACGGAGTACGACGAAAGATGGAGAGGTCATCAACCATCTTCCCGATGAGGCTTGGCTGATCAACTTCAGATCTATGTTACAATTTTATTTTTATTTTATTTTATTATTTTTTTAAATTCTTTGTACTTAAATTTTAATTTTAATTAATACAAAATTTATTTTCTTGCATTTTAAATTCCTGTCTTTTATTTTTTTGCACGTAGATGCTAAGATCTAATTAGTAGATCTTAGTACCAATTTATTTTTATATTTTTTAAATTTTTATTATTTATTTTTATTGTAAATAGATGCTAGGATCTAGTTAGTAGATCTTAGTATCCGATTTATTTTTTATACTTTTAATTTTTATTTTTCAACTTAAATTGCTTTCTCTAAAATTTTATTTTTTTTTGTAAAATCAAAGATTTCAAATCAAAATCTTACCTTCTCTGTGGATTCGACCCGACTCACTACTTTCTACATATTTTTAATTTTTATTGAAGTCAGAATTTGATTGATAATCATGGTGTCCTAATGACAGCATCACGATCGTATCAATTTTTGGCGTCGTTGTCGGGAAAGGCAATAATTTTATTGTTTGATTTCTTTGATTTTCTTATGACTATTGCTTACTAACTTTTTTTAACTTTTTACAGAAAAAAATTCAAAAATTAAAAAAAAAAAGATAGAAAGCTTCCAAATTGGTGAGATCAATCCTAACCCTAACCTTAACTTTTTTTTAGTATTAATTATTATTTTTTAATTAAACTAAAATTGATCTACATAAACCTAATAAAAATTGCATGATAAGAGTAGAAACTTAATTTTTAGGAGCATTCATCATTGTAGATTTATTTTTGGTGATCACTGGACACAAGATAAGCTTTCAAGTTTTATTAGTTTCATGCATCTAATTTAGTTGCATAGAACCCCTTGTTTGAAATTGGTTGTGCATATTCATCTCAAATAAATTTAAGGGCAATACCCATAACAAGATAAGGTAGAGATTTCATTACCCTCCCTTGGTCCAAAAATAACCAACTAGCATCCCACATTAACCCTAGCCTAACTAAAATCAAGTAGACATTGGCCCCTAGTATTAATCGAGTTCAGTTCTGAGTATTGTGGTCAAGTCAAGTACAAAGTAAGTTTGGACTCACCCCTGAAACTAGTGTCTAAGGCTAGAGGTTACAAAGGCTCTGCCTAAGTGGACTCGTGGTTATTTAATTAGTTCCGTTAGCTTACCTAGCCAATTCAATTGGTGTCTAAGGCAAGCAACGGGGGGACTCCCACGATCCCACCTCTTACCTGGCTAATTGAAGGAAGTGAAAATAAATCTAATTTGTATCTAGACTAAGCCACTCTATATCGAACTGTTAGGTCTAAAAAACTCATAGGTGTCTAGGTTTAATTGTTTGCTAACTTGATTGTAATTAACACTAAACCACAACTAATTCTTCCCACCTTACATATCTAGGTCTAGGGCTCTTTCTTTCTTCTCTCTCCTTTCTCTCTTAAAAAAAAAAAAAGAGATGAAACAAAAACAAAACTTGAATCATACATTAGGGTTTGCACTGGTATATGCAAGGTAGAAGATCTCTCTATCCTGACCTAGTTATATCCAATCCTGAGATTGAACGATTGATTCATATTAAACCTGAAAATCAGATAGCTGGAGATCCTAGAGAACCACCTAGGCAGATGAAGGAATATTTTATTCCTTCCACCTATAACCCATCGACTTGTATCCACTTACCTGATATCCCTGCAAGCCACTATGAGATCAAGTCAACCACAATCCAGATGCTTTCATCTTTCTATGAGAATACTAATGAAGATCCTTACAAGCATCTGGATGAGTTCTTAGAAATTTGTTCTACAGTGAAAATTTAAAATTTTACTGATGATGCACTTAGATTGACCTTATTCTCCTTCTCACTTAAAGATAAAACCAAATACTGGCTTGGCACAATTGGGAGACCAATCCAAACTTGGGTTGAAATACAGCACGAGTTTCTTAAGAAATTCTATCCCATAGGTCGAACCAACACCATGAGGCGAGCCATCACTGGATTTGCTCAGCTTCCAGGAGAACAAATTCATGAATCATGGGAGAGACTTAAGGAACTTCTTAGAAAATACCCACACCATGGTCTATCTAAGTGGCAAATTGTTCAAGCTTTTTATGAGGGTTTAGGTGACCAATACAGACAGATGGTAGATGCATCTTGTGGGGGTGCATTCATTAGTAAAAGTGAGGATGAAGCCTACACTTTGTTTAAAACTTTGAGTAAAAATTCAATCAATCATGCTTCATTATCCCCTTACGAAAGATCAATCCCTCACCAAAAGCAGACAGGAATTCTTGAGATCAAGTAAACAGACTCTAGTCCTAAGATCGATCTGAACCTAATAGCCCAAAGATTAGATAAAGTCGACCTTCTTGCCCAGAAATTTGATCAGTTCCTAGCATTAGGTCAACAATCTCCTGCACAATACACACCACCACCTAATTATCAAGAGATTTGTTCTATCTGTGCTTGCCCGGCCCATCATGTGAGCGAATGTCCAAGGCTGCACAATTTTCACCTTTCATCCAAGAACAAGTTCAAGCTGCTCAAAGTTATTCTAATCCTGTCAATGACCCATTCTTAAATGTATATAATCAAGATTGGAGGAACCATCCTAATTTTTCTTGGAGACCCCAACAGACTCAGGCTCAGACCCAAATTCTTTCTTTGCAAAACTTTCAGAGTAGGCTCCAATATCAAAACTATGCTTATAATAGTGGTCAGCCTACTCAGCCTACTCAGTCATCTTATTACAATTAGCCATTATTCCCACCTCCTCAACAGACCAATCTAGGCAATGATAGATTTAGCCAACTTCAATAAATGATCATGATCCAACAGCAATTCCTCATCAGGTTAGAAGTACAAATAGATCAATTAACTGAGTCTACCATGAGGAGAGAACTAGGTCAATTGCCAAACAAATCAATACTGAATTTTGAAAATGACCCACCCATCCACCAACTACCTGGATCAAGTCATCAATCCAATGTCCCACTTAAGAATCCTCAATTTGAAATTGATATAGTAATCTCTGAGCTTACAAGAGATAAAATTCTTAAGGACTCATACCAAGATCAGGTAAGTGAGGCTAGTACTGATGCTAGCCGAAATATAAATTTGAAAGAACATGTTAGTATTGAGACTAATCTGATAGAAGAATCTGAGCTCAAAATTGATACTGAGAAGATAGCAGATGAGTTACCTGAGATATATTCACCAAAAGTTTAATTTGCTTCAGCTTTAGAAATCGGTTCTTCTTCTTTAGAATCACCATCCTCTCCAGAATTGAAATTACCCTTGATCACATCTGAATATATATATTTAAAATTAAGTGACACCCTTCCAGTATCCATTGCATCGAGCTCAACTCCTAACCCAAAAACTCAATTCATGAGCATTTTAGAGGAACAAATAAGAGAAATTCTTGATAAACAAAGGTCTGTGAATGAGTTTGTGAATTATCTTACTACAATTAAAAATGGAGATGTGAAATACTTTTTGAAGATTGGTAATAAAATATTAAAATTTATCAAAGGCCATCTTCTTGAGATTGGCAATCCAAAATTATTGGAATTTATCAATCCAATATTCGACATGGGATAGGTGAGAGAATCAGCATGGTCTGGCTGAAGACGGTAAACTTAGTGCTTCCTGGGAGGCAACCCAGTTTTCAATTTTTATTTTTGCCTTTGCTTTCTTTTGTATTTTGTTTAGGATAATCGAGTCTTGTTTAATGTCTTTTGTAGGGATCTGAAAATAATCTTGGCTAAATTGGGGGGAGAATCAGTTTTGAAAAGACTTATGGATCAGGTGACATCTCTCCTTTTCTTTCTTTTTACATGCACCGTTCATTTTTTCTACTCCATTGAGGACAATGTTGATTAAGTTTGGGAGGAGAATAAAAAAAATTTTTAAGTTCTCAAGTAAGTTAGTATTTGATATTTAAGCATCTGATTACACTTAAGAATCAAGTTAAACCAAGAATTTTTAAAAGAAAATAGATACACAGATCAGAGAGTTTGTGAGATATTGAGGGATCAAGTATTAAGAAAACTCAATAAAGAGTTAAGTTTAGAACTTAAATAATTTTCTTTGAGCATTTCTAAATCTTTCTACCAGCATCAAAGAAGAGTTTACTTCTTATGGACTTGTTAAAGTAACTATACATTTGTTCATATATTTAAAAAAAGAAGTTTTTAAATACTTCATGCTGAGTAACCGGGCCTCTTTGCTTAAGCAAGCATTGAGTTTCACATCAAAAGGTATGAAGGACAAAGAAGCTTTGTTGTAAAGCTAGTTTTAACTCGTAGCCTGTTTAATTCGAGCAAGTAGGTTCGAGGGGTATTTTATACCTAGTGCCCTAAAGCCATCTAGTTTGGGAGTCATTGACTAAAAACTCGCTACATGGGTCAAACAGAAAGCTTAAAGGGTTAAGATACTCAATAGCAGTATAACATTAAAAAAAAAAAATCAATCAATAAATGAAGGATAGAAGTAACAATATACTTGTCCATGTGAAGGTGAATGATTTGGAGATAAAGGTAGCGATAATTTGAAAAAGTTCAGAAAAGGTTTAGTGTTCTTAGTTTAACTCTCATATTGACTAGTATTAATACCCCAATGACATGCCTCATTTACACTCTACTAAACATCAGTGGTCCTTTTGAAAATTGTTTGGTGAAATTTGAGATTTTAAGACGGTACTTGATTCTAAATTCTTTCTTTACTCGAGGACAAGCAAAATTTAAGTTGGAGAGTATGATAAGTGGTATATTTTTATATTTATTGAAGGGATTTTTGATAATTTATGACGCTAACATCTTTGTTGCTCCTAGATTGATTTTGATGATTACAAAGCAGATTGAAGGGATACAAATAATTTTAAATTGAAAAAGTCTTTATGCTCTTCAAGGGCAAAATCATAATTTTACTAAAATCCTGATTTGATAGTATCATTTGGTAGAACAAATGATTTGTAATCTATTGGTGAAAATTTCATTATTTTTGGATTTATATTTTTGAAGTTATGAAGGTTTGAAGTGCATGAGTCGACTCATGAGTCAACTCATGGCACTATGAGCTGATTGGCACGCAAAAAATTCTCATGGCACGCTGGATTTTTGGCTTGGCATGACCTATGAGTCGACTCATGAGTCGATCCACAAGGCATGAGTCGACTCATGAGTCGACCTCTACTGATTTGGGCCAAAAAATCCATAAATCCAAGTTTCTGGTCTTTGCGACAGAAGTCGACTCATGAGTCGACTCCTGAAGCATGAGTCGACTCATGAGTCGACCCCTGCGACGGAAAATATCTGCAACGGCTAGTTTTTTTGCCCGTTTTAATTGCCTTTTATGCTTCCTAAAAATACTCTAACGGCTCTTTTTCTGCCTAATATATTTTCTCTTGCTTCTTAAGGTTATAAAAGGTTTCAAATGGTGAAAGAAATAGGAGATCAAACGAGAGATCAAATACAAAAGAGAGGATCCAAAATATACACGAAGTGATCAACGAGACATTTGAAAGAAAAAGAAAAGAGGATCCAAAATCTACACGAGAGAGAGACAGGTGATCCACAATATACACGAGAGATTGTGAAAGAGATTCAAGAGCATTCAAAGAGAGGATTTTTCACGCCTATTGTTTCAACCTTGATCTAGAGATCCTTCAAAGCCTTCAAGAAGTCTTCAATCAAAGATCATTCCCTTCTCAAGCATTCATTCAAGCATTCATCCACCTTGAGAAAATCCAAAAAGGGATTCTTCATTTGAGTAAAGTATTTTTATTGTTATATTCGCTCATTTAAAGAGCTGTTATTGTATTAATTTGTGCTCTAAGCTATTTTACTCTTTGTGAGTATTTATTCTTGTTTTTGGAGGATTTCCAAAATAAGGGAAGGTTGATCCGAACCTGAAATCGGAGTGTTTTGGATTGACTTGTACCCAAAAAATAAGTAGACTAGCTTGGGATAGCTAGTGTCGGAGTTTTCAACGTTTGTATTCGGGTTGAATACAAGTATAGTGGATTGAAATTCCCAAGTAGGAGCTTGGAGAGTGGATGTAGGTGCAAGGTTGGCACCGAACCACTATAAATCCTTGTGTTTGTGGTGTGCTTTATTGTTTCTCTTTATTTCTTTATTATATCCTTGCATTCTTGCTTTAGAAAATTAATCTTAATTTAAAGTCTTTGTTCTCATTCATCATAAGTAATTAATTAAGCCTAAAATTTTTAGAAACCCAATTCACCCCCCCCCTCTTGGGTTGCATAGCTGGGCAACAAGTAGTATCAGAGCTCGGTGCTCTAGCCCTTCTTTGATCTAACAATCAAAGAGCCAAAGATCTATGGCAATCCATGTCGGTACTTCTCTAGCCGAGGGGCAATCTACAAACCGACCTCCACTTTTCAATGGGTCTAATTACACCTATTGGAAAGCTCGGATGAAGATATTCATACAAGCACTCGACTATGATATATGGAGTATCATAGTGAACGGTCCTCACACACCCACCAAGATTATAAATGATGAGGAGTCAACCAAACTCGAGAAAGAATGGGATGAGGTTGATAAGAAATTGGCATAATTAAATGCCAGAGCTATGAATGTTCTTTATTGTGCACTAGATGCAAATGAATTTAATCGCATTTCTACTTGTGCATCTGCTAAAGAAATATGGGATAGGTTAGAAGTAACCCATGAGGGAACAAATCAAGTAAAAGAGACTAAAATAAACATGCTAGTGCATAAATATGAATTGTTCAAAATAGAGCATGATGAGTCCATAACTGCTATGTTTACTCGTTTTACTGATATAATCAATGGTTTGAAGAGTCTTGGCAAATCTTATACTAACAGTGAGCTTGTAAGGAAGATTCTCAGGTCATTGCCTAGAACTTGGGAAGCCAAGGTGACTGCCATCCAAGAAGCAAAGGACTTGAACACTCTACCTCTAGAAGAGCTTCTTGGATCCTTGATGACTCATGAACTTAACATGAAGCAACATCAAGAGGATGAAGTCAAAAAGAAAAGAACCATTGCCCTCAAATCCACAACTTCGCCTGATTATGAAATGGATGACACTGAAGATGAAGAACAGGATGAAGAGATGGCACTCATCACCCGGAAATTTAAGAAGTTTATAAGAAAAAAGAAATAGGAGATGAGAAAGAAGTTCACAAAAGGGGAACAAAGCAAAGAAAAAGAGAAAGATCAACCCCTTATATGCTACGAGTGCAAGAAGCCGGGACATTTCAGATCCGAATGTCCACAACTGAAGAAAGGTACCAAAAAGTTCAAAAAGAAAGCAATGATGGCGACTTGGAGTGCGAGTGATGACTCATGCTCCGACGAGGAAACCTCAACAGAACAAGCCAACCTGTGCCTGATGGCACACGAAAATGAGGTAACTTCTGAATCCACTAGTGAATTTACTTTTGAAGAATTGCATGAAGCATTCTATGATTCAATTGATGAATTAAAGAAACTAGAAAAGAAAAATAAAGAACTGAAATTGGAAAATCAGTCCTTAGTGAAACAAGCTGAAAACCTTTCAATTGAAAAATCCACCTTGATTCAAAAAAATCAAAACTTAAAGAATGAAATTAACAAGCTGAAACCTATAGTAGATAAGTTCACCTTAAGTTCAAACAAACTAAATATGATCCTTGATAATCAGAAAGCTATATATGATAAAGCTGGACTTGGCTATAAACCTCTGAAGAAACAAAAATTTCTAAAGGATATTTATGTAAATTATTCAAGTAACAAGTCTACAAATATTACTTGTTTCAAATGTGGAAGAATAGGACATAAATCATACACATGTCTTATTAACAAATATGCAAACACAAAGAAAATATGGATTCCAAAAGGAACCATTTTGACTAACCTAAAAGGACCCAAGAAAGCTTGGGTACCTAAGACAGAAACTTGACCTTTGCTTGTGTGTCTAGCATCCCAAGAAGGAAACAGGAAATGGTATCTTGACAGTGGATGCTCGAGACACATGACTGGTGATGAATCACAATTCATCACGCTTGATGCTAAGGATGGAGGGATGGTCACCTTTGGAGATAATGGCAAAGGAAAGATCATCGGGATAGGTAACATTGGTATCACTCCTTCCAATTACATTGAGAATGTTTTATTAGTTAAAGGTTTAAAGCATAACTTACTTAGCATTAGTGAATTCTGTGATAAAGGGTATAAAGTAGTTTTTGAATCATCTGTTTGCATTGTGACTAGTCCTATTATCGATGGCATTAAATTTATAGGACATAGGCATGGCAATGTTTATATGGTAGATTTGAATGACTTAGCCAAATTAGACATGCGATGCCTAGTATCCTTGAATGCTAAAATTAATGAGACTAGTTGGCTATGGCATCGTAGACTTGCACATATTAGCATGCATTCTCTTTCAAAATTAATTAAGAAAGATTTAGTTCTTGGTTTGCCAAAACTAAATTTTGAAAAGGATAGAATTTGTAATGCATGCCAATTAGGTAAACAAACTAGAGTTTCATTTAAATCCAAAAATACTGTTTCAACTTCTAGACCCTTAGAGCTCTTACATATGGACTTATTTGGACCAACAAGAACCACTAGTCTAGGAGGAAAACGATATGGCTTTGTAATTATAGATGATTACTCTCGTTTTACTTGGGTTTTCTTTTTGGAACACAAAAATGAAACTTTTCATATTTTCACTAAATTTCACCGAAAAGTCACTAATGAAAAAGGGTTTTCAATTCAAAATATTAGAAGTGATCATGGAACTGAATTTGAAAATCAAGACTTTGAAAATTTTTGTGATGAAAATGGAATTGGCCATAACTTCTCTTCTCCTAGGACACCCCAACAGAATGGGATAGTTGAAAGAAAAAACAGAACCTTAGAAGAAATGGCCCGTACCATGCTCTGTGAAAGCAACCTTCCAAGATATTTTTGGGCGGAAGCCATTAACACAGCATGTTACATTTTAAATCGTGCATTAATTAGATAATTTTTAAAGAAAACCCCCTATGAACTTTGGAAAGGAAGAAAACCAAATATTGCATATTTTTATGTTTTTGGTTGCCGATGTTTTGTATTAAATAATGGTAAAGAAAGACTTAGTAAATTTGATGCAAAATCAGATGAAGCAATCTTTCTAGGTTACTCCTCCACTAGTAAAGCATTTAGAGTTTTCAACAAAAGAACTTTAGTAGTTGAGGAGTCCATACATGTTGTTTTTGATGAATCTAACGATCTTCCTTCAAGGAAGAATGAGGGTGTTGATGATGCAGATCCACTAATAGAAGGTATGAAAGAGATCAATCTGAAAGATTCAGCAACTCCAGAAGACAAGGATCAAGAAGACGAACAAGATGAGAGAGGTGAAGAAATTCAAGAACAACCTCAAGGTACAAATGACCTACCCAAGGAATGGAGGTATATTCACAATCACCCTAAGGAGTTAATTATTGGTGATCCTATGCATGGGGTAAAAACCCGTTCTTCACTTAGAGATGTAGTTAATCATTGTGCTTTTGTATCTCATCTTGAACCTAAAACTTTTGAAGAAGCTAAAGATGATCATAATTGGATTAATGCTATGCAAGAGGAACTTAATCAATTTGAAAGAAATAATGTTTAGACCTTAGTATCAAGACCTAAAAATTATTCAATAATTGGCACAAAATGGGTCTTTAGAAACAAATTAGATGAGCATGGAAATGTAATTAGAAATAAAGCAAGACTGGTTGCTAAGGGATATAATCAAGAAGAAAGAATTGATTTTGATGAAACCTTTGCACCTGTTGCTAGATTAGAAGCTATTAGACTTCTACTTGCATATGCTTGCTTTATGAAATTCAAATTATTTCAAATGGATGTTAAAAGTGTATTTTTAAATGGATATATCGCTGAAGAAGTATATGTAGAACAACCCCCTGGATTTGAAAATCATGCTTTTCCTAATCATGTCTTTAGATTAAATAAAGCTTTATATGGATTAAAACAAGCACCTAGAGCATGGTATGATAGGCTAAGCAAATTTCTACTAAATAATAGTTTTTCTAGAGGTAATGTAGATACAACCCTCTTTATTAAAAGAAATCAAAATGATATGCTAGTTATACAAATTTATGTTGATGACATAATTTTTGGGTCTACTGATGAATCCCTTTGTCAAGACTTTGCTAAGCTTATGCAGGGGGAGTTCGAGATGAGCATGATGGGAGAACTCACCTTCTTCCTCGGACTCCAAATCAAACAATCAAAAGAGGGAATCTCCATCACCCAAAGCAAGTACACCAAGGAACTACTCAAAAGATTTGGAATGGAGAACTGCAGACCAATTGGCACACCAATGAGTCCCTCATGTAAGCTTGACAAGGATGATGAAGGTAAATGTGTAGACTTAAAATACTATAGAGGTATGATTGGCTCATTATTATATTTAACTGCAAGTAGGCCTGATATCATGTTTAGTGTATGTTTATGTGCTAGATATCAATCTAATCCTAAAGAATCTCATTTGAATGCTGTTAAAAGAATCCTTAGATACTTAAATGGTACTCAAACTCTAGGGTTATGGTACTCTAAGGACTCACAAATTGATTTATTAGGATATTCAGATGCTGATTTTGCTGGATGTAAATTAGATAGAAAAAGCACAAGTGGAACTTGCCAATTTCTTGGAGTTAACCTAATCTCATGGTTTAGCAAGAAACAAAATTCGGTGGCACTGTCTACGGCTGAGGCCGAATACATTACAGCCGGAAGTTGTTGTGCTCAAATCTTGTAGATTAAGCAACAACTCGAAGACTTTAGAATCAAACTTAATGAAACACCAATAAGATGTGACAATACAAGTGCCATAAATTTATCTAAAAATCCAATTCAACACTCAAGATCCAAACATATTGAAATAAGACATCATTTTATAAGAGAACATGTTCAAAACAAAAATATAATTCTTGAATATGTTTGCACTGAAAATCAATTAGCTGATATCTTTACAAAGGCCCTTAGTGAGGATAGATTCTGTGAAATTAGGAGAAATCTAGGAATTCTAGATCCATATGCCTAAAATTTCTCAATTTCCAAAGAATTGATGTCAAAAACTCTTAGAGCTCAATTTCCAACATCTATCCTGGTCCCAAAAGCTCAAATTTATCATCCTAAAAACTTATCATTGAGCAAAATTTCTTCTCCCAAAATTTCAAAATTTTTTGGAATTTATTCATATTTTTTCTGAATTTTTGAACTTCATGAGTCGACCCCCATGAGTCGACTCAATGGCAAACTTGTTATTTCCTCAAACTTTCCACGGGCTCATTGTTTTTATATTGGATCCCTGTTCGTGAGACGACTCATCTTCTCATCGTCCTCCTTCCAAAAGCCGTCTTCTCCAACTCTTTTTGCTCCAAATCCAAGGATCCAATTCGAAGCAATTCTCCTTCCTCCTCTCCACCAAAAATCGCCTCCTTGGAAAGGAATTTTTTATGCTTTCTCACATTGTTTGGCGCGGTTGGAACGTGCCCTAGCACTTCACCGATCTTCCCAAATCCACTTCTTTTCTCCACCAAAATCCCTCTTCACTCTCTTGTGATCCCTCCTCCACTCAATTCAAGTCTCCTTGCCTGCTACTATATTGAATATGGCTCCAAAGATGAAACTTCCCCAAAGAAGGAAGTCAATCCGTGAGCCTGAAGAAATTGTCCGAAAGAAAAGGCATGCTCAGTCTTCAACTGCTCCCACTCCAGTTTCAGTATCTGCTCAAGGTCCCTCTCAATCCTTCCCAAGCCCCAGTGTGAATTCTCTTTCTGATAGAAAAGTCGAAATCGAGAAGAATATAGATTTTCGGTTCTTTGAGAAAGAAGGTTTTACTTTTGCAAGTAAGATTAAAAACCAAGGATGGGATTTCTACTGCTCCCTTAAGGAAGTCACCTATGTTGACCTAGTTAGAGAATTCTACCAAAACCTACATTATGGAAATGGGTCAGTGACTTCAACAGTCAAGGGAATTGATATCTGCTTGGATTCTAGGATATTGGGAGAAATACTTCAGTTGCCTAGTGAAGGTTACTCTTATATGGAACTCCCAGTAAAAGAAGAGGGGATCAGAATTATTTTAGGAGAAACTTATTCAGGGAGTTTAAACAAACTGGAAGCAAAGATTTTGTCCATTGAGATGAGGGTCCTGCATCAGATGGTAACAAAGCTCTTCTTTCCTAGGAGTGGTAGGCATGACTTACTTTCCAGCAGAGATGTATGTATCATGTTTCATGTCATCACTCAGACCCCCCTGAACCTCCCTGCACTTATGATAGAGGCCATGAGAGAAACTTTGAACAGATCCAAGGCACACTTGCCTTATGGTATGGCCCTTACTAGAGTATTTAGGAGGTTTGGAGTTAGCTGTGAGGGGGAGGCTGCTACTAAGCTCTCTCATGTGGACACTTTCAACCAACACACCCTGCACCGAATGGGATTTACAAAGACTGATGGTGGTTGGATCAAGGGATCTGAGGAGAGAACTGAAGAGAGAATTGAGGAGAGAGCTGAAGACAGAACTGAAGGCAGAGTAGAAGAAGAAGATCCATCATCTCCTGTCCATGACTTCAGGGTAGCATCACCACATATTCAGTTCATTCCTGATACAGAGGCTGGCCCTTCAGAGTTTACTAGGATGCCCACACCAGTGTATCAGCCAGAGAGCAGAGCACCTCATTCAGAGTTCAGACTGGCTGACGATCAGATTGAGCTTATATCACAGCGTGTGGCTTCTCTGCTATCTAGTCAGTGGAGTAGTACTTCTTTTGCACCTGGAGCCACTTCTTCTGATCAGACCATTACTCCCCACATCTCCACTGTGTTTCAGATGATATCAGATCAGTCCATCCGGATCCAGCAGCTTGAGGACACAGTCTGGAGACTGACTGGCAGAGTTCTAGACTTGCAGGGGCAAGTCCTTGCTTTGGCCCATCCCAAGCCACAGGAGTCAACTATTGAGGTCACAGACCTCACTGTAGAGGCTGGCAGGCTCAGAGGAGCACTAGAAGGTGGATATGAATTACTGAGGAAAGAGATCCGAGGATCGAGTGAGCATGCTACCACTCAGTTCACTGCTCTACTACAATCTGTTTCCAGAGCACTGAACGTACTTGATTCCATCAGACTCACCCTTTCTGTTCAGTCCTTAGCATCTCAGCGTACTCAGCCTCCCAGTTCATCTCGCTCTCCTACTCGTGCCAGAGGCAGACGGGGTAGAGGACGCACTCCTGATCCATCAGCTTCTCATCCCATATCTGATGACTCCGATCCATGACTTCTCATGATCTTTACTAGATCCTAGGTATTAGTGTCTTGTTCTAGGATCTGTATTTTGGGGCCATGTATTGACAATTAGCTGGTTGACTTTTATTTTAAGAACTATGTAATGAAACAATTATGGTTTTATGGAATCATCTTTTACTTATATTTCTACCTTTTGTAATGATATCGATCATATTTTGGTTATATATATTCTCCTTGTTGAAATATTGTCTTCTCTTTGTTGTTGTTTGCTGTTGATAATTGCTATATTAAGGAGGAGCAAACATCTGTGATAAACTCTAAAGGGGGAGAAATTAAAGAATGTTTCAGAAAAAGGAAGAGTTAACCATGTTTGATGATGTCAAAAAGGGGGAGAAATTAAACAAAAATTGGAGAAATTAAACAAAAAATTGAGAAATTTGGTATCAGATAGAAATTAAACAAAAAGCCATCCATCAAAAGCAAAATCATAAATTATGAGCAATTAAAACGGGCACAGAAATTAAACAAAAAGCCATCCATCAAAAGCAAAATCATAAATTATGAGCAATTAAAGAAAAAGCAATCAAAACTACAAATTATGAGAAATTAATGAATGAATTGAAAATTTAAAGAACAATATCAAAAATACAATGCTAAGTATAATGCAAATAAGTAACTTTTAAATTACTTCTTTACATATGCTCTGATTTGCTTTAAAAATTTTAAATATGCTCTGATATACTTCAAAATTCCAACTTGCTCTGATATATCTTTTGAAATTTTATTTACCTTGATACATCTTAAGAAATTTACCTTACTCTGATACATCCTAAAATTTTTTTTAACTTGCTCTGATACATTATAAAATTTGCTCTGATACAATGTGAAATTTGCTCTGATACATTATAAAATTTGCTCTGATACAGTGTGAAATTTTCTCTGATACATTATAAAATTTGCTCTGATACAGTGTAAATTTTCTCTGATACATCATAAAATTTGCTCTGATACAGTGTGAAATTTTCTCTGATACATTGAAAAATCTTTTCTGATAACATTGTAAAAATTATTTTTCTTGCTCTGATACATTACAAAACTTATTTTTCTCTTGCTCTGATATATCTTAAACTCAAAATGATCTAATACTCTTTTCAAATCTTTATGAAAATGGACAAACTATTTTTGCATATGACCATTTATACCACATGCCAAAAGAATCATTTTTTTTTCAAGCATATACACCTATAATGCATTCTTTTGAAATTAGTGTTTCACATAAATACTTTTGTTCAAATATTTTATCATCATCAAAAAGGGGGAGATTGTTGCTCCTAGATTGATTTTGATGATTACAAAGCAGATTGAAGGGATACAAATAATTTTAAATTGAAAAAGTCCTTATGCTCTTCAAGGGCAAAATCATAATTTTACTAAAATCCCGATTTGATAGTATCATTTGGTAGAACAAATGATTTGTAATCTATTGATAAAAATTTTATTATTTTTGGACTTATATTTTTGAAGTTATGAAGGTTTGAAGTGCATGAGTCGACTCATGAGTCAACTCATGGCACTATGAGCTGATTGGCATGCAAAAAATTCTCATGGCACGCTGGATTTTTGGCTTGGCACGACCTGTGAGTTGACTCATGAGTCGACCCACAAGGCATGAGTCGACTCATGAGTCGACCTCTGCTGATTTGGACCAAAAAATCCAGAAATCCAAGTTTCTGGTCTTTGCAACAGAAGTCGACTCATGAGTCGACTCCTGAAGCATGAGTCGACTCATGAGTCAACCCCTACGACGGAAAATGTCCGCAACGGCTAGTTTTTTTGCCCATTTTAATTGCCTTTTATGCTTCCTAAAAATGCTCTAACGGCTCTTTTTTTGCCTAATATGTTTTCTCTTGCTTCTTAAGGTTATAAAAGGTTTCAAATGGTGAAAGAAACAGGAGATCAAACGAGAGATCAAATACAAAAGAGAGGATCCAAAATATACACGAAGTGATCAACGAGACATTTGAAAGAAAAAGAAAAGAGGATCCAAAATCTATACGAGAGAGAGACAGGTGATCCACAATATACACGAGAGATTGTGAAAGAGATTCAAGAGCATTCAAAGAGAGGATTTTTCATGCCTATTGTTTCAACCTTGATCTAGAGATCCTTCAAAGCCTTCAAGAAGTCTTCAATCAAAGATCATTCCCTTCTCAAGCATTCATTCAAGCGTTCATCCACCTTGAGAAAATCCAAAAAGGGATTCTTCATTTGAGTAAAGTATTTTTATTGTTATATTCGCTCATTTAAGGAGCTGTTATTGTATTAATTTGTGCTCTAAGCTATTTTACTCTTTGTGAGTATTTGTTCTTATTTTTGGAGGATTTCCAAAATAAGGGAAGGTTGATTCGAACCTGAAATCGGAGTGTTTTGGGTTGACTTGTACCCAGGAAATAAGTAGACTAGCTTGGGATAGCTAGTGTCGGAGTTTCTGACATTTGTATTCGGGTTGAATACAAGTATAGTGGATTGAAATTCCCAAGTAGGAGCTTGGGGAGTGGATGTAGGTGCAAGGTTGGCACCGAACCACTATAAATCCTTGTGTTTGTGGTATGCTTTATTGTTTCTCTTTATTTCTTTATTATATCCTTGCATTCTTGCTTTAGAAAATTAATCTTAATTTAAAGTCTTTGTTCTCATTCATCATAAGTAATTAATTAAGCCTAAAATTTTTAGAAACCCAATTCACCCCCCCCCTCTTGGGTTGCATAGCTGGGCAACAATCTTCTTAAAAATCCTAATTTTATGAATTTATTGAATTTTCTTAAAAAATAAGTAATTTTAAAAAAATATAAAATTAGATATATTTATAAAAAAATAGATGTTAATTTAATTGAGTAATTTAAGTACCAAAATGAAGAAAAAATTTTGAAGAATTTAATGCATATTTTTTTTCAATTTTTCAGGTAAAAATCAGAGCGAAAATCGAGCTAAAATATCCTAAAAAATAAAGAAAATAGCCTCCAGTGCACAGAGCCAGGGTGCGGTCCACAGAAAACTTCACGCGGTCCACAGGCGCGGCTCATAGTGAGAGAAGGATTCTGGATGCGATCCAATGATTGAAATTCATCCTGACCTAGATCGAACGGTCAGCATCCATTGCTGGTTTATAAAGAGGGGTTTTTGTACGATCTGACGGCCTAGAAGTGATCCATCAAGTGATCAAACGGCTGAAGTCGCTCCCAACTATGTTAAAGATTTAAATTGCACGATCTGACGGCCAGAACTTCATCAGAACCCAGATCCAATGGTTGACATTCGATCAAACTTTGATAAGGATTAAAACTATGGATTTTGATCAAATCTGGGTGGTCCAAAGCTTATCCGACGGCCAAGAATATTTCTAAGGGGATTAATATGATTTCTAAGGGTCTTAGGACTCTTTTTTCTATCAAAAATTATGAAAAATTTATCTATAAATAGGAGATCTGGGAATAAACTTTGGGAGCAAAAAAATTGAGTAGAAAGTGTAGAAAAAAATAGAGAAAAAAATTAAATAGTTTTAGGGACCCAAAGAAAAGAAGGAGAAAAATCGATTCGCTCTACGAAGTACGATGGAAGATGGAGATGCCATCAACCATCTTTCTAATGAGGCTTGGCTGATCAACTTCAAATCCTTGTTATAGTTTTATTTTTATTTTATTTTATTATTCTTTTTAAATTTTTTGTACTTGAATTTCAATTTTAATTAATGCAAAATTTATTTTTTTGCACTTTAAATTCCTATCTTTTATTTTTTTGCACGTAGATGCTAAGATCTAATTAGTAGATCTTAGTACCAATTTATTTTTATACTTTTTAAATTTTTATTATTTATTTTTATTGCAAGTAGATGCTAGGATCTAGTTAGTAGATCTTAGTATCCGATTTATTTTTCCTACTTTTAATTTTTATTTTCCAACTTAAATTACTTTCTTTAAAATTTTATTTTCTTTTTGTAGAATCAAAGATTTCAAATCAAAATCCTACCTTCTCTATGGATTCAACCCGACTCACTACTTTCTACATATTTTTAATTTTTATTGAAATCAAAATTTGATTGATAATCACTGTGTCTTAACGACAGCATCGCGATCGTATCAAATGACGATGTACCCTTACATCTTATTTGTATGCCATACCAGTGTCTCCACACTCCTTGGTTAAGAGGACAACCAACCCATATGGCCTACAGCGACCTATGCTCGATAGAAGCTGTCATCCTTATTAATAGCCCATCATTTGATCGTGAACATTTTTAAGGATTAATCAATAAATCCACTCTTTATCGAATCTAAATAGTCCTAAAAACTTCATCACAACAATGAAGTTCATTAGAAGATAAAAACTTGTGATGAAAATATCAAAAATATATTTTATTTATTAATAAATTAATTACAATACAAGGTTGCTCAACTGTCAACAGATTGACAATTGGCTTTTGGGACATATTTTTCAACAATCTGTCGGATAGATACTTCAGTATCTTGATATGGGATGTGATCCTGTTGAACTCGATGAGAACAATAAGAATCTGATCACCTACATAGATGTCATGTAGAGATCTAACTTTGATTAATGGCTTGGAGCCATAGAGTTCAAAATGAAATCCATAATGGTCAATAGTGTATGGATATTCGTTGATCCACTTGAAAAAGTAAAGCCCATAGGGTGTAAGTGGATCTTCAATAGGATTAGAGAGCGTAGATGAAAAGGTGTAGACCTAAAATGTCTGTCTGGTTGCCTAAGGATATTATCAACATTATGATATTGACTATCACGAGATAAATTTTTTCTATGGTAATGCTAAATATTTTGGAGTTGGAACATGCATTTTGATAAATGATCAAAATGCATGGCTTCACTGAGAATGATGATAAACCCTGCAAATACAAATGGGTTAAGAATTCTATGAGTGTATTTCTTATTTTATATATGAATAAAATTTTTTTGATCGGAAATGACATTCTTTACATTATAGGGAATAAAGGTTTTGCTATTATCATAGTTCTCCATAAAAGACTTTGGAAAAGTATCTCTCATCCGAGGGATGAAGATCTATAGAGATAGATCTAAGAGGCTGCTTGAGTTTTTTCTGTCCAATATACATAGAATGTTTATGAGTAGAATTTATTCTATCATGTATACTATATATGAGATCGGATATGGTATACTCACTAGGGTAGTGAGTGGATACCTGTAAGATTCGGATGAGAATCACTGAAAGATCATCCTCAAGTATTTGAGAAATACTAAGGATAGGTGATTCAGTTATGGAGAATCTGACTTAAAATTTATAGAGTATGACTACAGTTTTTAGTTAGATATAATAATAGCAAGAATGTGTAGGAATACATCTTTATCCTAAATAATAAAGCAATTTGCTAGAAAGGTTCCAAGCAGAGCAATATAGCCAAATTCAAATTGCAAGACAGAATGTATTACAGCATTCGATATTTGTAAAGAAGCTATGTGATTGTACAGGTTCACAGACAAGCTAGGACTGGCACCCTCCGAGGATGGTCCTGCTATATTGTACAACACTGGAGCCATAGCTCATGCCAAGGAGCCGAAGTCCCAATAGCTTACCAAGCATTTTACATCACTACCACCTTATTCAGAAAATCTGTTAAGGTGACGGCAATCTTTAGAAGATTGATGGAAAGGAGAACTTGACCAACCTATTTACTAAAGCCTCAGTATCTAGAAATTTTGAGATGATAAATCGAAGATGGGTATATGATACTATACTGATTGATTTTAGTCCAAGTGAGAGTTGTTAAAAAATGTGTCCTAAAATTAATCGTTTGACGATTGTGCTAATTATAAATGTATATAAATTGATCACTAATAAAAATTATTTGACCTTTTTCATCATAAGATTACATCTTCTAACGAACTCTTTTATTGTGATGAAGTCCTTAAGACTACTTTGATCGGTAAAAGAGGATTTATTGTGCAGTCCCTAAATTGATTTACAATCGAATGTATATTATTACTAGGATGATAGTGATATCAAGTGTAGGTCGTTGTGTGCCATATGCATTGGTTATCCTCATAACCAAATGGTGTGGAGACACTGGTATGGCATACAGGTAAAATGTAAGAGTATATCATCACTGAACGTGACCAACTGTGGAGCACTCTACTGTCAAGGATAGCTCGCGAAGGGTATGTGTATAAGTGTCCCTCCGACCTAAGATCACCACGGTGACTTGCAAGCAACTCACTGTACTTTGGTGTTGGGCCAACTAAGTTTTTAATTCAATAACGAAAGAGTTCTGAGTATAGTCAAGTACTTATCAAGTCGGTGTGTGAGTCAAGATGGGATTGACCCATCCGAATTAGTGAGAGTTAATGAATCAATGTATTTCGATTTAGCAAAACTTAAGCTCGGGTAATCCATATGATAGATTTGAAAGATTGAAATATAATGTGGATGACTTATCTAGGATTGACAGTAAAATTTTAGGTCATCCTCGAGCATTAGGTTCAAAGGGATGAATTATATAGTAACCATACGCCAATAGGTTCTTGAATGTTGCTTCGCCATCATTCGACCTATCCAGATGTCGGATCACTATTGCTAGATGGTTACATCGATTGGTTCAAAAATTTATTTCTATGCTACCAGCTTAGGTTTGAACCTATGGGGTCACCCTCAAAAAAAATTTCTGACTGATCATGCGGCTGATCAACGATTGAGAATCGTTCAAGGGCTTAATCGTCAATTCGATTGATGGTTAATCTTATACAAAAGTTACAATAAGTTAATTCACTAAGTATTAATAAATTAATAAAAAATTAATTAATAATTAAATTACTAATTAACTTAATTTAATTGAGCATAGAGGATTAAATAAAATCTAATTGAATTAAATTCAATTAGATTTGATCCGATTAGGTTATGAGATGACCTAATCGCTAAGAGAGAATTATTCCTGATTTGATCAGAATTTTGATTTAATTAATTTTTAATTTGATTAAAATTTGATTAAAAATTTATGAATCTAATTATATTAGATTTTATATATTTTATTTGGGCTAAATCAGATGTGATTTGGTTTGGATTCAAATAAGAAAATTAAGAGTCCTTATTGGAATAGGACTCTTCTCCCATGCGCCTCCCACTTTGATGCCATATATCCTCACACACAAATAGTTTTTGTATAAAATTTTCTTATACAAAAGAGTCCTTCCCTTCTCTATCTCACATCCAAATTTGAGTAGGATCAGATTGTTGCCCAGCTATGCAACCCAAGAGGGGGGGTGAATTGGGTTTTAAAAATTTTAGGCTTAACTAATTACTTGTAAAAATTATATATCAAAAGCTTGATGAATGAGGAGAGAGACTTTAATTTGAGATTAATTACTTAAAACAAGAATGCAAGGATATAATGGGGAATTAAAGAGAAACAATAAAGCATGCCACAAACACAATGATTTATAGTGGTTCGGTGCCAACCTTGCACCTACATCCACTCCCCAAGCTCCTACTTGGGAATTCCAATCCACTATACTTTGTATTCAACCCGAATACAACCGTCAGAAACTCTGACACTAGCTATCCCAAGCTAGTCCACTTGTTTCTCGGGTATAAGCCGACCCAATACACTCCGATTTCAGGTTCGGATCAACCTTTCCTTGTTTTGGAAACCCTCCAAAACAAAAATAATTACTCACAAGATAAAATCAGTTTAGAGCACAAATAAGTACAAGAATAGCTCCTTAAGTGAGCGAATATAACAATAAATACGCTTTACTCAAATGAAGAAGCCCCTCTTGGATTTCCTCAAAGTGGATGAGAGATGAAGTAAATGCTTGAGGAGTTGGTGAGCTTGATTGATGGCTTCTTGAAGGCTTTTAAATGAGCTCTTGTATGATGTTGAGTAGTTGGCTTGAAAAACCTTCTCTTGAATGCACTTGAATGCCCTCTTGAATGCTCTTGATTTTCTCTTTTCAAATCACTTGAATGCCTCTTGGATATTTGGATCTCTCTTCTTTTGTTTTCCACCTTTTGAAACCTTTTATAGCCTTAAAAGACAAGGAAAAACAAACTAGGCAGAAAAAGAGCCGTTAGAGCACAAAAAGCAGCATTAAAAAGCAACCAAATCTGGCCAAAAACTAGCCGTTACAGGCAATTCCCGACATATGAGTCGACTCATGAGTCGACTCATGCCTCAGGGGTCGACTCATGAGTCGACCTCTGTTGCAAAGTCCAGAGATTGGGTTTCTGGATTTTCTTGGCCCAAAACAGCAGAGGTCGACTCATGAGTCGACTCATGCCTTGTGGGTCGACTCATGAGTCGACTCACAGGTCGTACCAAGCCAGAAAACCAGCGTGCCATGGCTAATCTTTGCGTGCCAATCAGCTCATAGTTTCATGAGTTGACTCATGAGTCGACTCATGAACTTCAAACCTTCATAATTCCAAAAATATAAGTCCAAAAACCATGAAACTTTCACCAATAGATTACATATCATTTGTTCTACACGATGATGCTATCAAATTAGAGTTTTGATGAAATTATGATTTTGCCCCTGTAGAGCATAAGGTCTTTTTCACATAAAAATTATTTGTATCCCTTCAAACTGTTTTGTAGTCATCAAAATCAATCTAGGAGCAACAATCTCCCCCTTTTTGATGATGACAAAACATTTGAACAAAAGTATTTTTCTGAATCAGAAATTTCAACAGATTGTATTTTAGGTGCATATGCTTGAAAAGAGTATGATTCTTTTGGCATGTGATACAAATGGTTATATGCATAAATAGTTTGTCCATTTGCTTAAAGATTTGAAGATATGCTCATTGGATAATTATTTTGGTGTTAGAGCAGAAAATTTGATTTTATTATCAGAGCAAACTGTATTTTGAAAAATTTTCTCAATTCTCAAAACTAGTCATTTGTGCCAAAGCATATTGAATAGTTGATTTGGAAAGAGTATTAGAGCATTTAAGTTTAAGATGTATCAGAGCAAGAGAAATGAAAATCCTGCAATGTATCAGTGTAGGGAAAACAATTTTACAAAGTATCAGAGAAAAATTTTGCAAAGTATCAGAGTAATAAAAACAGTTTTTCAATGTATCAGAGTAAAATTGAGTAATGTATAGGAGTAGTAAAAAAAATTGTCAAAGTATTAGAGCAATGTATTCAATATATCAGAGTGGGTTTGGAATTTGAAAGCCTATCAAAGCATATTCAATGGTTTACAGCAAATCATAGTATGAGTAATTTTAAAAGGTACTTATTTGCAGTATATTTAGCATTTGTACTTAAAATTGTCAATGTATTAATTTCTCATAATTTGTAGTGTTTGCTTTTGATGTATTTCTTTGTGTTTAATTTCTCCCCCTTTTTGACATCATCAAACAAGGTTAAGTCCTTTTTCTGAAGCATTCTTTAATTTCTCTTCTTGTAGGGTTTGCTCCCCCTTAATGAAGCAACTATTAACAGCAATCATAAAATGATAATACCATAAAGAGAAGACAATATTTCACAAAAGAGAATATATAACCAAAGTAAGATAATCATCATTCCAAAGGTAAAGCCATAATTGTTGCAGTACATAGATTGTAACATAAAAAGTAACATACAAAGTCAACTAGCTCATGTCAATACATGGCCCCAAAAAAAATACAGATCCTAGAGAGGACTAAACACTAAGACCTAGGATCTAGAAATGATCAATGATCAGAATCATCAGAAATGTGATAAGGAGCAGATGAATCTGGATCTGAGATGCATCCTCGACCCCGTCTGCCTCTGGCACGAGAGGAAGAACTGGCACGAGCAGGCGAACGGGAGGAACTGGGTGGCTGAGAACGCTGAGAAGCTAGGGACTGAACTGAAAGGGTAAGTCTGATGGAGTCAAGTACAGTCAGTGCCCTGGAGACAGCCTGGAGAAGTGCAGTGAACTGAGTAGTAGCTTGCTCACTTGATCCTCTGATCTCCTTCCTCAGTAACTCATAACCGCCCTCAAGAGCTCGTCTAAGTCTGCCAGCCTCTGCAGTGAGATCAGTGACCTCAATCGAAGACTCCTGAGGCTGAGGATGTGCCAAATCGAAGACCTGCCCCTGTAACTCGAGAACTCTGCCAGTCAGTCTCAGTACAGTGTCCTCAAGCTGCTGAATCCTCATGGACTGATCTGCCATCATCTGATATACTGTGGAGATGTGGGGAGTCAAAGTCTGATCAGTAGAAGTAGCCCCTGGTACAAATGAAGTACTGCTCATCTGACTCGACATCAAAGAGACCATACGCTGTGCAATCCGCTCAATCTGATAATCGGACAGTGTGAACTCTGGCGGAGGTGCTCTGCTCTCTGGCTGATGCACAGGTGTGGGTATCCTGGTAAACTCAGAAGGGCCAGCCTCTGGATCCAGAAAGAACTGTATATCTGGTGAAGCTGCCCTGAAGTCATGAACAGGAGATGATGGACCTTCTTCTTCTTCAGCTCTGACTTCTGCTGTATCCTCAGCTCTTTCTTCTGCTCTCTCTTCTGCTCTTTCTTCTGTTCTTTTCTCAGTTCCCCTGATTCAACCACCACCACTTTTTGTGAACCCCATTCGATGCAACGTGTGTAGGTTGAAGGTATCAACATGAGACAGTTTGGTGGGAGCCTCCCCCTCACAACTGACTCCAAACCTCCTAAAAATTCTAGTCAGGGCCATACGATAAGGCAAATGTGCCTTAGATCTGTTCAGAGTTTCTCTCATGGCTTTTATCATAAGTGCTGGGAGGTTTAGGGGGATTTCTGTGATAATGTGAAACATAATGCATATGTCCCTGCCTGACAGAAGATCGTGCCACTCCTAGGGAAGAAAAGTTTTGTGACCATTTGATGTAAGATTCTCATTTCTATAGGTAAAATCTTGGCCTCTAGTTTATTCAAATTCCCTTGGTAGGTTCCTCCAAGTATAACACTTATACCTTCTTCTTTCACGGGGAGTTCCATGTATGCATAACCTTCACTAGGTAAGTGTAAAATCTCCCCTAAAATGACAGGATCCAGACAGATATCAATCCCTTTCACAGTTGAAGTTACTGACCCATTTCCATAAATAAGATTCTGATAAAACTCCCTAACAAGGTCAACAAAGGTGACTTCTTTTAGTGAACAGTAAAAGCTCCATCCCTGATTTTTGATCTTACTTGCTAAAGAAAATCCCTCACTTTTAAAGAACCGGAAGTCAATGTTTTTCCCGGTTTCTACTTTTCTATCTGAGAGAGGGTTCTTACTGGGAGTTTGAGAAGACAGTGAAGGACCTTGAACTGAAGCTGGAACGGGAGCAGAGGAGGACTGTGCCGCTTGCCTTTTTCTTCTGACACTTTCTTCAAGTTCCCGGACAGACTTTCTCCTTTGGGGAAGCTTCATTTTTGGTGCCATAACTTCTTCAATACCAGGCGAGGAGATTTGAGGAGCAAGTGAGAGAGTGGAGGAAGGATCACAAGAGAGTGATTTGAGGTTTTGGAGGAGAGAATGAGTGGATTTGAGAGGGACGGTGGAGTGCTAGGGCACGCTCCAACCGTGAAGAACAGGGGAAGAGGTCACAAAAGAACCTTTCCCGGAGTGGCTATTTGCGGTGGAGAGGAGGCGGGAGGAGTTCCATTAGCTCAAGCCTTGGAAATGGAGCAAATGGGAGAAGGGAGAATGGATTTCGGAAGGAGGAAGACGAGCGTGAGGGTCGGCTCACGAACAGTAATTCAACATATAAACCCTTCAGCCCGTTGGAAGTTGCTGGGAATTACAAGTTTGCCATTGAGTCGACTCATGGGGGTCGACTCATGAAGTTCAGAAAATCAGGAAAAATATGAATAAATTCCAAAAAAATTTGAATTTTGGGGAGAAAGAGTTTAGCTCTAAGATGAGTTTTTAGAATAAAAAACTTGAGCTTTTGGGACCAAGAAAGGTGTTGGAAATTGAGCTCTTAGGAAATTTTGACCATAAATCATTGGAATTTGAAAATTAATTCAGGCAAATGGATCAAGAATTCCTAGATTTCTCCTAATTTCACAGAATCTATCCTCACTAAGGGCCTTTGTAAAGATATCAGCTAATTGATTTTCGGTGCAAACATATTCAAGAATTATATTTTTGTTTTGAACATGTTCTCTTATGAAGTGATGTCTTATTTCAATATGTTTGGATCTTGAGTGTTGAATAGGATTTTTAGATAGATTTATGGCACTTGTGTTGTCACATCTTATTGATGTTTCATTAAGTTTAATTCCAAAGTCTTCGAGTTGTTGCTTAATCCACAAGATTTGAGCACAACAACTTCCGGCTGCAATGTATTCGGCCTCAGCCGTAGACAGTGCTACCGAATTTTGTTTCTTGCTAAATCATGAGATTAGGTTAACTCCAAGAAATTGACAAGTTCCACTTGTGCTTTTTCTATCTAGTTTACATCCAGCAAAGTCAGCATCAGAATATCCTAATAAATCTATTTGTGAGTCCTTAGAGTACCATAACCCTAAAGTTTGAGTACCATTTAAGTATCTAAGGATTCTTTTAACAGCATTCAAATGAGATTCTTTAGGATTAGATTGATATCTAGCACATAAACAAACACTAAACATGATATCAGGCCTACTTGCAGTTAAATATAATAATGATCCAATCATGCCTCTATAGTATTTTAAGTCTACACATTTACCTTCATCATCCTTGTCAAGCTTACATGAGGGACTCATTGGTGTGCCAATGGGTTTGGAGTTCTCCATTCCAAATCTTTTGAGTAGTTCCTTAGTGTACTTGCTTTGGGTGATGGAGATTCCCTCTTTTGATTGTTTGATCTGGAGTCCGAGGAAGAAGGTGAGTTCTCCCATCATGCTCATCTCGAACTCCCCCTGCATAAGCTTAGCAAAGTCTTGACAAAGGGATTCATTAGTAGACCCAAAAATTATGTCATCAACATAAATTTGTATAACTAACATATCATTTTGATTTCTTTTGATAAAGAGGGTTGTATCTACATTACCTCTTGAAAAACCATTATTTAGTAAAAATTTGCTTAGTCTATCATACCTTGCTCTAGGTGCTTGTTTTAATCCATATAAAGCCTTATTTAATTTAAAAACATGATTAGGAAAGGCATGATTTTCAAATCCAAGGGGTTGTTCTACATAAACTTCTTCAGCAATAAATCTATTTAAAAATGCACTTTTAACATCCATTTGAAACAATTTGAATTTCATAAAGCAAGCATATGCAAGTAGAAGTCTAATGGCTTCTAATCTAGCTACAGGTGCAAAGGTTTCATCAAAATCAATCCCTTCTTCTTGATTATATCCTTTAGCAACCAATCTTACTTTATTTTTAATTACATTACCATGCTCATCTAATTTGTTTCTAAAGATCCATTTTGTGCCAATTATTGAACAGTTTTTAGGTCTTGAAACCAAAGTCCAAACATTATTTCTTTCAAATTGATTAAGTTCCTCTTGCATTGCATTAATCCAATTATGATCTTTTTCAGCTTCTTCAATAGTTTTAGGTTCAAAATGAGATACAAAAGCACAATGATTAAACACATCTCTAAGTGAAGAGCGAGTTTTTACACCATGCATAGGATCACCAATAATTAACTCCTTAGGGTGGTTGTGAACATACCTTCATTCCTTAGGTAGGTCATTTGTACCTTGAGGTTGTTCTTGAATTTCCTCACCTATCTCATCTTGTTTGTCTTCTTGTTCCTTGTCCTCTGGAGTGGCTGAATCTTTCAGAGTGATCTCCTTTATACTTTCTATTAATGGATCTGCATCATCAACACCCTCATTCTTCCTTGAAGGAAGATCGTTAGATTCATCAAAGACAACATGAATGGACTCCTCAACTATTAGGGTTCTTTTATTAAAAACTCTAAAAGCTTTACTAGTGGAGGAGTAACCCAGAAAGATTGCTTCATCTGATTTTGCATCAAATTTATCAAGTCTTTCCTTACCATTATTTAATATAAAACATCGGCAACCAAAAACATGAAAATATGCAATATTTGGTTTTCTTCCTTTCCAAAGTTCATAGGGAGTTTTCTTAAAAAATTGTCTAATTAAAGCACGATTTAGAATGTAACATGCTGTGTTAATAGCTTCCGCCCAAAAATATCTTGGAAGGTTGCTTTCACAAAGCATGGTACGGGCCATTTCTTCTAAGGTTCTATTTTTCCTTTCAACTACCCCATTTTGTTGGGGTGTTCTAGGAGCAGAGAAGTTATGGCCGATTCCATTCTCATCACAAAATTTTTCAAAGTCTTGATTTTCAAATTCAGTTCCATGGTCACTTCTAATATTTTGAATTGAAAATCCTTTTTCATTAGTGACTTTTCGATGAAATTTAGTGAAAATATGAAAAGTTTCATCTTTGTGTGCCAAAAAGAAAACCCAAGTAAAACGTGAATAATCATCTATTATTACAAAACCATATCATTTTCCTCCTAGACTTGTGGTTCTAGTTGGTCCAAATAAATCCATATGCAAAAGCTCTAATGGTCTAGAAGTTGAAACAATGTTTTTGGATTTAAATGAAACTCTAGTTTGCTTACCTAGTTGACATGCATCACAAATCCTATCTTTTTCAAAATTCAGTTTAGGCAAGCCATGAACTAATTCTTTCTTAATTAATTTTGAAAGAGAATGCATGCTAATGTGAGCAAGTCTACGATGCCAAAGCCAACTAGTCTCATTAACTTTAGCATTTAAGGATACTAGGCATTGCATGTCTAATTTGGCTAAATCATTTAGATCTACCATATAAACATTGCCATGTCTATGTCCTATAAATTTGATGCCATCATTAATAGGACTAGTCACAATACAAACAGATGATTCAAAAACTACTTTATACCCTTTATCACAAAATTGACTAATGCTAAGTAAGTTATGCTTTAAACCTTTAACTAACAAAATATTTTCAATATATTTGGAGGGAGTGATACCAATGTTACCTATCCCGATGATCTTTCCTTTGCCATTATCTCCAAAGGTGACCATCCCTCCATCCTTAGCATCAAGCGTGATGAATTGTGATTCATCACCAGTCATGTGTCTCGAGCATCCACTGTCCAGATACCATTTCCTGTTTTCTCCATGGGATGCTAGACACACCTGCAAACAAATATCAAGTTTTTGTTTTAGGTACCCAAGCTTTCTTGGGTCCTTTTTGGTTAGTCAAGATGGTTCCTTTTGGAACCCATATTTTCTTTACAGTTATGTTTGCACAAGTGTAAGATTTATGTCCTATTCTACCACATTTAAAACAAGTAGCATTGGTAGGCTTGTTACTTGAATAATTTACATAAATATTTTTCAGAAATTTTTGTTTCTTTAAGGGGTTATAGCCAAGTCCGGCCTTATCATATACGGCCTTTTGATTTTCAAGAATCATATTTAGTTTGTTTGAACTTAAGGTGAATTTATCTACTATAGGTTTCAGCTTATTAATATCATTCTTCAGGCTTTGGTTCTCTTGAAGCAAAGTAGATTTTTCAATTGAAAGATTTTCTGCTTGTTTTACTAAAGACTGATTTTTCAATTTTAGTTTTTTGTTTTTCATTCCTAGTTTCTTCAATTCATCAATTAAATCATTGAAGGCTTCATGCAATTCTTCAAAAGTAAATTCACTAGGGGTTTCAGAAATTACCTCATTATCGTGTGCCATAAGGCACAGGTTGGCTTGTTCTGTTGAGGTCTCCTCATCGGAGCTTGAGTCGTCGCTCGCACTCCATGTGGCCATCATTGCCTTCTTTTTGAACTTTTTGAGACCTTTCTTCAATTGTGGACATTCGGATTTGAAATGCCCCGGCTTCTTGCACTCATAGCATATAAGGGGTTGATCTTTTTCTTTCTCTTTGCTTTGTTTCCCTTTTGTGAAAGGTCTCTTTCTCATCCCCTGTTTCCTCTTTCTTAAGAACTTCTTGAATCTTCGGGTGATGAGTGCCATTTCTTCATCCTGTTCTTCATCTTCTGTGTCGTCAGTTTCTTCATCAGGAGAGGCTGTGGATTTGAGGGCAATGGTTCTCTTCTTTTTGACTTCATCCTCTTGATGTTGCTTCATGCTAAGCTCGTGAGTCATCAAGGATCCAAGAAGCTCTTCTAGAGGTAGAGTGTTCAAGTCCTTTGCTTCTTGGATAGCAGTCACCTTGGCTTCCCAGGTTCTTGGCAATGACCTGAGAATCTTCCTTACAAGCTCACTGTTAGTATAAGATTTGCCAAGACTCTTCAAACCATTAATTATATCAGTAAAGCGAGTAAACATAGCAGTTATGAACTCATCATGCTCCATTTTAAATAACTCATATTTATGTATAAGCATGTTTATTTTAGACTCCTTTACTTGATTTGTTCCCTCATGGGTTACTTCTAACCTATCCCATATTTCTTTAGCAGATGCACAGGTAGAAATGCGATTCAATTCATTTGCATCAAGTGAACAATAAAGAACATTCATAGCTTTAGCATTTAACTGTGCCAATTTCTTATCAACCTCATCCCATTCTCTTTAGGGTTTGGTTGACTCCTCACCATCTATTATCTTGGTGGGTGTGTGTGGACCGTTCACTATGATACTCCACATATCATAGTCTAGTGCTTGTATGAAAATCTTCATCCGAGCTTTCCAATAGGTGTAGTTAGACCCATTGAAAAGTGGAGGTCGGTTGGTAGATTGCCCCTCGGCTAGAGAAGTGCCGACGTGGGTTGCCATAGATCTTTGGCTCTTTGATTGTTAGATCAAAGAAGGGCTAGAGCACCGGGCTCTGATACCACTTGTTGTCCAGCTATGCAACCCAAGAGGGGGGGTGAATTGGATTTTAAAAATTTTAGACTTAACTAATTACTTGTAAAAATTATATATCAAAAGCTTGATGAATGAGGAGAGAGACTTTAATTTGAGATTAATTACTTAAAACAAGAATGCAAGGATATAATGGGGAATTAAAGAGAAACAATAAAGCATGCCACAAACACAATGATTTATAGTGGTTCGGTGCCAACCTTGCACCTACATCCACTCCCCAAGCTCTTACTTGGGAATTCCAATCCACTATACTTTGTATTCAACCCGAATACAACCGTCGAAAACTCCGACACTAGCTATCCCAAGCTAGTCCACTTGTTTCCCGGGTACAAGCCGACTCAATACACTCCGATTTCAGGTTCGGATCAACCTTTCCTTGTTTTGGAAATCCTCCAAAACAAAAATAATTACTCACAAGATAAAATCAGTTTAGAGCACAAATAAGTACAAGAATAGCTCCTTAAGTGAGTGAATATAACAATAAATACGCTTTATTCAAATGAAGAAGCCCCTCTTGGATTTCCTCAAAGTGGATGAGAGATGAAGTAAATGCTTGAGGAGTTGGTGAGCTTGATTGATGGCTTCTTGAAGGCTTTTAAATGAGCTCTTGTATGATGTTGAGTAGTTGGCTTGAAAAACCTTCTCTTGAATGCACTTGAATGCCCTCTTGAATGCTCTTGATTTTCTCTTTTCAAATCACTTGAATGCCTCTTGGATATTTGGATCTCTCTTCTTTTGTTTTCCACCTTTTGAAACCTTTTATAGCCTTAAGAGACAAGGAAAAACAAACTAGGCAGAAAAAGAGCCGTTAGAGCACAAAAAGCAGCATTAAAAAGCAACCAAATCTGGCCAAAAACTAGCCGTTACAGGCAAATCCCGACATATGAGTCGACTCATGAGTCGACTCATGCCTCAGGGGTCGACTCATGAGTCGACCTCTGTTGCAAAGTCCAGAGATTGGGTTTCTGGATTTTCTTGGCCCAAAACAGCAGAGGTCGACTCATGAGTCGACTCATGCCTTGTGGGTCGACTCATGAGTCGACTCACAGGTCGTACCAAGCCAGAAAACCAGCGTGCCATGGCTAATCTTTGCGTGCCAATCAACTCATAGTTTCATGAGTTGACTCATGAGTCGACTCATGAACTTCAAACCTTCATAATTCCAAAAATATAAGTCTAAAAACCATGAAACTTTCACCAATAGATTACATATCATTTGTTCTACACGATGATGCTATCAAATCAGAGTTTTGATGAAATTATGATTTTGCCCCTGTAGAGCATAAGGTCTTTTTCACATAAAAATTATTTGTATCCCTTCAAACTGTTTTGTAGTCATCAAAATCAATCTAGGAGCAACACAGATTTTAAATGGTATGTTCAAATCTGATTTGAAATAGGATACCATATAGATAATGTTTGACATTATCTCTAAGACCTTACCACCAACTTATTTTTTTCTCCTAATTTGTGTGACATTTTGAGGAGATTTTTTGTGAGAAATTTGTTGAAGAACTTATTTATGATGAAAAAATATGGGAAGGGGCATCCCATATTTTTTATCATATTTTGGTGTAAATTTTTGAGTAAGGGTGACAACACATCAAGAGTCCATGATCTCTAGGACTCTTCACCCCATCTCCTTACACATTGAAATAAAAAGAGTTTTATTTTATTCCTGTACATGTAAGAGACTTGAGAGAGAGGACTTCATTTTGAGAGGGGTCTTGGGTGTGGTTTCATGGCGTGAAAGAAGATGAGTGTCATCTTTTCTTGGGGTGTGTGCAAAAACCAGGTTTCTAGGGTTTTGGTCCTTGAAGTTTGGGAAGAGAGAAAAAAATAAAAGAAAAATTATTTTCTTCTCTATCTTTCTCTCACCTCTTCATCTCCTCTAGAAGTCTATCTTCAATCTCTTTAAAAGTTCTAAAGATTTGATGAAAGGATCCAGATCAGTCGAGAAGAAGGTCTTCATGAGAGCTAGCACTCCCGAGAAGATCGATCAGATCGGGGCTTCGAGTGAATTTTTTGTAGAGACCGGATGCATATGCAGCTATGAGCAACTAGCAGGGATCTCCTTCACCATATCCCTCAGCAATGTTGATCATTGATCTATGCAAAGGTATCATGTTCTGAACTTAGATTAGAAGTAGATGTGATCTACTACACACATGCATGCATGCTGATTTTATCTTCAGTATTTTTCAGATTTTATATACAATATATCATGTCATAGATCCTAGAGTAGGTTGATTTGATGATTAGATCATATATATGTTAAATTAATTTGATAAATCTAATTATCTTTCTCTATAATTTATTCAAAAAATTTTCAAAATACATGTATGAAATTGCCTACTTTCACCAACGGTGGTATCAGAGCCTAAGTTCATTGTAACATGATTTATGTGCATATTAAATCTGAAATTTAATTTTATTTAGATTTGATATGTGATATTTTGATCTAAATTTAGTTAATGATTGATCGTATAAACTGACATAAGATTGTCCTGCTGTAAGGTTTACACCTTACAGTAAAAAGGTTGTCCTAGTTTGTGCTGATCCGTGATAAAATCTGATTTTATGTCATGCATATGATGTTTATAATTTAATTTAGATGTGATTTAAAATTATAATCAGATCTAATATAATTTAGATTAGATCTAAATTCATGCATATATAATATGTGATTAGATTAGATGATCCGACTAACAAGTACTTGGATTGGGTTGATCACCAGGCCATCCGATCATAGGGGCAAGAAGGGTTTAAAGACCCTCTCTTTCCATTCGATGGGGTACTCTTATGGCATGTAGGGGTGTCATGTGATTAGATCCCATGAAAAAGAATGCGAAAGGAAGAACTTATTTTTTTGCAAAATTCTAGATCTTGAAACCTTAGGTTTGTTGTATGTGATACAAAGTTGTATGAAAAATAAAGCATCTAATCTATATTATTAGAATTATTTTAATTATTAAAAAATAAAATTTTGAATCATAAAAAATTTTAAATATGATCTAAAAGGTGTTTATGATTATTTTTATTTTAAGATTATATAAGATTTTTCAGATCTGAAACATGCTTGCACAATTACTGAGCTGATCCAGTTTTGAATTGAGTTGACCGAGTCCCCTTGTGTAGCTGACTCAATATTGATTGAATCGACCCAGTTTCAGAATAAAAAATCTTTGCATTATATTTATTATAAATTATTTATAAAATAAAAAGTTTAAAATTATTTCAAACCTAAACTTAAACCCATGTTGATACTGAAACTTAATTGAGAGTTAAGTGTAGAATCAATTAGATCTAAAATTATGAATTAAAGATCTAATGTCATTCGCATAAAACATGGGGGCATGGGTTAGTTCAAATTAGATCATTTTAGTTGGGTTAGACCTAAAGTTAGAATCAAAAAATTAATTGACTATGTAGAGAAATTGATTAAGTCTAACCAAATATTAAATTAGATTAATCAAGATTTCTTTAATACAATAGTTGTAGATGGTCAAGTCCATATCTTTGATTTGACCAAATAGACCTTGATTGTGGCTCAGTGGTTGAACTTGAATTATTAGGTTAGTCAAATTGAAACTAATTAATCAATTGATATCTAAGATAAGTTTGATATTTCGATCGGTGATTTTTAATTGGGAGCGGCTTACGTGGCCATTTTGATGGTGTCTAAGGCAAACTTAGCAGACCCTTCCACTGATCTCACTTATCTGACCAATTTGATGAATTATATCTTGATTAGATTGTTAATTAATTTGAGTTGACCCTTGTCATTAAGGTTGATCAGTGTGACTGATCTAGGTGCTTGTTTGATCGGCATGACCCTAATTCGATTAAGTGACTTGGTGAAGTGAGTGAAAGGATTGTGGTTTACTGATTGATCTTTTATTCTCTCTTCTCTAAATTAATTAAATCTTCTAAATTATTAGATCTACAAGATGAGTTAGTTATGGGGATAACTGGATCATAGCCTCCTATTAAGGTGAATGATAATGGATCCATAATTTTTGATTGACATTGCAGGTGCCATCCGTCTGGTGTTCTTCTTGAATGATGGAATTATCATTTATCATATGATGACTCTGTTGTACTATCTGATGATGGTTGGATTGATCGAGCCATCATTAGACTTGATCATTTATTAGTTAGAATCACTGAGTAGGTTCATGTTAATGATTTGACCTAATTGAAACTTTCAGTAGAGACCCATCACCTACTGAAATGAAATCTGGAGCTAAATTAACTACTAAAAAATATTTAAAGAAATAATTGATTAAGAACTTACCCATAGGTGCATATAGGTTGACTGAGCCATCCTCAGGCTTGTATGCAGTCTGTGTGGATTCTAGTACCTATTAAGAAATTAAAGTAATTTCTCAAATTGGAGGTAGAGGCTATCAATTCGTATAAGATAGTGGGAGAACCTTTAGACTAAAGTCCAAATCTTTAAGCTTAATCAATTTATAAATATTAAAATCTTATATTTTTCTTTCAGTTATGGCTAGATATCCTTGCCCCATTCACTGTTTAACAGTGACTTATTTATAGGACCCTACTTCGATAGATGGTATCAAAAGTTGCAAATAGTTCTAGAGCATGAATGGATCCTAAATATGATTATGGATCCAGCACCTGATATTTTCATATTCAACACATATGATGCGATCAAAGGCACTTATCAGAAGTGGCCGAAGGATCATATCACCGTGTGGTATTTTTTGAGAGTGATAAAGAATATGAATTTAGTTGTAAATTCGATGATACTCAGTGGGAGGAAATCCTTCAAATGTTGAAGGAGTTCTTTTGCACCTTTGAAGATGACCTTCGGTGAGCAATAATCTTTGAGAAAGAAAAGGAAAAGAGGGTGCAAAAGAATCATGCTTGGGCTAATGAGTCCGAACTGATAAAAGAGTCTAAGGTTAACCTAGTCTGGCAGAGTCTCTTGATCCGAACAGGCTAAGAAAGAGAAATCAGCAAAGAATTACTAGATAAGATACTTATATGCTAACACCTTGTGATTTCTTTATTTATGACACTACTACCTAGATATTGGATATCGAAAGTCTATGCAAATTATTGCAACGACTTTAGGTTAGTAGAAAGTTTGAAAATAGCTAGAGGTTCCTGAATATTAGAGATGAAAATTATGTTCCAATCTTGGTATTAGGAATCATCGAGTCTATTTTTAATTTTAACAATATCATTTTAGTGATCATCACTATTGTCTAATGATTTTGTGATATCATTATGAATGATGTCAAAATTATGTGGGTAATTGAGAAATGACATTTATGAATAGTCATAGCTTGTTAGTGTATATGCACAACAATCAAACAAACTCCTTAGAGTAGATAAAGTTATGGAAGCCTATCTTTGGCAATTTAGGCTCAGTCATATAAACAAGAATAAGATCAACAGGAGATAATTTTCGAAGTTAATGATTGTGAATCATTGTCAACTGTCAATCCTATTTCTTTGGTAAGATGACTAAGTCACCTTTTGTTGGAAAAAGTGAGCGAGCCAATGATATTCTAGGACTGATACATACTGATGTATTAGATCTATGAATATATTTGCCATAAATTTGGATCATTTAAAATGTTCAAATAATTTCTTAATAAGGTAGAGAAACAAACTGAAAAGAGTATTGAAACTCTTCGATCAGACCAAAGAGGAGAATGCCTTTCCGATGAGATTTTTGACATATCTAGAAGAGAATAGGATTCTCTCTTATTGGTATCGACTTTGTTAGACATAGTTCAATCTATGATGGGGTTTATAAATTTGTCAGTCTCCTTTTAGGGTTATGCTCTTAAGACTACTTGTTATGTTCTTAGCTGGATTCCAAATTAATCAGTTGCAAAGACTCCATATGTGATATGGATTAGGTATAAGCCGATTCTTTCTTACCTTAGGATTTGGGAGTGTTTGTTTTATGTCAAGTATTTGCAGACCGATTAGCTTGGATCCGATCCTATATGTATTATTTTGTAGGATAACCCCAAAGTATCCAAGGGATATAACTTCTACCATGCTAAAGAATAAGAGTTGTTCGGCATTCCTTTCAAAAAAGAAGTACCTTGGTGAAGGAACTGATGCCTTCAATATGAAACTTATGAAGTTCCACAAGTAGAAGAACCGACACAATCTAGTGAACCCATAGAATTAGATTTGATTAGATCAAACTTGAAATCCATTGTAAAGGCACCATTAAGGAGATCTGGTAGAGTACCATGTCTATCGGATAGATACTTTGATATCTTGATACGAGATATGATCCTATTGAACACGATGAGAACAACAAAGATTTGATCACCTACATAGATGTCATGCAGAGATCCAACTCTAATTAATGGCTTGGAGCCATAGAGTCCGAAATGAAGTCCATAATGGTCAACGGTGTATGGACACTCGTTGATCCACTCGAAAAGGTAAAGCCCATAGGGTATAAGTGGATCTTCACTAGGATTAGAGTGAAGGTGGAGACCTAAAATGCCCATCTGGCTGCCTAAGGATATTATCAATATTATGGTATTGATCATAACGAGATAATTTTTTTCTATGGCAATGCTAGATATTTTAGAGTTAGAACATGCATTTTGATAAATGATCAAAGCACATGGCTTTATTGAGAACGAAGATAAACCTTGCAAATATAAATGGGTTAATAGTTCTATGAGTATATTTCTTGTTTTGTATGTGAATAAAATTCTCTTAATCAAAAATGACATTTCTTATATTATAGGGAATAGATATTTTGTTATTATCATAGTTCTCCATAAAGAATTTTGGAAAAGCATCTCTCATCCTAGGGATGAAGATCTATAGAGATAGATTAAAGTGGCTGCCTGAGTTTTTCTAGTCCAGCATGCATAGGATATTTATGAGTAAAATTTATTCTATCATGTACACTATGTATGAGACTAAATATGGTATACTCACTAAGGTAGTGAGTGGATACTTGCAAGATCCGAATGAGAATCACTAGAAGGTCATCCTTAAGTATTTGAGAAATACGAAAGACTGATGATTCAGTTATGAAGAATCTGACTTAAAACTTGTAAAGTATGACTTTAATTTTTAGTTAGATATAATAATAGCAAGAACATATTGAAATACATTCTTATCCTAAATAATGAAGCAATCTGCTGGAAAGATTTCAAGCAAAGTAATATAGCCAAATTCAAATTGCTAGGCAGAATGTATTGCAGCATTTGATGCTTGTAAGGAAGCTATGTGATTGTACAGATTCACTGGCAAGTTAGGAGTGCCACCCTCCGATGATGGTCCTACTGTATTGTACAGTACCAGAGCCATAGCTCATGCCAAGGAGCCGAAGTTCTATTAGCTTACCAAGTATTTTGCATCGCTACCACCTTATTCAGAAAATATGTTAAGATGACGTCAATCTTTAGAAGATCAATGAAAAGGAGAACTTGACCAACTCATTTACTGAAGCCTCAGTATCTAGAAGTTCTCAGATGATAAATCAAAGATGGGTACATGGTACTATACTAATTGGCTTTAGTCCAAGTAGGAGTTGTTGGAAAATATATCCCAAAATCAATCATTTGACGATTATGCTAATTATAAATATATATGAATTAATAAATAATAAAAGTTATTTGATCTTTTTCATCACAAGATTACATCTTCTAACGAACTCCTATGTTGTGATGAAGTCCTTAGGACTATTTTGATCGATAAAAGAAGAATTATCGCATAGTCCTTAAATTGGTTCGCGACCAAACGATATGCTATTACTAGGATGATAGCGATATCAAGTGTAGGTCACTATGTGCCATATGCATTGGTTGTCCTCATAACCAAATAATGTAGAGATACTGGTATGGCATGTAGGTGAGTTGTAAGAGTATATCGTCACTGAATGTGACCAACTGTGGAGCACTCTACTGTCAAGGGTAGCTCATGAAGGGTATGGGTATGAGTGTCCCTCCGACCTGAGATCACCATGGTGGCTTGCAAGCAACACACTGTACTTTGGTGTTAGACTAACTAAATTTTTTAATTCAGTAAAGAAAGATCTTTGGGTGCAGTCAAGTACTTGTCAAGTCGGTGTGTGAGTCAAGATGGGATTGACCTCTTTGAATTAGTAGGAGTTAATGTATCAATGTATTTCAATTTAGCAAAATCTGATCCCAGATAATTCATGTGATGGATTTGAAAGACTGAAATATAATATAGATGACTTATCTAGGATTGATAGTTAAACCTAGATCATCCTCGAGCATTTGAGTCAAAGAGATGAATTATACGATAATCGTACGCCAATAGGTTCTTGAATGTTGCTTTACCATCATTCGATCTATCCAGATGTCGGATCACCATTGCTCGATAGTTACATTGATTGGTTCAAAAATTTATTCTTATGCTACCAACTTAGATTTAAATCTATGAGATCACACTCAAAAGAAGTTTCTGACTGATCATGTAGCTTATCAATGATTGAGAATCATTCAAGGGCTTAATCGTCAATTCGATTGATGATTAACCTTATGCAAAAGTTGTAATAAATTAATTCATCAAGTATTAATAAATTAATGAAGGATAATTAATAATTAAATTACTGATTAGCTCAATTTAATGAAGCAAAGAGGATTAAATAAAATCTAATTGAATTGGATTCAATTAGGTTTGATCCGATTAGGTTATGAGATGACCGAATCGCTAAGGGAGAATTATTCTTGATTTGATCAGAACTTTGATTCAATTAATTTTTAATTTAATTAAGATTTTATTAAAATTTTATGATTCTAATTAGATTGGATTTCATATATTTTATTTGGGCTAAACCAGATGTGATTTGGTTTGGATTCAAATAAGAAAATTAAGAGTCCTTATTGGAATAGGATTATTCTCCCATGTGCCTCCCACTTTGATGTCGTATATCCTCACACACAAATAGTTTTTGTATGAGATTTATTCACACAAAAGAGTCCTTTTCCTTCTCTATCTCACATCCAAATTTGGATAGGATCAGATTTTAAATGGTATGTTCAAATCTGATTTGAAATAGGATACCATATAGATAATGTTTGACATTATCTCTAAGACCTTGCTGCCAACTTATTTTTTTCTCCTTATATGTGTAATATTTTGAGGAGATTTTTCATGAAAAATCAGTTAGAAAATTGATTTATCATGAAAAAATATGGGTAGGGTGTCCCATATTTTTTTGGCATGTTTTGGCATGAATTTTTGAGTAGGGGCGACAACACATCAAGAGTCCATGATCTCCAGGACTATTCACACCACCTCCTTACACATTAAAATAAAAGGAGTTTTATTTCATTCTTATACATGTAAGAGACTTGAGAGAGAGGCCTTCATGTTAAGAGGGGTCTTGGGCATGGTTTTATAGTGTGAAAGAAGAGGAGAGTCCTCTTTTCTTGGGGTGTACACAAAAATCAGGTTTTTAGGGTTTTGGTCTTTGGGGTTTGGGAAGAGAGAAAAATAAAAAAAAATATATTTTTCTCTCTATCTTTCTTCCACTTCATCTCCTCCAGAAGTCTATCTTCAACTTCTAGAAAGGTTCTAGAGATTTAAAGAAAGGATCCAGATCAGCCAAGAAGAAGGTCTTTACGTGAGCTAGCACTCCCGAGGAGACCGATCAGATTGGGGCTTCGAGTAGATTTTTCGTAGAGGTCGGATGCATATGCGGTTGTGAGCAGCCAGCAAGGATCTCCTTCACCATATCTCTCAGTAGCAGTGATCATCAACCCATGCAAAAATATCGAGTTCTAAACTCAGATTAGAGTAGATGTGATCTACTGCTCACATGCATGCATGTTGATTTTATCTTTAGTAGTTTTTAGATTTTATATGCAACATATCATATCATAGATCCTAGAGTAGGTTGATTTGATGATTAGATCACATGCATGTTAGATAAATTTAATTAATCTAATTATCTTTCATTATAATTTATTCAAAAAAATTTCAAAATACATGCATGAAATCACCTACGTTCACCAACAATACATGACTTAGTTTTTCAGAAGTCAGGACAATCCTAAGATTTCTTAGCCAGTCTTTATAGTTTGTATCGATCAAACGATTAGATTCAAAGATACGGGCTAAAGGGTTTGAGGCTGACATTGTTTAACTACAAGAGTAGAGATTCAAGTTAGATTTTTGTACTTTAAAATTATACTTACTTCTAGGGACTTTAAGATGCAAACGATGACTCCCACTAATTTTTTAGATCCCTCCACTATCTGGATGGAAAATGAAAACCCTAACATGATAAATAAATTTTTAGTGGATGCTGTGGTCCCACCAATGCCATGTATCTTACCTAACAGTTATTGATATCATACACACTGATTCATGGATAACTCTTTACTTAGATACTTTTCTAAGCATGTTGCAGCGACTTGGTCTCTAAGTTATGTGGGCTCACCTAACAGTTATTAACCACACTCCTTAGTTAAGCCCGACCCATCATTCACAAGGAGGTGTAAGGGTGTCATTGAGTCTCTCACTTAACAGCTATTAGGCCCAACCCCATCCTTACCCTAGAGCAACTTTTTGCTAATAGAGTGTTGTATGTTTTCGATGCAACTGAACCACTGTGACCAGTCAAGAGCAATCAATACCAGTAGCACACCCAAACAGCTATAATGGTGGAAGACCTATGGACTTAATATTTATGGAGAGATTTAGATTTAGGTCTCATCTAATCAGTCATCATATAATCGATCTAATTGGCATGGGCTAAATCAAACTGCTAAGCAACATCATTCAAGACTCAATCTTTCAAATTGGTCAGGTAAGTGAAAATCGGTGGGGGTCTCCCCACTGCTTTTCTTGGACACCAATAAATTAGCTAGATCAGCTAATAGAACTAACTAAATAACCACCTCTCAATTACTTGTCTTAGACACCAATAGGTCAATTGGTCTAAATAAGTTAGTTCAAGCGAATCATGCTCAAGCCATCGAGTCGAATTAGGTCCTTAGGTTAATCAATTTTATATATGGGATTCAATCATTTTAATCAACAATAATTACTTGATCATATAATTTAATTGATCTAACTCTAATCAACACTTGATTTGGTTTGATAAATTACTTAATCAAATTAAACCCATAACGTTTAAATTAAAAACCCTAGATGCAATCTAATTTTTAATTTTTTTATAACCTAATTTTTAATTTTTTCATAATCAAAACCCTCATGTATAAACACAAATTTTAGATTTCAAAACTAAATTTCAGATCTAAATTCTTTGCATGGAAGATAAATTTTAAATCATGAAACTAATTTTTAGATTTAACATGCAAACATATATCTCATATATGTGTGCAAAATTTAGATCTAAACAAAATTCAGATCATAATATGATATCATATATCTCATATACAAATCATGAATCATATTAAAAATATTTTTCTGACCTAAATATGTAATTATATATCTCATATATTGTTGGATATAAAATACCCTCCAGTCGAAGTTCGTGTCAGGAGTGACCCTCTAGGGATTCTACCGACGTCCGACCTTCGGCGATATCTTTCCGAACCTCTCCGACGACCGAGCCTCTGCAACGTTCCCGAGTTCTGCCGACGGATAAACCCCCACCGGTGTCGACCAGATTCTCCACGACGGACGGACTCCATCCATGTTTCTACGGTGGTTGACCACCTTCTAGACTTCATCCGAGCTCCTACGGGAGTCGGACTTCTTCTCTGAACTCCAACTGCAGGTAGACTTCATCCGAGCTCCTACGGGAGCTGGACTTCTTCCCTAAACTTCAACTACAGGTAGACTTCATCCGAGCTCCTACGGGAGCCGGACTTCTTCTCCAACTGCAGGTAGACTTCATCCGAGCTCCTACGAAAGTCAGACTTCTTCTCCAACTGCAGGTAGACTTCATCCGAGCTTCTATGGGAGTCGGACTTCTTCTTCGAACTCTGACTGCAGGTAGACTTCATCCAGGCTCCTATGGGAGCCGGACTTCCGCCCTGAACTCCTATTGCAGGTAGACCTCATCGGAACTCCTACAAGGGCCAGACTCTGAGCTTCTACTACAAGCGATCTACTCTGAGCTCCTACTGCAAGCGATCTACTCCGAGCTTCTACTGTAGGCTTCAATCAAGCTTCCTCGACATATGATCCCCATCCGAGCTTCTACGGAGATCGAACTTCGATCGAACTTTCGTAGCGGACAGATTCTGGATGAACTCCTACGACACATGGACTCCAACAGTCGGACCCCTCCAGTAGATGAACCTCTCCAGCGCCATCCGACATCCACTATCGGTCGACCCTCTGTCGAATTCTGTGTGAAATCAAAATTCATCTACGGAAAGCCTCTGACCGAGCTCCTACAGCAAATGGCCCTCGCTTGCAGTATTAACGCCCAAGGCACCCAATGGTAGAAGGCTCGCCAGCAACATCTGAGCTCCTCTCAGATGGATAGCTACCTCTCTCCGCCAGACACCTCAACCGAGCTTCGGCCGACAGGCCTGGACTCCCTAGCAGGCCACAGTAATGGCCACGATTCTTCTCCACTTCCTACGACGGATTCCGCGTGGCTCCACCACTCTCTGGCAAGTCGTGACAACGGACACTGCTCCACTCCCCACAACAAGCTCCACGTGGCAGGCCACGGTGATAGCCACGACTCCACTCCACTACTCTTCATAACAAACTCCTCCGACCCTGAACGGCCCACTACCAGACAGTTACAAACGTCGCTATCAGTCTGTTACACCCTCTGCCTATAAGAAGGAGACCCCAGATACGTTATTCTCTAAGCTCTAATTTCTATCTCGAAACTTTGCTAAAATTTTCATTCTAGCACTCCATTCTTGTTAAAGCAGAGAACTGACTTGAGCATCGGAGGGTCTCGCCGGAGCACCCCCAACTCTAGTTTAGACTTTTTTTGCAGGTCCCTGCGGCAACCGTGACTCCCTCGACTCCAGCTTCTTCGATGCCAGCGGATTTTTGCACCAACAGAATTGGCACTAGAGGAAGGGCCTATGTCTTCACAATACCCTTGTTCTTAAAAGAGCGCTCAACGGGACCGGCTCTGATCATCTTCTCCGACAAATTCTCCTCCGATTTCCTGCCTGATCTCCACCTGATGCCTCCTCGAAGGGCATCCTCCAGGCGGTCAACGGCCTCCGCGGCTAGATCCCAGCGAGCTCCGCAAGCCCCGGCCCCATCTCCAGTTTCCCAGGCTCCTTTTCCTCCGGTGACAGCAGTCGGCATGGAGTAGTCTGATGATCGACCTCCGACTGATTTCACCAACACCATCTCGAGAGAATCCCGGCAGGGAACAACCGGTGTATTGGCTGGACCTTCCAAGCGACAAAGGATTGAGGAATCCATAACCTTTACTGAGAAAGATGCTCGGAGAGTTCAATTCCCCCACAACGATGCGATTGTAGTTTCTTTAAATATAGCTAATTACGATATGCACTGCATTCTTGTCGACAATGGAAGTTCGGCCGACATTTTGTTCTACGACACCTTCTCAAAAATGTCCATCCTTGACGGTCGTTTGGGGCCGATTAGCTCCCCTCTGGTAGGGTTTACCGATGATGCTATCCCAGTGGAGGGGGTAATAACTTTGACTATAGCTGCGGGTCGATATCCAAGACAATCCAAGGCTTTGGTGGATTTCCTGATGGTGAAGGCACCGTCAGCCTACAATGCAATCCTCGGCCGACAAGGCCTCAACGCCCTCTGGGCCGTGGTGTCGACCTATCATTTGAAATTGAAATTTCCTACTAACCAGGGGGTCGGAGAAGTCAAAGGAGACCAAGCCTTGGCCAGACACTGCTACAGCATAGCCTTGCAAAGAAGTGACCAATCTGACCTTTATCCGGTCGATGGATTGGACGCCCACGATGATCTCGCTGAGGAAAGGGGCAGGCCAATCGAAGATCTAGTTTTGATCCCTTTGGATGATGGAAATACAGAGCATGTGGTGAAGATCGGCTCCAACCTGGGGGAAGAGGTGCGGACGTAGCTCATTGATTTCCTACGAAAGAATGCGGATGTTTTCGCTTGGGTTCCAACGAACATGCCGGGGATTGACGTAGAGGTCATGGAACATCGTCTGGCCATTGATCCAAAGCATCGACCGATGAAAGAAAAAATCCGAGGTCATACACCGAAAAGGCAAAAAGCGATAGCCGAGGAAGTGGATAAACTCCTGAAAGCCGGATTCATCAGAGAGGTCAATTATCCTGACTGGATTTCCAACGTTGTCCTAGTCAAAAAGGCAAACGGCAAGTGGAGGATGTGTATAGATTTCAAAAAGCTGAATAAAGCATGCCCAAAGGACAGCTACCCTCTGCCCAGAATTGATCAACTGGTGGTGCAACCTCGGGCCATGAGTTTCTCACCTTTATGGATGCATTCTCCGGCTATAATCAAATCAGAATGGCACCAAAAGATGAAGAAAAGACTGCTTTCATTACTAACCATGGTCTTTACTGTTACAGGGTCATGCTTTTCGGCCTCAAAAATGCAGGTGCGATCTATCAGCGGCTGGTGAATAAAATCTTCAAGGAGCAGATCGGCCGCAACATGGAGGTCTATGTGGATGACATGCTCGTGAAAGGCAAATCTTCAACGAACTACGTCACCGACCTCGAGGAGACCTTCAGCGCCCTTCGAAAATATAAGATGAAGCTGAACCCGACTAAGTGTGCTTTTGGAGTGACCTCAGGGATGTTCCTGGGCTTCATGGTATCGGGGTGTGGGATTGAAGCCAATCCGAAGAAAATTCATGCCATCCAGGAGATGGCCGCTCCGAAGTCGATAAAAGAGGTTCAGCACCTTACAGGGAGGGTGGCAGCCTTGAATCGCTTCATCGCGAGATCGACCGAACGATGCTTACCCTTCTTCCAAACCCTCAAGCGGCTGAAGAACTTTTGTTGGACCACAGAGTGTCAACAGGCGTTCGAAGAACTAAGGAGCTACCTTGGCTCACCTTCGCTATTGGTGAAGCCCGAGCCTGGGGAGGAGTTGTTCTTGTACCTGGCGGTCTCCCCTATGGCCCTCGCAGCAGTTCTTGTCAAGGAAGAAGCAAAAATTCAACGACCGATCTACTACATCAGTCGCACGTTGAGAGATGCTGAAACCAGGTATACTAAATTAGAGAAACTAACTTATGCCCTGTTGATTGCAGCCCGGAGGCTCTGACCTTACTTTCAAGGGCACACCGTAACGTTGCCCACCGACCAGCCGATTAAGACAGTTCTACACCGGGCGGATGCTTCCGGGAGGATAGCAAAATGGGCGATCGAGCTCACAAAATTCGACATCAACTATCAACCTAGGCCGACAGTAAAAGCTCAGATATTGGCAGATTTTATAGTAGAATGCACTATCTCGGAGGAGGCCGAACCTGAACAAGGTGAAGTTGACGGCCTGAAGTCCCGACTGAACTCCTCTGAAGAAGAAACAGACCTCCGTGATTGCTTTTGGACCCTCTGTGTGGATGGATCCTCCAACATGTCGGGCGCAGGCACGGGCCTGATTTTGATTAGTCCGGAGGGAATCATCGTGGAGTACGTGCTACGCTTTGAATTTTTTGCAACGAATAATGGAGTAGAATATGAAGCTCTGATCGCAGGATTGAGGATCGCCAAAGAATTAGGAGCAGATCGGCTCCAAGTTTACAGTGACTCCCAATTGGTAGTGGGACAAGTCAGCGAAAACTATGAAGTACAGGAGGACAGCATGGCTAAATATCTTGAAAAGGTAAAAGAGCTCATCCCCGCCTTTAGTAGCTTCAACATCAGGCTGATTCCAAGATCAGAAAATACCAGGGTCGATCTTCTCTCCAAGTTGGCTATGCTGGCTCCGGCTGAATTGCCCAAGGGTGTTCTCTTTGAAGTTCTGAAGTGCCCAAGTATGGAAGAATCATGGCCCGTGATGGAAATTGGCCATGAACCCAGTTGGATCGACCCACTGATGGCATATCTCAGACATGGGGTTCTCCCTCATGATGCAAAAGAAGCTCGAAAGCTCAGAAATCAAGCCTCCTAATACATCCTTTATGAGGACAAGTTGTACAAGAGATCATACTCTTTGCCCCTTTTAAAATATCTCCGACCTTCGGAAGCTGATTACGCTTTGTGGGAGGTGCACGAAGGAATCTGCGGAAGCCATCTGGAGGCTAGATCCTTATCCCATAAGTTGCTCCGCCAAGGGTATTACTGGCCGACAATGTATCGTGACTCCACTGAATACGTCCAAAAGTGTGACCGATGTTAGAGATATGCCAACATCCAGAGACAGTCCGCCTCCGAGCTTACACCCTTAAGCGCCCCATGGCCGTTTGCGCAATGGAGAATGGATATCCTTGGACCCTTTCCCGTGGCGTCAGGGCAGAGGAAGTTCCTCCTGGTAGCAATTGACTATTTCACCAAGTGGGTTGAAGCCGAACCGCTGGCGAAAATCACAGAAGCTAAAGTGCAAGACTTCATCTGGAAGTCCATCATTTGTAGGTTCGGCCTGTCGAGAACCCTAATTACTGATAATGGACGGCAATTTGCAGGAGCGAGATTCACCAAATTTTGTGAAGACCTAAATATCTCCCACAACTTCACATCGGTAGCCCATCCTCAGGCCAACGGCGAAGCTGAAGTGACCAATAGAACTCTGCTGTAAGGAATCAAGACAAGGCTCGAAAAAGTAAAAGAAACTTAGGCAGACGAACTTTATCATGTGTTGTGGGCATACCGAACTACCCAAAGATTGCCCACAGGGGAAACCCCCTTCGCTCTAGCCTTCGAAACGGAGGCTGTTATCCCAATTGAGCTCAAACTCCCATCGACACGAGTCGTGGCATTCAACGAACATCACAATTCGCAAGGTCTTAAAGCCAACCTCGACTTGTTAGAAGAAAAGTGGGAGGTAGCTCAAGTTTAGATGGCAGCCTACAGATAGAAAGTCGCCTGCTATTACAACTCCCGGGTCAAAAACAAAGTCTTTAGAGCAGGAGACCTGGTGCTTCGACGAGCCGCTGTCTCGCAACCTCAGGATCGAGGGAAGCTTGCCCCAAATTGGGAAGGCCCATACGAAGTTAAGGAGGTAGTCCAGCACGAAACTTACTACCTCAAGGAGCTCGGAGGAGCAGACCTCCCGCGATCATGGAGCTCAAAAAATTTATGAATGTATTACAGATAACTTTACTTTAAATAAAAGTTTTATATCCGCATATCTTCTCTCTTGGCATGAGCCTATATCGACAGGACAATCGAAACAAACCATGTCGAGAGCAGGAGGAGAACCTCATCTCGACACAATCGAAGGCCCGGTTACACTTAGACCAGATGGGGGGAGAGGCCCTGCAACGCCCATATGTGCCCCCACAGCCCTGTTAGGGACAGGAGGAGAACCTCGCCCTAACAGGAGCAAAATCGAAGGCTCGGTTACCCTTAGACCGGATGGGGGGAGAGGCCCTGCAATGCCCATATGTGCCCCCACAGCCCTGTTAGGGACAGGAGGAGAACCTCACCCTAACAGGAGCAAAGTCGAAGGCCCGATTGCCCTTAGACCGGATGGTGGGAAAGGCCCTGCAACACCCATATGTGCCCCCACAACCCTGTTAGGGATAGGAGGAGAACCTCACCCTAATAGGAGCAAAGTCGAAGGCCCGGTTACCCTTAGACCGGATGGGGGGAGAGGCCCAGCAACACCCATATGTGCCCCCACAACCCTGTTAGGGACAAGAGGAGAACCTTGCCCTAATAGGAGCAAAGTTGAAGGCCTGGTTACCCTTAGATCGGATGGGAGGAGAGGCCCTGCAACGCCCATATGTGCCCCCACAGCCATGTTAGGGACAGGAGGAGAACCTCGCCCTAACATGAGCAAAGGTGAAGGCCCGGTTACCCTTAGATCGGATGGGAGGAGAGGCCCTGCAACGCCCATATGTGCCCCCACAGTCCTGTTAGGAACAAGGAAAGAACCACGTCCTAACCTGAGCTGAAATCTATTACATCAGAAATAGGGGAAGGACCTCATCCTGACACCAATTAAGGTCTGGCCATTCAAGACCAGATAAGAAAAAGGAAACCTTCTCAGTGGCCCCTCCGCGCTCCTGCGACCCCACTAAGAGCAGAGGAAAAACCCTCACTCGAGAAAAGAAAAAGAAAAAGGGGAGGGGGGTTAAAAAGGAAAGCGACGAACTACATCAGTGACAAATGAAAAATAAATTACATCAAAGATACAGGGAGCCTCGTCTCAACGAGGATTGGGGTTCTTATCAAAATCTTCGGTCTCCAAGAGAGCTCTCAACACAGGCCAAGGATAAGACGGCTTCCTCGGGGCGACGAGAAGCTCAGACCTCCGAGCTTGAACTCTGAAAGGAGGTGTCCAACTCGAATGGTCCCGAACAAATCTACGGCCATAAACAAAAGGATGGGTCAATGCGACAGTGATCGGGTACCTCCGAACGGCATTGATATCAAGCAAGGCAAAAGCTGAAAGAAGCTCGACAAACGACAATTCAACACGTGAGTAAAAGAGGTAACAGAAAATTTCCTTCTCATGTCATTAACTAAGTATGCATTACAGAGCCCTTGAGGTTGAAGAAGAAAGATGACAAGAAAAGCAAGCCGACGTGGCGACAACCAGGAACCTCCAGACAACATCGACATCGAACAAAAAAAAAGGGGGAATACAACAATAATAATAGTGAATGAAAGAAGTTCGACAGGCGACAATTTGACGCAAAGTGCAGACAAGGTAACAAAAATCTCCTTTTCATTCTCGATTAACAAGGTGTACGTTACAAAGCCCTGAGGACTGAGGAAAAAAGAACATTACTACAAGACTTGAAAAGAATACGTTAAAGACCACTTCAAGCTTTTGACTTCTCCTTTCGGTTCCATCCTTCTCAGCAATATTTCCTAGTGCGTGTGATGAATCCATTGGCTCTCGCCCCCCTGCCTCGTTTCGCACCATTGCCGAAACCCCAACCCTAGGGGGAAAAGGGGGGGATAGAATTCAAGGGGCGGCGGCAGCGACGACAGCGGCAATGACGACCTGTATCGGGAAGAACTGAAAGTACCTCGGAGGCCGCGATGACATCAGAGACATGAACCATCATCGTGTGCTCTCCGACAACCACCATCCTAGGTACTTCGACGAGGTCGGCATGCGCTACTTCCACCGCCCCCACAACAAGTTCTACTATCCCGCCATCAGCACCGACCACCTCTGGTCCCTCGACCCCGACGACGTCAAGAAACCCGCCACAGCTTATGACGGCAACTCTACCCCCTTGATCGGTGTCGCCCCGTTCAACTACTTCGAAATTCTCGGGCAAGACGTGCTCACCGACTGGTTCCATTATTAAATCCCTATTATTGAAGGAATTCTCCCTCGAGCCCCCTTCGAAGCTGTGGAAACCCTCGGTGGCAGTTTGGCAGCCGCTGAACTTGCAAGCCACTGTTCCCCCCCTCCTACTCCTCTCGATCTGTAGCATCCTCTCAAGATTGACCTCCGAGGCAGAAGCCCCGATGGGAGAACTCCTCGAAAGGGCTCGAAAGATTGAAGGTGGCGGGGAGCCGGCGGAGATGGCGAAGATTGGTGCGAAGAATGCTTAGGGTCGAAATGGGCGTCGATGGGTGGCTAAACTCTCAAGCAGAAGAAAGGCGTCGTCTGGACTCTCAGGCGAAATGAAGTCCCTGGAGGGAAGGAGGGGATTTAAATAAGCGACAGGGCCTGGCGCAGTTATGGTGGCGGATATCCCTAGGTCAACCAATGCCCGCCATGTGTCCCACTCACCGTGGCATAGGGCTGACTGCTGGCGAGACCATTATGGTGTGGTGCTTGAGACTACGCTCCAGCAAACATTTCGAAAGGACTCTTCGGATTGCCCTAATTGGAAAAAGACTCCAACACGTGCGCATTAAATGCCAGGATTTTCGAGGGCGGTCGTGCGCAGGATTCAAGGGAGCAACTTCGGCTGTGAAAATTTTTTTGTACTTCCTTCATTCGAAACTCGAACTCGAAAGTAGGGGGACTGGTGTTGGGTATAAAATATCCCCCAGCCAAAGTTCGTGTCAGGAGTGACCCTCCAGGGATTCTACTGATGTCCAACCTTCGGCGACATCTTTCCAAACCTCTCCGGCGGCCGAGCCTCTGCAACGTTCTCGAGTTCTGCCGACGGATAAACCCCCACCGGTGTCGATCGAATTCTTCACGATGGACGGACTTCCTCCAAGTTTCTACGGTGGTTGACCACCTTCTAGACTTCATCCGAGCTCCTACGGGAGCCAGACTTCTTCCCCGAACTCCAACTGTAGGTAGACTTCATCTGAGCTCCTACGGGAGCCAGATTTCTTCCCTAAACTCTGACTGCAGGTAGACTTCATCCGAGCTCCTACGGGAGTCGGACTTCTTCTCCAACTGCAGGTAGACTTCATCCGTGCTCCTATGGAAGCCGGACTTCTTCTCCAACTGCAGGTAGACTTCATCCAAGCTCCCATGGGAGTCGGACTTCTTCCTCGAACTATGACTGCAGGTAGACTTCATCCGGGCTCCTACAGGAGCCAGACTTTCACCCTGAACTCCTATTGCAGGTAGACCTCATCCGAACTCTTACAAGGGCCAGACTCTGAGCTTCTACTGCCAGCGATCTACTCCGAGCTCTTACTACAAGCGATCTACTCCGAGCTTCTACTGTAAGTGATCTACTCCGAGCTTCTACTATAGGCTTCGATCGAGCTTCCTCGACATATGATCCCCATCAGGGCTTCTACGGAGATCGAACTCCGATCGAACTTCTGTAGTGGACAGATTTTGGATGAACTCCTACGACACATGGACTCCAGCAGTCGGACCCTTCCAACGGATGAACCTCTCCAGTGCCATCTGACATCCACTGTCGGTCGACCCTCTGTCGAATTCTGCGTGAAACCGAACTTCATCTATGGAAAGCCTCTGACCGAGCTCCTACAGCAAATGGCCCTCGCCTGTAGTATTAACGCCCAAGGCACCCAACGGTAGAAGGCTCGCCAGCAACATCCGAGCTCCTCTCAGATGGATAGCTACCTCTCTCCGCCAGACACCTCAACCGAGCTTCAGCCGACAGGCCTGGACTCCCTAGCAGGTCACAGTAATGGCCACGATTCTGCTCCACTTCCTGCGACGGATTCCGCACGGCTCCACCACTCTCTGGCAAGTCGTGACAATGGACACTGCTCCACTCCCTGCAACAGGCTCCACGTGGCAGGCCACGGTGATAGCCACGACTCCACTCCACTACTCTTCATAACAAACTCCTCCTGGCCCCGAACGGCCTACTACCAGGCGGTTACAAACGTCGCTATCAGTCTGTTACACCCTCCACCTATAAAAAGGGGACCCCAGATACGTTATTCTCTAAGCTCTAATTTCTATCTCGAAACTCTGCTAAAATTTTTGTTCGAGCACTCCATTCTTGTTGAAGCAAAGAACTGACTTGAGTATTGGAGGGTCTTACCGGAGTACCTCCAATTTCGATTTAGACTTTCTTTGCAGGTCCCTACGGCGACCGCGACTCCCTCGACTCCAGCTTCTCCGATGCCGGTGGATTTTTGCACCAACATATATGAATCATGAATCAGGTCAAATTAAATTTTAGATTTACACATGCATTTACATATCACATGATTATGAATTAGAAATCATTCTAGAATAAAATGTAGATATATGCATGCTTTTACATATCAACTATATGTTCTAAAACTAAATCTAAAATAAATTTTAGATTTAAAATATTTATCTATACATCTCACGTATCAAAAAGAGAAAAAAATTTTGAAACACTTTTCAATATGTGTATCAATTTCATGCATATGAAACCTGTGGCTCTGATACCACTGTTGAAATTTTAATGTCAGGGCATAATGCATGTATATTTCAAATTTTTTTTTAAATATTGTAAGAAAATAGAAGATTAAAATATATTTTAATCTACATCATGCATATATAAAATATAAAGCACTAGGATCTACTTCATATGCTGAAATTAAACATATGCTGAAATTGAATATATGATCGAATCATATATCTATTTCATAAATTCTTTTTTTAAATCTAGATCGAGAAGAGAATAGGCTCTCTTTTATCGATACAAGTATCTGACCTCTATAGGTATCCACTTAGGATTAGCCTGAAACAATCCTCTTTGATATTGATTTTTTCTTCTCTAAGAAAAATCAGCCTGCGAATCTGAACGAAGCCTGGATCGCAATCAACTCTTTGATCCTTTTCTTGATCTTTTTTTTTTTTTCTTCTCTTGCTTTTCTTCCTTAGATTGTGGAGCAACTAGGGACTAAAAACCAGCAAGGGATATGGGATGCCCAAACATCCTTGGGCATTGAAGATGGAGGATGCCCAAGCTTGGGCATTGGATCTCCAAGGGAGAAGAGAGGGAGAAGAGAAAGAGGGGGCGTGGGCTCTTCAAGAGAGATATGGGGCTATTGGTTGAATTGTCTAGAGATTTTAGAAAAGGCCCCTTTAAATAGGTATAAGGTTTGAGTCCTATTCAAAATCAAACAACCACTTAATACAACTCATACTTGTATTAGAAATTTTTATTCCTTTAGTTATTTGACTCCCTTTAGGAGATCCTTTAGGCGCCAACTATTAGAGCCTTTGCACCAACAAAATATATACAACTCAGCACCCATCGGATGCCCCATAATGGTTTCACACACCCTCTAATGAGTGGACACGTCCAACTTGATCAAATCAAATGGCATCCAATCAAAACTATCAAGAAAATTAATTAAGGACTTGTACCCTTAATTTATTTGATTCAAAATCTTAAGCACCCAATAATTGGAGCCCAATAAATTTAATTCATTTAGATTATTAGCAGATAATTAATTTAAATTAATCTTATCAAATAAAAAATTTAAATATAAAGAGAAAATTGGGTCCAACCATGTGCTAGCAAGGTTACCCTGAATCTAATAGATTTTCTCTAAATCCAATTGAGACTTTATAAGCCTAATTACTTATTCCAGATCTAATCTCTTTGTTGTATGACTACATAGGTTCAATTCTATCTGATAGTGAGATATACAATGATCTTTATTATAGTATCATTGAAACTCTTTTCAATGGGTCAAAATAATTTCACTCTAACTCATCAAGGATTGTCGATCCTAAGGAATCCTAGTGGGCTCTGACTATCCACTAGTGACACCTAGCAGTATATAGTAGCAACTCAGTAAAATCAAAAAAGAACCTCAACGTATAGTTCACGTGTAATTTAGTCCCTCTATCATGAGTCCCAACTAGATGACAGATTATGGATAAATTATCAAATTTTATCATCAGTCATATGATAGATTCGATCAGCTCAAGTTCAATTGTGATCCTTATGAAAATTCTTTTCCATCAATCACACTACTGTGGCCATAGACTCTCGAACTTAGCCTCTCAAATCTCATAAGACTACTCTTTTCTATCAAGATCGATAGATTTCATGTTGATGCGTACCCTACTCTTATAGTGGACTAACTATCACCAATATTCACTATAAGGACTCATTGAGATCATGTTTATATATCAGTCAAACTTCAATAGTCTCACTGCGAGTAGTCATACCATCACAGGTCAAAGGATCATTTACACAACTGCAGTATTGAGACAATCACTGACGATCGAGTAGAAATCTAAATGATCTCTCGTATGGTCATGTTCAATACTATTTGTTCTCTAACAACTATCCGCACTCATCGCTCAGTGTCTCTACACTATAGATCAGAGACTCATCTATCACGAAAGAAGCGATCTGTGTACCGATCTATCCAGATTGATCACCATCCTTATGATAATACTATGATCATAAGTATTTAAGAATTAAATACATATCTCTAATTCTCAATACTTTGAGAATATGTATCGAAATATTAATTTTATGGATGATTCAAGGACACATCACACTTGAATGAAAAATAAACTTATCCTTTTATTGATCAAATCAATATATTAAGTATAAAATTATGTCCTAGTTATATCTCAATGTATCAGTCATATTAGCTTTTAGGACATACATCTAACAATACTGTCACAGTAGTGTGACATAGCAGTAAAGGCTATATGTGTACATGTAGAAACAACAAATGGATAGGCTACATGCATACATGTAGAAGCAATAAATGGAAAAACAAACTATGAGGTATACAATACTATCCGCATGCACTATATAACTAACAACCTGAAACCCAAGAGTACACAAGCAAAATGATTTATGATTGAGGAATAAAAGAGATCAAGCCTACAGATAAAACTTAGACAGATAGTAGACAGACTATAGAAGACAAAAGTAAAAGACTACCAAATAGACATGTAGAGGGGAGATAAAGGACAGACCTAACGAACGAATTTACAAACACTCAGGCACAAAATGAACAAACTAATGGAGACAAACTAAGTTCACTAGATACAAATCTAAACTAAGGCATAGGCTAATAGAAGACTAGGGTGAATTAAAGCGCAAGCTAAGTTAATATAAGAAATTATAAATCGAAATATAAACTTATGGAATACTATTGAGAGGTCACAAGTTAAGATATAAGCTGGTAACTAACTATAAACATAAACTAATAAACTATAAACTTTAGCTGAGTAAGATAGAATAAACTTCAAATAGCTAAAACTATTAAGATTACAAGTAAACAAGCTAATATAAGAGCAAGAAACATAAATGCAGTAAATAAACTACTGAGTAAATTACTAAGCTACTGTAAACTTATAATCTTTAAACTATGAACTACTATCGATTAGCAAACTAAAAAAGATAAACTAGCTGTAGTAAACAAAATAAGTAAGAACAAGATTAGAAATTAAAAAGATAAACTAAACACTAAACTGACTGCAATAAGTAAAGCTAAAATAAGTAAGAGTAGTAGAACAAACTAAAGTAAAAAGACTACAAAAAGAAATAAAATTTAACTAAGGACAAATAAATGTAAGTGTAGTAGATAGGAACAAAGTGGAATTGATAAAAATAGAACAAAGCAGAATGGACAAGATAAATAAAACTGTTAAAATAAAATAAAGTACAATACTTAAACAAAATAGTAAAATGGAACAAAGCTTAATAAAAAATAAAAAATAAAAAAAATTTAGAATAAAGTACTTTCACTACCATGGTATGCCCTCTTGTTCCCTATAAAAAGGGGGCATTAGTCCATGGTTTAACATCTTATTTTGGCTGGGTTTTAGGTATGAGAATGAGAGGATAAAGATAAGAAAATGTCTAAAAAAATATAAGAGAAGAGGGAGAAAAAATGGAAAGGAAGGGAGAAGGAAATTGGAAAGCATGTGATACTTGTCCAAAAATCAGGTTGTTCAAGTGTTGAATATTTGATTTATTTTTGTATGATGTGATATTTTAGAAAAAGATTCCTAGAGTGGTACTAGTGGAGGTCATGAAGGCATACAAGTGTTGGTGCAACTTGTTCCTGCGAAGGACAATTGGCAGCGCATTTAGGAAGAAGGCTACAGCACCATGACAAGTTGGGAAGGGCTCTGATCAGTCTTGTATGGATCACCATTGGAGGGTTTCTACTTTGGAGTCTCATGGAGATCTCAAAATTATCAGTTCATGGTCTTCATGGTGGTATATGACTTCTGATCGTCTCCTCATATGCATGTTGTTGTGATTTGATTGTAATCGTCAAGGGGTTCTTAGGGTTTTAAGTTCTGATGGTTTAGTTTAATTATTAAACTTTATTTTCATTTATTGAATACATGTTAAAAATTTTTGAAATTTATATTTTGCTGCATCATCGAAACTCAACAAAGATGCGATCTTCTCTTATTAGAAGTGATCGATTCCATATTGACCTACTCATAACCTTCATACACACTCCACCATATCCAGAATACTTTGTACATGTCTTAATGCCATGCCTGAGTATGAACCAAAATATGGGTTCATGTGCATAAGATTTCATGATGATCTCAGGTCTAAGGATCACTTGCATAACTCTCACTTAGAGAACCATCTTTGATATGCAAATAAGGCTTCTATAAGATGTTCCTTTTCATCGAGTCAATTCAGTAGACTCATTTTCAAATAAGCACCCACATCCTTGTATTAGTATCCCACACAAGTGGCTAGTAAGATCTTCCACCCTCTTCATCAAGCATACATAGGATGTGTCAGTCTGTCCGGAACATTGATCTCCGACTCGATGCTCCTACGACCAGAAATATTTAAGATTAGGATTTTAGGATTTTAGGTCTCCCTAGCATGACTCATTCATGTCTCCTAAAATCATTATCCTAATCTTTAGGATTCATCATAATCTTAAACATAATAAGATACAGCTAAAATGATGAATCAATATCTCAAATAATAAATATCATTACATGAGTTGAAAAATTATAAAGAAAAATTTCATCGCAATGCACTTACGATTGGTTTATAGGGCACTCTTCTTTCAATCTCCCACTTACACCAAAGCCAATCACCATTGTATTTCAATCTCATACAATCAAGATGGTGATCAAATAGCTGTTGTCATATAGCCTTAGTGAACGGATCTGCTATATTATTCTTTATGTCAACTTGTTCTAGGACAACATCTTGTCTCTCTACAATTCTCGAATGAGGTGGAAGCATCTGAGGATATGTTTGGATCTATGATGAGACTTATGTTCTTTAGCTTGAATAATGACCCCAATGTTATCATAATAGAGTGACACTGGTTCTTCAATCTCAGGAATGACTCCTAATTTTATGATAAACTTTTTCATCCAGATTGCTTCTTTAGTGGCTTCACTAGTAGCGATGTACATTGTCTCAGTAGTTGAGTCAGCTACTGTCTGTTGCTTAGAACTCTTTCAACTCATTGCCCCATCATTTACGATAAACACATATCCTGATATTGACTTGCTATCATTTAGATCAGATTGAAAAGTAAAATCTATATATCCCTTTAGTTTCAACTCTGACCCTCCTGCATATATGAGAAAAATATCTTTAGTCCCTCTTAGATACTTCAGAATATTTTTCACAGCTCTCCAATGATCTTCTCTTGGATTAGCCTAAAATCTGCTTGCTACACCTAAAGCATAAGCTACATCAGGCCTGGTATATAGCATGGCATACATAATTGATCCCACAACCAAAGTATAAGGGATTTCATTCATCCTCTTCCTCTCTTCTAGTGTTTTAGGATATATTTTCTTAGAAAGACGTATACCATGACTTACAGGCAAGTAACCTCTCTTACTTGCCTCCATATTAAATCTCTTTAATATGAGATCTGTGTATCGTAAGTGGGATTAGCCTAACATCCTGTTAGATCTATCTCTATAGATCTTTGTTGGTGCAAAAATCCACCTGCGTCGGAGAAGCTGGAGGCATGGGAGTCGCAGTCGCCGTCAGGACCTGCAAAAGAAGTCTAAACCGGAGGTGGGGTTGCTCTGGCAAGACCCTCCGATGCTCAAGTCAATTCTCTGTCTCAATAAGAATGGAGTGCTCGAACAAAAATTTTAGCAGAGTTTCTAGGTAAAAAAATGAGAGCTTAGAGAATAACATATCTGGGGTCCCCTTTTATAGACGAGGGGAGCAGCGGATTGATAGCGACTGTTTATGATCGCCTCCTCATGGGCCGTACGGGGCCAGGAGGAATTTATCATGAAGGGTAATGGGGTGGAGTCGTGGCTGCCACCATGGCTCGCCACGTGGAATCAGTTGCGGGGAGTGGAGCGGCATCCATTATCGCGACTCGTCAGGGAGTGGTGGAACCACACAGGATCCATCGCAGGGAGTGGAGCAGAATTGTGGCCGTTACTGTGGCCTGTCAGGGAGTAATGGAGCCGCATAGGATCCACCGTAGGGAGTGGAGCAGAATCGTGGCCGTTACTGTGGCCTGCCAGGGGGTCCAAACTTTTCGGCTAAAGTTTGGTTGGAGTCTGTAGCTGGAGTCGGAGGCGAAGTCCGGCTCTCGTAGGAGCTCGGACGAGGTCTTCCTGCGATCGAAGTTGGGCATGAAGTCCGGCTCCCGTAGGAGTCCGGATGAAGTTTGTCTGTAGTTGGGGTTGGAGATGGAGTCTGGCTCCCGTGGAGTTCGGACGAAGTTTACCTGCAGTTGAAATTAGAGACGGAGTTCGGCTCCTGTAGGAGTCCAAACGAAGTTTACCTGTAGTTGAAGTCAGAGACGGAGTCCGACTCCCATAAGAGTCCGGATGAAGTTTGCCTGCAGTCAAAGTTGGAGACGGAGACTGGCTCCCGTAGGAGTCCGGACGAAGCTTGTCCGCAGCCAAAATTGGAGATGGAGTCTGGCTCCCGTAGGAGTCCGAACGAAGTTTACCTACAGTTGAAGTTGGAGACGGAGTCCGGCTCCCGTAGGAGTTCGGACAAAGCTTGTCTGCAGTTGAAGTTGGAGACGGAGTCCGGCTCCCGTAGGAGTCCGGACGAAGCTTGTCTGCAGTTGAAGTGAGAGACGGATGTAGGAACCAGATCTAGGGTTTCAGGGTTAGATCTTGAAACTTTTTCAAGATCACACAGCGGAAGACTAAAATAAATCAAAATTTATTTTCTAAGATCAGAAAATCCCTAGATCTAAGATCCTATTACATGATTATTATATAGCATTAAATCAGAAATTAAAATATATATAAATATAGTATGAACAACATGTTGATCATATCAACATGTTTCTATACTAGCTACATCTAATGTATGTATTAAACAATAGATCAGATCTATTACCTTGCAAGTTAGACGTTCTAACCTTGCTGATCTGGGCTTGAGGATGATGTTGCAAGCCGCACATGCGTCCGGCCTCTAGGAGTCGTCCACACGAGCCCACGAATCTCGATCAGAAGTCCTGCTTCAGGAAATCAGCACAGTATGCTAGTACTGCGCTGATCCTTCTTTGATGGTTGATCAGGTGCGTCCTTCTTCTTGATTTGGACTCTTCCAAAGATGGAAAGTAGAAAGAGGAGTTTCATATCTGAGACGCTCTCAGGAAACTCAAGATGGAAGGAGGAAAGATATGAAAATAAAAACCCTAGAAGAAGACCCTCTTCTTCTTCACGTTTTTCTCTCTAGACACCCAAACTTGCGTCTTTTATATCTCCACGACCCAAAAGTATTTCTCTCTAATTTTTGGATGGCAGAAAGGCCTCTCAAGAAACTATCTCTCCTTAAAATTTCACGAAGAAACTCATCTTATATAGAGAGATATGATAGAGTCCTTGTCTAGGTCAAACACCTAGTCAAGGCTTATCCAAACATGGCAAGTAAAGGGACGCCCAACTCTTGAGCACCTCCTCCATATTTTCGTGTATGGATCACTAGAAAAGGGTGTACAATGTAAACCCTAAAATCCACGAAAATTCCAAAAAAAATTTGGATAAATTCGGTGCAAAATTGAAAGAGTTTTGGATTTCTAAAACTCTATCTCATAGAATTCGAAATCCAAACTTATTCCTTTTAGATTTGATCCAAATCACCTTCCATGTAAGAAAGAAGAGAGGAGACCTTTTGTGAACGTGGGAGAGATCTGAGAGAGGGCTTTTGTCGCACAAAATAAGTGGAGATTGGCGTTGAATAAGAGAGAGGGCGTGGAGAAGGTTTATGTGGTGCAAGGTGGAATCCTAGTCCTACTAGGATTCTGTCTCATAACTTGTTTTAATTTGGTTTCCCAAACCAAATCAAATCAAAATTAGATCAACCCAATTAAAATAGGTCTTAACCTAATTAAAAACCTAATTTAATTAGATTAAATTAGATTTAAATCTGATTTAATTTTCTAATCAAATTAGAAATTAGATTGACCCAAGTCCTAGTTGAACTAGGACTAGTCTTTCCTTGCACTTGGCTTATCCAATAAACCAATTGGACTTGATCCAATCAAGCCCAAACCAAATCTAATTAAATCATATTTAATTAGACTTAATCTCAGCCCATTGGCTTAATCAAATTAAGCTAATTACTAATCGAATTGCTAATCGATCCTCCTGCAACACTTGCACTGGGTTAAATATCAATCGTATTGATCATCTAACCCTAGAACGATTCTTAATCGTTGATCAACCATCCGATCGGATCATGAACTCTAATGTGTGTGACCTCATAGGTCCGAACCTAAGCCGGTAGCATAGGAACAAATTTCTATACCAATCGAAGTGACCATCTAGCAATGGTACCCGACGACCGGATAGGTCGAATGTGTAGAACAACATCCTTAGAACCCATGCGGATATAGTTTTCATATAATTCATCCCCTTGACCAAAATGATCATAGGACACCCCAGAGCTCAACTGTCAACTCTGATCAGGTTGTCCACATTGTATTTCAAAATATCAAATCCATCTGATGGATTACCCTGGCCAAGGTTTTGCTAAATTGAAATACAGCGACTCATTCTTCTCCAACTCTTGGAGTGGTCAATCCCATCTCGATCACACTCTGACTTCGTAAGTACTTGACTGTGCCAAGAAGCCTTCCATCCCTGAATTAGAAATTCAGTTAGTCCAGTACCAAAGCACAGTGAGTTGCTTGCAAGTCACTGAGGCGATCTCAAGTCTAAGGGACATTTATACCTATATCCCATCAGAGACATTCTCGACAGCAGAATGCTCTGGAGTTGGTCACGTTCAATGACGATGTACCCTTACATCTCACCTGTATGCCATACCAATGTCTCCACACTCCTTGGTTAAGAGGACAACCAACCCATATGGCCTACAGCGACCTATGCTTGATAGAAGCTGTCGTCCTTATTAACAGCCTATCATTTGGTCGTGAACAGTTTTAAGGACTAATCGATAAATCCTCTCTTTATCGAACTTAAATAGTCCTAAGGACTTCATCATAACAACGGAGTTCATTAGAAGATGAAAGCTTATGATGAAGATGCCAAATATATTTTATTTATTAACAAATCAATTACAATACTTGGTTGCTCAACCGTCAACAGCTTGACGATTGGCTTTTTGGGACACATTTCCCAACAACTCCCACTTGTCCTAAAGCCACTCGGCACAGTATCTAATACCTATCTTCGACTTGTGGTTGTCGAACTCCTTTATTGCCAGGGCTCTAGTGAAGGGGTCGGCTAGGTTCTCCTTTCAGTCGATCTTCTGAAGGTCGACGTCACCTCGATCCACGATCTCTCGGACCAGGTGGAAGCGGTGCAAGATGTGCTTCATCCGCTGATGTGCTTTGGGTTCCTTCACCTGAGCTATGGTACCAGTGCTGTCGCAGTAGAGCAGGACTGGACCATCGAAGGAGGATGCTACTCCAAGCTCATTGATGAATTTCCTCAGCCACACAGCTTCCTTCGCGGCATCCGATGCTGCGATGTACTCCGCTTCACAAACAGAGTCCGCCACAGTATGCTGCTTGGAACTCTTCCAGCAGATGGCTCCACCATTCAGAGTAAAGATATAACCTGACACACTCCTGCTATCATCATGGTCAGATTGAAAGCTGGAGTCTGTGAACCCCACAAGTTTCAGATCTGACTCGCCATAAACCAACCATTGGTCCTTAGTATTTCTCAAATACTTAAGGATGGCTTTAACCACTTTCCAGTGATTTTCTCCAGGATCAGATTGGTATCTACTCACTACTCCTAGTGAGTATGCCACATCTGATCTTATACATGTCATGGCGTACATGATAGATCCCACGGCTGAAGCATATGGGACTCTACTCATACGCTCTCTCTCTTCAGGAGTTGTCGGACAATCCTTCTTAGAGAGAAAAATTCCTTGGCCTATCGGTAGATAGCCCTTCTTGGAATTCTCCATGCTGAACCTCTTCAGCACAGTGTCTATGTACATGGACTGGGATAACCCAAGCATCCTTTTAGATCTATCCCTATAGATCTTCATCCCTAGGATATAGGATGCTTCACCCAAGTCCTTCATGGAGAATTGTGATGACAACCAAACTTTTATTCCCTGTAGTGCGGGGATGTCATTCCCGATTAAGAGAATGTCATCCACGTATAAAACAAGGAATACCACAACTGGACCATTTGCCCATTTATAGATGCAGGGATCTTCTCCATTCTTAATGAAGCCATACGTTTTGATCACCTTATCAAAACGCATGTTCCAACTCCGAGAAGCTTGCTTCAATCCATAAATGGATCTCTGAAGCTTGCACACCTTGGACTCATCTGTGGATGTAAACCCTTCAGGTTGTATCATATACACCTCTTCAGTCAGCTCTCCATTCAGGAAAGCTGTCTTTACATCCATCTGCCAGATCTCATAATCCAGATGGGCAGCTATTGCAAGTATTATCCGAATAGATTTGAGCATTGCCACAGGAAAAAATGTCTCGTCATAGTCAATACCATAACGTTGACGATACCCCTTGGCAACCAGACGGGCTTTATAGGTCTCCACCTTTCCGTCTGCGCCCCTCTTCCTTTTGAAGACCCATTTACACCCAATGGGTTTAACCCCTTTAGGTGGGTCAACCAATGTCCATACATCGTTGACCTTCATGGACTCCATTTCGGATTTCATGGCTTCAAGCCATTTCTCGGAATCAGGTCTCTGCATAGCATCCATATAGGTGATCGGATCCTCATTATTCTCATCAAGTTCGATGGGATCACCGTCCCGGACCTAGAAATCGTAGTATCTGTCCGGCTGACGCGGTACTCTACCGGATCGCCTTAATGGTGCAGGTATATTGGGCTCCGGATCTGATCTAATCATATCCGACTCAGGTTCAGCTATTGGTGTCGGCCCTTCTACCTGTTGAACTTCATCAAGTTCAACCTTAGAGGCAACGGTTCCTTCACCAAGGAACTCCTTTTCCAAAAAGATTGCCTTAAGGCTGACGAACACCTTTTGTTCATCAGCATGGTAGAAAAAAAATCCTTTTATCTCTTTGGGGTACCCTATGAATGAGCATTTGTCAGACCTAGGTCCAAGTTTGTCTGTGACTAATCATTTGACATAGGCCGGGCACCCCCAGACCCTAAGGTGTGAAAGTGCTGGCTTACGTCCCGTCCATATCTCATATGGAGTCTTAATTACAGACTTACTTGGAACCCTATTTAATAGATAACAAACCGATTCGAGTGCATATCCCCAGAAGGATATCGGCAAGCTAGCAAAACCCATCATGGATCGGACTATGTCTAACAGAGTCTGATTCCTCCTTTCAGACACACCATTATGCTGTGGTGTTCCTGGAGGAGTCCATTAGGAGAGAATCCCATTCTCTCCTAGATATGTGAAAAATTCACTAGAAAGGTATTCTCCTCCTCGATCAGATCGAAGAGTTTTAATACTCTTCCCAGTTTGTTTTTCTACTTCACTTCGGAATCGTTTGAACATTTCAAATGAATCCGACTTATGTTTCATCAGATAGACATATCCATATAGGTATAGGTCATCCGTGAAAGCTATGAAGTAGAAATATCCACCTCTAGCACTGGTGCTCATGGGCCCACATACATCAGTATGTACTAGGCCCAAGAGCTCAGTAGCTCTCTCACCTTTTCCAGTAAAAGGTGACTTGGTCATTTTACCAAGAAGACAGAACTCACAGGTTGGAAGTGATTCACAATCACTGACTTTGAGAATTTCCTCTTGAGTCAACCTGTTTATTCTGTTCTTATTTATATGACCTAGCCTCCAATGCCATAAGTAGATATTTGACACACTATCTAATCTAGGGTGCTTGCCAGTAGAATAGACTCTTATCAGGCTTGATCTTTTTGGTCTGGCTCTGCACAGATGTCCCAGCCTGAACTTGCACCTTCTTGACTTTCTTCTTCTTGTTCTTCTTTCCTTTCTCAAAGGGTCGAGAACCAGAAGATGAACCTCCCACTGAGTTCACTGAGTTCACCGACTCCTTGAGGAGTTGGTGATCCTTCTCAAAGTTCTGAAGCAACCCCATTAACCCATGGTAGTTTACTTCAGGCTTTGTCATTCTATAATGAGTGAGGAATGGGAGACAAGACTTGGGCAGCGAGTTCAGTATTGCATATTTCCAAGCTGCTCATGCAAGGGAAAGCCGAGCTTGCTCAATCGTTCTATCAGCTCGATCATGTACAATACATGATCAGTGATAGAGACTCCATCCCGTATTTTGGCGTTGAAGATGGCACAACTAGTCTTGTGCCTCTCTACGTCATCGGGTGTGCCAAAGGTATCCTCCAACACTTGAAGCATGTCCTTTGGCTGAGCCGTCTCGAATCTGCGACTGAACTCGTCACTCATGATAGTAGCCAGCATGATACAGCGCACCATGGTCCGGTCACTGAGCCACTTCTGGTAAGTGTCTCTGACTGTTCCACGTGCATTGACAGCTGGCTCCTCAGGTGCAGGATCCATTATCACATATAGGATCCGTTCATGCTCCAGGACTATCTTCAACTTTCGGTACCAGCTACCGAAGTTGGGTCCCACCAACTTATCATTGTCCAACAATGATCGGAGCGATAGGGAAGTGGCCATATTTGCACAAAGGAGAACCATAACCTAATTAGTAATTGATTCATTAAACCTAAAGATTTGGACTTTAATCAAAAGGTTTCTCCCACTATTTTATTCGAATTGGTAGCCTCTACCTCCAATTCGAGGAATTACCCTAATTCCTTAGCGGGTACTAGAATCCACTTAGACTGCACACAAGCCCAACTTTGGTTGGCCAACCCATGTACATCTAAGGGTAGGTTCATAACCAATTGTTTCTCTAAACAATTTCTAGTAATTTTAATTTTGCCCCAGAAACCTAATCAGTAGGCTTTGGCCTCCACTGTAAGGATCCAGTTAGGTCCAACCATTAACATGATCATACTTGGTGTATCTAACCAACGAATGATTAAGCCCAACTTTGGTTGGCTCACCTAACCACCATTAGAGAGATACTTCCAAATCGTCATATGATGAGTGATAATTCCATTAGTCAACAAGCACCAGGCCTTTGGGTCTGCAATGATTATTGAGTTCATGGACTCATTATCAAACACCTTAATGGGAGGCTATGACTCAGTTATCTCCATAACTTTATCATTTTAAGGACCTAATAATTTTAGAGGATTTAAATAATATAGAGGATGAGGTCAGATGAACCAGCTTATCATGATCCTCCCACTGACTTCACCAAGTCAGCTTAAGGGAGACCATTAAAAGGGTTGGTCTAGGAGCACCTAAATCAGGCACACTGATTTACCTAGCTGACAAGGGTCAGCTCGAATAGTCAAGTGATCCGATCAAAACATAATTTCACCAAGAGGCCAGGTAAGTTCAATCAGTGGGAGGGTCTGCCAAAGCTTGCCTTAGACACCATCATGAATGGCCAGGTAAGCGGGCTCCCAATTAAAAACCACCGGTCTGGTTTACCTTAGACACCAACTGGTTTAATTAGTTTCGATTAGATCAACCTAACAGTTCGTGCTAGACTGCTTAGCCAAGAATCAAGTCCATTTGGTTCTCGTTAAAGACATGGACTTGACCAACTACAACTATTGTAATTGATCTAGAGAATCCTTGACCTAATCTAAGACAACAATTGATTAGATTTAGTCAATTCTCTAATTAAGTCCATCTTTAATCTAACCATAGGTCTAACCCAATTAATGGACCTAATTTCCACTAACCCATTAACCCAATGTGTTATGATTTGTGTCTTAGGTTCTTCAATTCACAATCCTAGAACCTAATCAAACAACTTCTTAATTCTTAATTAAGTTTTGGGCTGAGGGTTGGGTTCGGCTTTTCAAAAAATAATTTTCATATTTGTAAAACAATTTTAGATTCAATAATCAGATTATAAATTAGATCTAATCTAAAAATAATCTAAGCATGTATAAATAATCATGTAATAAAGAACCTGGCTCTGATACCAATTGTAGGAACCAGATCTAGGGTTTCAGGGTTAGATCTTGAAACTTTTTCAAGATCACACAGCGGAAGACTAAAATAAATCAAAATTTATTTTCTAAGATCAGAAAATCCCTAGATCTAAGATCCTATTACATGATTATTATATAGCATTAAATCAGAAATTAAAATATATATAAATATAGTATGAACTACATGTTGATCATATCAACATGTTTCTATACTAGCTACATCTAATGTATGTATTAAACAATAGATCAGATCTATTACCTTGCAAGTTAGACGTTCTAACCTTGCTGATCTGGGCTTGAGGATGATGTTGCAAGCCGCACACGCGTCCGGCCTCTAGGAGTCGTCCACACGAGCCCACGAATCTCGATCAGAAGTCCTGCTTCAGGAAATCAGCACAGTATGCTAGTACTGCGCTGATCCTTCTTTGATGGTTGATCAGGTGCCTCCTTCTTCTTGATTTGGACTCTTCCAAAGATGGAAAGTAGAAAGAGGAGTTTCAGATCTGAGACGCTCTCAGGAAACTCAAGATGGAAGGAGGAAAGATATGAAAATAAAAACCATAGAAGAAGACCCTCTTCTTCTTCACGTTTTTCTCTCTAGACACCCAAACTTGCATCTTTTATATCTCCACGACCCAAAGGTATTTCTCTCTAATTTTTGGATGGCAGAAAGGCCTCTCAAAAAAATATCTACCCTTAAAATTTCACGAAGAAACTCATCTTATATAGAGAGATATGATGGAGTCCTTGTCTAGGTCAAACACCTAGTCAAGGCTTATCCAAACATGGCAAGTAAAGGGACGCCCAACTCTTGAGCACCTCCTCCATATTTTCGTGTATGGATCACTAGAAAAGGGTGTACAATGTAAACCCTAAAAGCCACGAAAATTCCAAAAAAAATTTGGATAAATTCGGTGCAAAATTGAAAGAGTTTTGGATTTCTAAAACTCTATCTCATAGAATTCGAAATCCAAACTTATTCCTTTTAGATTTGATCCAAATCACCTTCCATGTAAGAAAGAAGAGAGGAGACCTTTTGTGAACGTGGGAGAGATCTGAGAGAGGGCTTTTGTCACACAAAATAAGTGGAGATTGGCGTTGAATAAGAGAGAGGGCGTGGAGAAGGTTTATGTGGTGCAAGGTGGAATCCTAGTCCTACTAGGATTCTGTCTCATAACTTGTTTTAATTTGGTTTCCCAAACAAAATCAAATCAAAATTAGATCAACCCAATTAAAATAGGTCTTAACCTAATTAAGAACCTAATTTAATTAGATTAAATTAGATTTAAATCTGATTTAATTTTCTAATCAAATTAGAAATTAGATTGACCCAAGTCCTAGTTGAACTAGGACTAGTCTTTCCTTGCACTTGGCTTATCCAATAAACCAATTGGACTTGATCCAATCAAGCCCAAACCAAATCTAATTAAATCATATTTAATTAGACTTAATCTCAGCCCATTGGCTTAATCAAATTAAGCTAATTAGCAATCGAATTGCTAATCGATCCTCCTGCAACACTTGCACTGGGTTAAATATCAATCGTATTGATCATCTAACCCTAGAACGATTCTTAATCGTTGATCAACCATCCGATCGGATCATGAACTCTAATGTGTGTGACCTCATAGGTCCGAACCTAAGCCGATAGCATAGGAACAAATTTCTATACCAATCGAAGTGACCATCTAGCAATGGTACCCGACGACCGGATAGGTCGAATGTGTAGAACAACATCCTTAGAACCCATGCGGATATAGTTTTCATATAATTCATCCCCTTGACCAAAATGATCATAGGACACCCCAGAGCTCAACTGTCAACTCTGATCAGGTTGTCCACATTGTATTTCAAAATATCAAATCCATCTGATGGATTACCCTGGCCAAGGTTTTGCTAAATTGAAATACAGCGACTCATTCTTCTCCAACTCTTGGAGTGGTCAATCCCATCTCGATCACACTCTGACTTCGCAAGTACTTGACTGTGCCCAGAAGCCTTCCATCCCTGAATTAGAAATTCAGTTAGTCCAGTACCAAAGCACAGTGAGTTGCTTGCAAGTCACTGAGGCGATCTCAAGTCTAAGGGACATTTATACCTATATCCCATCAGAGACATTCTCGATAGTAGAATGCTCTGGAGTTGGTCACGTTCAATGACGATGTACCCTTACATCTCACCTGTATGCCATACCAATGTCTCCACACTCCTTGGTTAAGAGGACAACCAACCCATATGGCCTACAGCGACCTATGCTTGATAGAAGCTGTCGTCCTTATTAACAGCCTATCATTTGGTCGTGAACAGTTTTAAGGACTAATCGATAAATCCTCTCTTTATCGAACTTAAATAGTCCTAAGGACTTCATCATAACAACGGAGTTCATTAGAAGATGAAAGCTTATGATGAAGATGCCAAATATATTTTATTTATTAACAAATCAATTACAATACTTGGTTGCTCAACCGTCAACAGCTTGACGATTGGCTTTTTGGGACACATTTCCCAACAACGGAGTCCGACTTTCGTAGGAGTCCGGATGAAGCTTAGCAGCATTCGAAGTCGAGGATGAAGTCCGGCTCCCGTAGGAGTCCGACTGAAGTTTGCCCGCAGTCGAAATTGGAGATGGAGTCTGGCTCCCATAGGAGTCCGACTGAAGTTTGCCCATAGCCGAAATTGGAGACGGAGTCCGGCTCCCATAGGAGTCCGGATGAAGTTTGCCTGTAACCGAAATTGGAGATGGAGTCCGGCTCCCATAGGAGTCCAGACGAAGTTTGTCTACAGTTGAAGTTGGAGACGGAGTCCGGCTCCCGTAGGAGTCCGGATGAAGCTTTCCTGTAGAATCCCCGAGGGGTCACTCCGGACACGAACTTCGGCTGGGGGGCTTTTACACCCAACACCAGTCCCCCTACTTTCGAGTTCGAGTTTCGATCGAAGGAAGTACAAAAAATTTTCACAGCCAAAGTCATTTCCTTGAATTCTGCACACGACCACCCTCAGAAATCTTGACATTTAATGCGGGCATGCTGAAGCCTTTTTTTCGATTAGAGCGACCCGAAGAGTCCTTTCAGAACTCTCACCAGGACGTAATTCTAAGCGTCACGCCATAAAAGTCCGTGAACGGTCAACCCTATGCTGCGGTGAGTGGGACACGTGGTGGGCACTGGTTGGCCTAGGGATATCTACCACCATAACTGCGCCAGGCTTCGTTGCCTATTTAAGCCCCCGCCTTTCCTTTAGGGGCTTCACTTCGCCTGAGGGTTGATGCCTTTCTTCCGCTTGAGAGCTTAGCCACTCAGCCACTCCATCAGTGCCCTTTCCAACTCCGAGCATCCTTCGCGCCGGTCTTTGCCATCTCCACTGGCTCTCCGCCATCTTCAGTCCCCCAAGTCTCTCCGAGGGGGTCTCCCGTCGGGGTCTCCACCCTGGAGACCAACCTCAAGAGGATGCCATGGATCAGGAAGAGTGCGAGGAGGAGAACAGCGGTCTACGAGTTCTCCGGTTGCCAAACTGTCGCTGAGGGTTCTCATCGCCTTAAAGGGGGCTCGAGGGAGAATTCCTTCAACAACAGGGGTTTAATAACGGGGACAATTGGTGAGGGTGTTCCGCCTGAGAATTTTTGAGTAGCTGAACGGGGCGACACCAGTCAAGGGGGCAGAGTTGTCGTCATAAGCTGTGATGGAATTCTTGATGTCGTAGGGGCCGAGGGACCAGAAGCGGTCGGCACCGACGGTGGGGCAGTAGAACTTGTTGCGGGGATGGTGGAAGTAGCGCATGCCGACCTTGCCGGAATACCTGGGACGGTGGTTGTCGTGGAGCACACGGTGGTGGCGCATATCTCTGGTGCCATCACTGCCTCTGGGGTACCTCCGGTTCTTCTTGAAACAGGTCATCGTCGCCGCTGCCGTTGCCTTTGCTGCCCCCTAAATTTTATCCCATCCTTTTCCCCCTAGGGTTGGGATTTCAGAGATGGAGCGGAATGAGGCAGGGGGTGAGAGCCGAGAGGCTTATCACACATACTGGAAAATGCTACTGGGAAGGACAGAACCGGGAAGAGAAGTCTACAGCTTGAAGTGGCCTCCGGTGTATCCCTTTCGAGTCTTGTAATAATGTTTTCTTTTTCTGGCCCTCCGGGTCTTGTAACGTACATCTTGTTAATCAAAAAATGAGAAGAAAATTTTGTTACTTCGTCCGCACTTTGCGTCGAATTGTTGTCTACCAAACTTCTTTCCTTTACCATTGTTATTATTGTATTCCCTTCTCTCTTTTTCTCTTCTTTTCTTCTTTTTTTTTTTTTTTTGACATCGTCCATAGGTTACCGGTTGTTGTCACGTTAGCTCACCTTTCAGTTATCCTTCTCCCTCAACCTTAATGGCCCTATAATGTATATTTGATGAATAATATGAGAAGAGAATTTTTTGCTACCTCTTTTACTCATGTGTTAAATTGTCGCTTGCCGAGCTTCTTTTCGGCCTTTGCATCATTCGAAGGTACCCGATTGCCATCGTATCGACCCATCTTTTTTGTCCGTGGCCGCAGATTTGTCTGGGGCCGCTCGGGTTTGGTGCCCCCCATCAGGGCTCGAGCTCGGAGGTCTAAGTTTCTGTCACCCTGAGGAAGTCGTCTCATCTTGGGCTTGCATTGAAAGCTTCCTTGAAAGCTGGGGTTCTTGATAAGAACCCCAATCGTTGCTGAGATGGGGTTCTCTGCATCTTTGACACTGTTCATTTTTCATTCGTCGCTGACGTAGTCCATCGCTTTCCTTTTTAACCCCTCCCTCTTTTTTCTTTTTCGAGTGGGATTTTTCCCTCCGCTCTTGGTAGGGCTACGGGAGTCCGGCTCCCGTAGGTGAAGTCGGGGCGAAGTCCGGCTCCCGGGGAGTCCAGACGGAGTCTACCTGCAATTGAAGTCAGAGGCGAAATCCGGCCCCCGTAGGAGTCCGGGCGGAGCTTACCAGCATTCGAAGTCGGGGACGAAGTTCGGCTCCCGTAGGAGTCCGAACGGAGTCTTCTTGTAATCAAAGTCGAGGGTGAAGTCCAACTCCCGTAGGAGTCGGGACAGAGTCTTATTGCGAAGGGGCCACTGGGAAAGGTCCCCCTTTTTCTCATCTGGTCTTGAATGACCAGACCTTAATTGATGTCGGGGCGAGGTCCTTTCCCTATTTCTGTCGTAACAAGTTTCAGCTTTGGTTAGGATGAGGTTCTCCTCCTGTCTCTAATGCGACTGTAGGGTCACATATGGGCATTGCTGGGCCCTTCCCCTCATCCGGTCTAAAGAGAATCGGGCCTTCGACTTTGCTCAAGTTAGGGCGAGGTTCTCCTCCTATCCCTAACAGGGCTGTAGGGGCGCATATGGGTATTGTAGGGCCTCTCCCCCCATCCGGTCTAAAGAGAACTGGGCCTTCGACTTTGCTCAAGTTAGGGCGAGGTTCTCCTCCTATCCCTAACAGGGCTGTGGGGGCGCATATGGGCATTGTAGGGCCTCTCCCCCCATCCGGTCTAAAGAGAACCGGGCCTTCGACTTTACTCAAGTTATGATGAGGTTCTCCTCCTGTCTCTAACAGGGCTGTAGGGGCGCATATGGGCATTGTAGGGCCTCTCCCCCCATCTGGTCTAAAGAAAATCGGGCCTTCGACTTTGCTCAAGTTAGGACGAGGTTCTCCTCCTGTCCCTAACAGTGCTGTGGGGGTGCATATAGGCGTTACAAGGCCTCTCACCCCATCCGGTCTAAAGAGAACCGGGTCTTCGACTTTGTCGAGATGAAGTTTCCCTCCTACTTCCGACACAGTTTGTTTTGACTGCCCTGTCGATATAAGCTAGTGCCAAGAGGGGAGACATGTAAATATGCAACTTTTATTTAAAATAAAGTTATCGGTAATACATTCGTAAGTTTTTCGAGCTCCATGATCGCGGGAGGTCTGCTCCTCCAAGCTCTTTGAGGTAATAAGTTTCGGGCCGGACTACTTCTTTGACCTCATACGGGCCTTCCCAGTTTGGGGCGAGCTTCCCTCGGTCCTGAGGTTGCGAGACGGTGGCTCGTCGAAGCACTAGATCTCTTGCTCTAAAGGCTTTATTCTTGACCTGAGAATTGTAATAGTGGGCGACTTTCTGTCTGTAGGCTGCCATCCAAACTTGAGCTACCTCCCACTTTTCTTCCAGCAAGTCAAGGTTGGCTTTAAGACCTTGCAAATTTTGATGTTCGCTGAATGCCATGACTCGTGCCGACGGGAGTTTAAGCTTAATTGGGATGACGGCCTCCATTTCGAAGGCTAAAGCAAAGGGGGTCTCCCCCATGGGCAGTCTTTGGGTAGTTCGATACGCCCACAGCACATGATAAAGTTCATCTGCCCAAGTTTCCTTCGCCTTTTCAAGCCTTGTCTTGATCCCCTGCAGCAGGGTTCTGTTGGTCACTTCAGCTTCGCCGTTCGCCTGAGGATGGGCTACTGATGTGAAGTTGTGGGAGATGTTTAGATCTTCACAGAATTCGGCGAATCTTGCTCCCGCGAATTGCTGCCCATTATCAGTGATTAGGGTCATCGGCAGACTGAACCTGCATACGATTGACTTCCAGATGAAATCTTGCACTTTTGCTTCTGTGATTTTTGCCAGTGGTTCAGCTTCAACCCACTTGGTGAAGTAGTCAATTACTACTAGGAGAAACTTCCTCTGCCCCGACGCCACGGGAAAGGGTCTAAGGATGTCCATCTCCCATTGCGCAAAAGGCCATGGGGCACTCAAGGGTGTAAGCTCGGTGGTGGGTTGTCTCTGGATGTTGGCATATCTCTGGCATCGATCACACTTTCTGACGTATTCAATCGAGTCATGATGCATCGTCAGCCAGTAATATCCTTGGTGGAGCAACTTGTGGGATAAAGATCTAGCCCCCAGATGGCTTCCGTAGATTCCTTCATGCACCTCCCACAAGGCGTAGTCAGCTTTCAAAGGTCGGAGACATTTCAAAAGGGGCAAAGAATATGATCTCTTGTACAACTTGCCCTCATAAAGGATGTATCGGGAGGCTTGATTTCGGAGCTTCCGAGCTTCTTTCGCATCCTGGGGGAGAACTCCATCTCTGAGATATGTTATCAGTGGGTCGATCCAGCTGGGCTCGTGGTCAATTTCCAACACGGGCCGCGATTCTTCCGTACTCGGGCACTTGAGCACTTCAAAGAGAACACCCTTGGGTAATTCGACCGGAGCCAGCGTTGCCAGCTTGGAGAAAAGGTCAGCCCTGATATTTTCCAACCTCAGAATCTGCCTGATGTTGAAGCTGCTGAAGGTGGGGACGAGCTCCTTTACCTTTTCAAGATATTTAGCCATGCTGTCCTCCCGCGCTTCGTAGTTTTTGTTGACTTATCCCACTACTAGTTGAGAGTCGCTGTAGACCTGGAGCCGATCTATTTCCAGCTCTTTGGCGATCCTCAGTCCTGCGATCAGAGCTTCATATTCTACTCTGTTGTTCATTGCGGAGAACTCGAAGCGCAGAGCGTACTCCGTGATGATTCCCTCTGGACTGATCAAGATCAGGCCCGCACCTGCGCCTGACATGTTGAAAGACCCATCCATGTAGAGGGCCCAAAAGCAATCAGAGGGATCCACTTCTTCTTTGGGGGAGTTCGGTCGGGACTCCAGGCTGTCAATTTCGCCTTGTTCAGGTTCGGCCTCCTCTGGGATAGTACACTCCACTATGAAATCTGCCAATATCTGGGCCTTCACTGCTGGCCTAGGTTGATAGTTGATGTCGAATTCTGTGAGCTCGATCGCCCATTTTGCCATCCTTCTGGAGGCATCCGTCCGGTGTAGAATCGTCTTGATCGGTTGGTCGGTGAGCAGCGTTACGGTGTGCCCTTGAAAGTAGGGTCGGAGCCTCCGGGCTGCAATCAATAGGGCGTAAGTCAGTTTTTCTAATTTAGTATACCTGATCTCGGTGTCTCTCAATGCGCGACTGACGTAGTAGATTGGCCGTTGGACTTTTGCTTCTTCTTTGACAAGGACTGCCGTGAGAGCCATGGGAGAGACTGCCAGGTATAAAAATAATTCCTCTCCAGGCTCTGGCTTCGCCAACAGCGGAGGTGAGCTGAGGTAGCTTCTTAGTTCTTCGAATGCCTGTTGGCACTCAAGGGTCCAACAGAAGTTCTTCGGCTGCTTGAGGGTTTGGAAGAAGGGTAAGCACCGTTTGGTCGACCTCACGATGAAGCGATTCAGGGCTACTACCCTCCCTATAAGGCACTGAACCTCTTTTATCGACTTTGGGGCGGCCATCTCCTGGATGGCATGAATTTTCTTCGGATTGGCTTCAATTTCGCGCCCCGATACCATGAAGCCCAAGAACTATCCTGAGGTCACTCCGAAAGCACATTTAGTCGGGTTCAGCTTTATTTTATATTTTCGAAAGGCGTCGAAGGTCTCCTCAAGGTCGGCGATGTGGTTCATGGAAGATTTGCTTTTTACGAGCATGTCGTCCATGAAGACCTCCATGTTGCGGCCGATCTGCTCCTTGAAGATTTTGTTCACCAACCGCTGGTAGGTTGCACCTGCATTTTTGAGGCCGAAAGGCATGACCCTGTAACAGTAAAGGCCACGGTTAGTAATGAAAGCAGTCTTTTCTTCATCTTTCGGTGCCATCCTGATTTGATTATAGCCGGAGAATGCATCCATGAAGGTGAGGAGCTCATGGCTCGAGGTCGCATCCACCAGCTGATCAATTCTGGGCAGGGGGTAGCTGTCCTTTGGGCAGGCTTTATTCAGCTTTTTGAAGTCTATGCACATCCTCCACTTGCCGTTTGCCTTTTTGACTAGGACAACGTTGGAAATCCAATCAGGATAATTGACTTCTCTAATGAATCTGGCTTTCAGGAGTTTGTCCACTTCCTCGGCTATCGCCTTTTGCCTCTCTGGTGCATGACCTCAGATTTTTTCTTTCATCAGTCGATGCTTTGGATCGATGGCTAGACGGTGCTCCATGACTTCCGTGTCGATCCCTGGCATGTTCGTCGGAACCCAAGCGAAGACGTCCGCATTCTTTCGTAGAAAATCGATGAGACGCATCCGTACCTCTTCCCCCAGGTTGGAGCCGATCATCGCCACATGCTCTGCATTCCCATCGTTCAAAGGGATCGGTACCAGATCTTCGATTGGGCCACCCCTCTCTTCAATGAGGTCGTCGCGAGCATCCAGCCCATCAACTGGATAGGGGTCGGATTGGTCGCTTCTTTGCAAGGCTATGTTGTAGCAGTGTTTGGCCAGGGCTTGGTCTCCTCTGACCTCTCCAATCCCCTGGTTGGTAGGGAATTTCAACTTCAGATGGTAGGTTGACACGACGGCTCAGAGAGCATTGAGGCTAGGTCGGCCGAGGATTGCGTTGTAGGCTGACGGCGCCTTCACCATCAGAAAATTCACCAGAGCCCTAGATTGTCTTGGATATCGACCCGCAGCTACAGTCAAAGTCACAACTCTCTCCACCGGGACAGCATCGTCGGTAAACCCTACTAGAGGGGAGGTAATCGGCCTCAAATGGTCGTCAAGGATAGACATTCTTGAAAAGGCATCGTAGAACAAAATATCAGCCAAACTTTCATTATCGACAAGAATGCGGTGGACGTCGTAATTTGCTATATTCAAAGAAACTACAACTGCGTCGTTATGAGGGAATTGGACTCCCTGAGCATCTTGTTCAGTAAAGGTAATGGGCTCTTCAATCTTTTGTCGCTTGGGGGGTACGGCCAGTACGTTGGTTGCTTCCTGTTGGGATCCTCCCAAGATGGTGTTGGCAAAATCCATCGAAGGCTGATTGTCTGACCGCTCCATGCTGGCGACCGTTGTCAGAGGATGCAGGGCCTGGGAAACTGGAGGCGAGGCCGGAGCCTGAGATCTGGTCGTGGAGGCCGTGGGTCGCCATGTGGATGCTTCGCGAGAAGGCATCGGGCGAGGATCTAGTGGAGGAAGGAGGAGAGAACGTCGAAAAAGATGCCCGGGGACGGTCCCGTTGAGCGCTCCTTTAAGAACAAGGGTACTGCGAAGACACAACCCCTTCCTCTAGTGCCAATCCTGTTGGTGCAAAAATCCGCCTGCGCTGGAGAAGCTGGAGTCGTGGGAGTCGCGGTCGCCACCAGAACCTGCAAAAGAAGTCTAAACCGGAGGTGGGGTTGCTCCGACAAGACCCTCCGATGCTCAAGTCAGTTCTCTGCCTCAACAAGAATGGAGTGCTCGAACAAAAATTTTAGCAGAGTTTTCAGGTAAAAAATTGAGAGCTTAGAGAATAACATATCTGGGGTCCCCTTTTATAGACGGGGGGAGCAGCGAATTGATAGCGACTGTTTATGATCGCCTCCTCGTGGGCCGTACGGGGCCAGGAGAAATTTATCATGAAGGGTAATAGGGTGGAGTCGTGGCTGCCACCATGGCTCGCCACGTGGAATCAGTTGCGGGGAGTGGAGCGACGTCCGTTGTCACGACTCGTCAGGGAGTGGTGGAACCGCACAGGATCCGCCACAGGGAGTGGAGCAGAATCGTGGCCATTACTGTGGACTGCCAGGGAGTAATGGAGCTGCGTAGGATCCGCCATAGGGAGTGGAGCAGAATCGTGGCCGTTACTGTGGCCTGCCAGGGGGTCCAGACTTGTCGGCTGATGTTCGATTGGAGTCTGTAGCTGGAGTCAGAGGTGAAGTCCGGCTCCCGTAGGAGCTCGGACGAGGTCTTCCTGCGATCGAAGTTGGGGATGAAGTCCAGCTCCCATAGGAGTCCGGACGAAGTTTGTCTGCAGTTGGGGTTGGAGACAGAGTCCGACTCTCGTGGAGTTCGGACGAAGTTTACCTGCAGTTGAAATTGGAGACGGAGTCCAGCTCCTGTAGGAGTCCGGATGAAGTTTACCTGTAGTTGAAGTTGGAGACGGAGTCCGGCTCCCGTAAGAGTCCGGACGAAGTTTGCCTGCAGCCGAAGTTGGAGACAGAGTCCGACTCTCGTAGGAGTCCAGACGAAGCTTGCCCGTAGCCGAAATTGAAGATGGAGTTTGGCTCCTGTAGGAGTCTGGACGAAGTTTACCTGCAGTTGAAGTTGGAGACGGAGTCCGGCTCCCGTAGGAGTCTGGACGAAGCTTGTCTGCAGTTGAAGTTGAAGATGGAGTCCGGCTCCCGTAGGAGTCCGGACGAAGCTTGTCTGCAGTTGAAGTGGGAGACGGAGTCCGGCTCCCGTAGGAGTTCGGATGAAGCTTACCAGCATTCGAAGTCGAGGATGAAGTCCGGCTCTCGTAGGAGTCCGGCTGAAGTTTGCCTGCAGCCGAAATTGGAGATGGAGTCTGGCTCCCGTAGGAGTCCAGCTGAAGTTTGCCCGCTGCCGAAATTGGAGATGGAGTCCGACTCCCGTAGGAGTCCGGACGAAGTTTGCCTGCAATCGAAATTGGAGATGGAGTCTGGCTCCCGTAGGAGTTCGGATGAAGTTTGTCTGCGGTTGAAGTTGGAGACGGAGTCCGACTCCCATAGGAGTTCGGATGAAGCTTTCCTGTAGAATCCCCGAGGGGTCACTCCGGACACGAACTTCGACTGGGGGGGTTTTACACCCAACAATCTTTATACCCAATAGATAGGATGCTTCATCTAAGTCTTTTATGAAAAATTTATTCAATAGCCAAGTCTTGACCGATTGCATCATTGGGATATCATTCTCAATGAGCAGTATATCATTGATATATAGAACCAAGAAGATAATAGTGCTCCCACTTATCTTCTTATACATAAATAGTTCATCCTTATTTTTGATAAAGTCAAACTCTTAGACTATCATATCAAATCAGATGTTCCAACTCCTCGAAGCCTGCTTTAATCCATAAATAGATCTCTTTAGCTTGCATACTTGATTTGCCCTCCCACTTCAGACAAATTCCTTTGGCTGAGTGATATAGACCTCTTTCTCAAGATTATTATTCAGAAAGGCAGTTTTGATATCCATCTGTCAGATCTCATAGTCATAGTATGCTGCTATAGCAAGCAAAATCTTGATGAACTTGAGCATAGCCACTGGTGAGAAGGTTTCATCATAGTCAATTCTTTGCCTTCATCTAAAACTCTTCACCACCAACCTAGCTTTATAGATTTTTACTTGGCCATCTGCTCCTATCTTTTTCTTGAAGACCTATTTGCATCCTATTGGGGTCACACCCTCAGGCGCGTCAACTAAGATCCATACTTGGTTGGTATACATCGAGTCCATCTTAGATTTTATGGCTTCCAGCCATCTGTCTGAGTCTCTACTCATGACAGCTTCTGAATAGGTCAGTGGATCATCATCCTAAATGATGTTGATCGAATTATCATTCTTAATGATAAAATCATATCTTAGAGGTGCTTGACATACTTTATCTGACCTTCAGAGAGGAGGTATGTATTATGGATGTACCTCATCCTTGGGTATTTCTGATTGAGGATCTTCTTATAGTTCAACCATAGGTATTTCTGAATTAGTTTATAGATCCTAAACTTCTATAAGTTTAATATTTCTCCCACTGTATCCTTCTTGGATGAATTTAATTTTCAAAAAAATGGCATGTTTACTCATAAAAACTTTTTGTTCAGTAGGGTGGTAGAAGTAGTATCCATTAGTTTTCTTAGGATACCCTACAAATCTACACTTGTCTGATCTAGCACTAAGCTTATATCCAAAATTATTTTTAACATAAGCAGGACCGCCCCAACTCTTAAGATGTTTAAGATTAGGCTTCCTTCCTTTCTATATCTCATATGGTGTGTTTGCAACAGACTTTGAAGGCACCCTGTTTAATATATATGCGGTAGTTTCTAGGGCATATTTTTAGAAAAATATTGAGAGATTAGTGAAGCACATCATGGATGGCACCATATCCATCAAAGTGCGATTTCTCTTTTTTGCTACACCATTTAATTGGAGTGTATGAAGAGGAATCCATTCAGAGAGAATACCTTTACTTTTAAGATGATCTAGAAATTTACTGGATAAGTATTCTCCTCCTAGAGATCAGATCGAAGAACTTTAATACTTTTTTAATTTTTTTCTCAATCATACATTGATACTCCTTGAACTTGTCAAAGGCTTTGGATTTATGTTTCATAAGATACACATATCCGAGCCTCAATAGATCATCTGTAAAGGTGATAAAATAGGAGTATCCTCCTCTTGCCTAAGTTGGCACCGATCCACATATGTCTGTATGTACTAGGGCTCACAACTTATTTGCCCTCTCTCCATGTCTAGAAAATAAAGTCTTGATCATCTTACACATTAGATAAGATTCACAAATTTTCAATGATTCATAATCATATGGGTCAAAAAATTCTTCTTTGTATAACTTGTTTATCCTTGACTCATTAATATGATCAAGGTAGCAATACCAGAGATATGTGATATTCACATCTTCTCACTTTCTTTTCATATTTCTTTCAATATGAAAAATATTTTTATTGAGTGCAAGAATTAAAAGATTGTTATCAATATAACCATTGCCATAAAATTTATTAGAAAAAAAAAATGGAGCATCTATTTTCCATTAGTTTCATAATCTTGTTTTAATAACAAAGGTATAGAAATAATATTTCTAATGAACTTTGGCATGTAATAACAGTCTTTCAATTCTAAAGTTTTGTCTGAAGGTAAATCAAGTATACAGGTTCCCACAGCCTCTACGCTATTGGACTCTCTACTTACACCATAAAGCTCTAGGTCACCTCTTTTTAGATCTTTGATATTCTATAGTCTCTATAATGAATTATAAATATACAATTCACAGGCGATATCCAATATCCAAGTATCAGAGTCTAAGCCACTCAATGAAAAATAGGTCTGTATCATATACATACCTTTTGGTATTATACTTGCACCCTGCTTCAATCTTGCAAGATAATTCTTACAATTATTCTCTCAATATCCAAATTTGCCACAAAATGAACAGATAATATCCAAAGGGATATCTTTTACCTTCTCATTATTACTAACCAATCCAAGGTCAAGAATTTCCAAATCATTGGAGTTCTTCTCCGATATGAACCTAATTTGCATGTTCCTCAACTAATCCACATACTTTGGATCGGTTAATATGGTTTCATGCAGTAAAAATAAAGAAGCCATAATACAGATTTAAAGAACAATAATATAAGCAGACTACTCATGTTTGACATGTATAACTAGATGAGGTCTTTTAACTAGTTATGTCTCCCACTATTTTGTCAGATACCATAGCCCTCTCCTTTGGTAAATGAGAAATCCTAATCTAGTTGCTTAATGGGGTTGAGACCCTAATCCCTCAATGAAGCCTTATGGATATCACAACAAATCTCAATGAGTTTAAAGGTAGGAAAACCTATCCAATTGTATCTCATGTAATTCTCAACATAATCCTTGCCTCTGAAAATACTCATAATCTTGTGAATATCATAACAAACTATAGTATTTTTAGTTAAGTCAAATTCTTCATTTTCATACAGTCATATCTGAAAAATACTATCCTTATGGATATCACAACAAAGCAATATATCCAAAATATGTCATAAAGCATCTAATATGCATCAAGACAAACTCACGTCAACCCCCATAGCAAGCCTTATGGATATCACAACAAATCTACTATAGTTTTTGATAAGGTATTGACTAGGAATGAAGAAAGGCATATATTGTGTTCAAAATACTAAACAATCTTTATTCAAGATTTGAACTAATTTAATTGATCAGAAAAGTATTTAAATTGATGGGAGTCCCTCTGTTGCTTTTCTTAGACACTAATAAAATTGGCCAGGCCAGTAAACGAAACTAATTAAATAATAATCACACTTGAAACACTCCTTAGACACCAATTGATTAATCGATTCAAGAAATAGGTCAGCTATTGGTTCACAACACTATGACTTAATATGATTTTTATGAGGGCTTTAATGGTCTCATACACATCCTAATTCAATCAATCAAAATGATGCACTGTTATAGTTGTATCTTAACAATCATCACAACTAATCATAGCATCTAATCATATCTCTAAGATATGAAATCATAATCATACAATATGATTATAATATGGTAACTTAAGTATATCATATGTATGAATATAAAATACTCTTTTCACAGTTTTTTTTCTTGGGACATCACAGTGGCACCTCTACACGTCGTAAGAGTACCCTATAAAATGGCAAGAGAGGATCTTTGAACATTACTTGCTCTTATGACCAGATGATTTGGTGATGAACCCCAATTCGAGTACTAAGCTACTCAAAAAAATTTTATATATACATCATGTATTTTATATTTAAAACATATCTCTAAGACATGCTAGGATTTGGATGTTCAATTGGGTTCAACCCTAGACTTAACTTGAACCAAACCAAAAATACAAGCTTGATCACAATCAAGATAATATTTTAACCTTTCATTACATAGATCAAGGTAGACTCTGATACCACTATTGGGTTTCAGAGATGCAGTGGAAGGATTAGGTGTTTAAAATTTTCATTCAAAATACTTGATGCATCGAAAACCCTAATGCCCAGAAATCATTGACTATATTAATCAAAGTATAATAAATGTAAACTAGGATAAGAAGAATACCTGTAGCTCTAACCCAATTTCTATGAGGTGTCTAAGTGTTCACCCTCCAATGGTGATCCATACAAAAATTGGATCAAAGACAGCGCTCCTCCATTACCTTGCTTCAAGAGTTCTAGCCTCTCAAACTCGACTAGCCCTGCATCAGTCAGGCTTCTCCAAGAACCTGACTGGATCCTCTTAAAATCTCTTTTGAACATTTGATTCTCCTTCTTTAAGACCTTCACAATCCTTTTCTGGACTAGATAAGGCTTTATTTTAAATCCCGAAGCCTTGTCCTAAAACTAAGATGGGTTGTAAGAAAGAAGGGAGAGCAACGGAGAGAAATTGGAAAGGTTTTCTGAATGCCTCGGACACCTCACGCCCAAGCCTTTTTATAGCCATCAGAGGGGTGCTAAAATAGAAGGACACACTTTATCTAAGAGGCTTATCTAATTTGAATATCAAAGATAAGAGTTCCTTCAAGTAGAAGGAATCTTATTAATGAAACGTCGATCAGCACCTTCACTTGTGCATGCATCCAGAGAAGGGATGTTTTTCATCCTTCTCAAATCAAAAAAATCCACAAAATTCCATGTGGATAGAGGATTCAATCATAATCTTTAATCACCTAATAAGGAGAGCAAACAATCCACAAAAAGAGGTATTCTCACATCCCTTCATGCGAAGGCTGATCATCATGCGCGTGCATGAGAAGTGCTTTTGGCATCTGATACATTTTCAGTTAAGTCTGAAAAAATTCTAAAAAAATATCCATAAAATACTTGATTAAAATTGAAACATTATCTGATAGGGGATGTTCTATTTTAATCGAGTTTGATCTATAGAAGGACTCTATGAAATAAGAGAAAATGCGATGCTTCAACGCACGTGTGCGAAAGCCCTTCACCTTTCAAATTTTTCTCTACCATATTTAATTCAGTAAAATTCTATCTCATGCTTTGAGATATGTACCAGAGGATGGAGGGTAATTAGGGCTGCCACACACATTTGAATCCCATGCCAGAAGGACTCCTTCTGCTCATGCCAACACGCGCACGCTAAGAGGTGTTTTGCGCCAAGAGTCCTCCATAATTTGGACTCTTCATATATGGTGTTAAAATAAGATGTGATGCCTTAATTTAGGCTACTTCTAGGTGGCACAACTAGACCCAAATGTTCACCAAATTGGGCTAGCTAATTAGCAAGGGATGAGACCTAATTGATCTCCCAAGGAGCTAGGGTTTTCACACGTGCTAGCATGTTTATCAGGAACCCTGATTGAATCCAAAATTTCAATCAACCTTATCAAAAAGGATCCTTGGCTAATTTTTATATGTGTGTGATCCATTGGGTTCCATATCTAGCTGGTGGTAGGTCTGGATGCAAGTTGATCGAATTTGATTAGATTCCAATCAAACCAATTTAGGACCAATTGAGCTAACCCGAGTTCAACAATTAGAATCCTTTCTAATTGATGATCAAATTAAATTCTTTAATTTGATCAAATCTATAAGTCAAGATTGACGTCTAGCAACATATCATGACGACCCAAAAGATATGAAATTTGATAAAAAATATCAAATATATCCTCCAGCAGCAAATTACTGTACAATTCAATCCTTTGATCATCCCTACATCCCGAATATATTCATGAGTATGGAACCATATCAAACTCAAACACATTCATATCGATTCTCAATTAACAAATGATGACTCCGATGATGAAGCATTAGAAATTCTTTCTAATCTCCTTTCTGCTTTTGACCAAAAGATTTTTTTCGAGTTATCTAGGAATAAGAATACAAAGGATGCGATCTTCTCTTACTAGGAGTGATCGATTCCATATTGACCTATTTATAACCTTTATATATACTCCACCATATTCAAAACACCCTATATATGTCTTAATATCATGCCTGGATATGAACTAAAATATGGGTTCATGTGCACAAGATTCCATAATGATCTCAGATTTAAGGATCACTTGCACAACTTACACTTAGAGTGCCATCTTTGATATGCAAGTAAGGCTTCCATAATATTGGGTTCTGGCCACACAATGAAAAGTGATTTTTAAAAATTTTAAAACTAAACAAGTTAATAGCTTTAATTATTAAAACTATTGAGCCAAACCCAAACCCTAGAATCACCTTGTCGAAGTCGATCAAAACAAAACAAGCATGCAAAAATGGATAGAATTTTTACTTTCACCAAAATGACAATGTGGCACATTGGTGATCTCTATGAGACTTCAAAGTAGAAGTCCTCCAACGATGATCCACATGGAAGTTGGCCAAGGTCCTTCCTAACTGATGCACTGCCGCAGCCTTGTCTTCTTAAGAACACTATCGGCTTCAAACTCAAGGAACGATCACGCTAAAGCCTAGTCGCCTCCAAACTTGCTACTAGGATCATAACAAGAAGACACTCTTCAGATGTCTCACAACCTAGATTTTGATTTTTGGCTCCAACATAGAAAAATCAAATCCTAGGGCACACTAGCAATACTTGCTAATTCTCTCACCACCTTTCTTACCACTTTTGCCACTCAATTTCTCCTTGCTTTTTTCTCAAATTTTTTTTCAGAAGTTTCTTTCTAATTTACACACCACTTATCTCTAGTTTCAACCCAAAATCCCAATAGCTAGGCCATGTGGGACATCCCATATATATAAGGGACCAAGAGACGTGTCTTAGGACCAAGGGGCCCCAACCTTTGGTGCTCCACTTTCTCACACAGTGAATAAATTCATCATGTGAAATTTTTGGCACAAGAGAGCTTCACACAGAAGGACTCTCCCTCTTCTACATGCCATAAAAATCTCACATTAAGTTGGCATTAAATCATAAGAGATCAGGTTGAGAAATTAAGGCAATGCGTTAAGTTAAGAGTCTTCATGAAGAAGGACTCTTCATCTTCACATGCTAAATGAGTGGGGCAGCAATTAATTTTTGTTGTGGCATCTAATGGGTGTAGAGGAGTCCTTCTCTACTTGAAACTGTTTCAAGTTGGACAAGAATCCAATCAAGATAGACCCAATCCCATTATGTCAAAGACAACTGGTCTAGGTTAGCTCAAACACTTTGATCTAAACTAATTTAGAAACTTGGGTTAATACAATATGCTAGCATATCAAATTAACTCTTAAAATTTATATTAAACTCTAATTAAATTAGATCAAGACTAAATTTTAAAGTATGTGATCCATTGAGTTTCAAATCTAGCAAGCAGTGATCAAGACTTTCAACATAACCCTAATCCGATTAGATTAGGTCACCCGAAGAGTCCCAATCAACTAGGACTCTTCCGAATTGATTTCAAAATTAAACTCTTTTAATTCTGATGAGATCATAAGTTAAGATTGATATCTAGTAATGTATCATAACTATCCAAAAATTTTTAAATTTTTGATAAAAAATTATGAAAATATCCTTCAGTGGTAAGTTACCGTGTAATCAATCCTTAAGTCAAACAATATCTCAGATAAGTAGTGGGCATGAAAATATGTCCAACTCAATTACTTATCTTTAAGTATCTCGATCAGAAGGTGGTGATTCAATTGATGATATATTAAAAAAAATTTTCTAATTATCATCCTACTTTGGCCAAAGACTTTCTGAATCACCGACCTATGAGATCACATAGGATGTTCGCTCTCTTTATTAGGAGTGATTGATCCCTTATTGATCACTCACAACCTCCATGCATATTTCACCACATCCAAAAACCCCATACAAGGATCAAAAAATCAATTTAGAAAGTGAACCAAAATATGAATCCATGTACACAAGGTACTATGGTGATCTCAAGTCAAAGGATCACTTACACAACTTCCACTAGAGAATCATCAGTTAACAAGCAAATAAGACTCCATCTAATATTCTCTCACAGGTCTATTCAGTGAACTCATTCTCAATGAGCACCCATATCCTTGTGTTAGTGTCACCACACAAGTAGTTATGAGATCAAACGCCCTCATTTCTAAGCATACATAGGACATGCCAGTCTTACCGGTATCATTGATCTCTGACTCAATGAACCAATGATTAAGAATATTTTAGGTCATGGCTATCAAGTTTAGGTCTCACTGGTATGATCTCATCATGATCCTAAAATCATTGTTTGAACCTATTGGGTTCATTATAATCTTAAGACAATAAGATGCAGTATACAATGAATCAAAAATACTTATCTTATTAATAAATTAATGGTAATTACATGAGTCTAAAAGATATAGAAAACACACAATCGCATCCCGTATGTGACTGGCTTGTAGGATATTATTCTTTCAATCTCCCACTTATACTAAAGCCAACCACCCTTATACTTGATACCCATGCTATCAAAGTGGCGGTCAAACTGCTGTATTGACAAGGTCTTGGTGAATAGATCCGCTATATTATTCTTGGTGTCAACTCACTCCACAATCACATCACATCTTTCAACTATCTCCTGAATAAGGTGGAACCGTCTTAGGATGTGCTTGGATTTATGGTGAGACCTTGGTTCTTTGGCTTGAGCAACTGTCCCAATATTATCACAATAAAGAGGCACTGGTTGTTTAATTTTTAGAACCACACCTAATTCTATGATGAATTTCTTCATCCAGATGGCCTCCTTAGCAGCCTCACTGTTGGAAAATATGTCCCAAAAAGTCAATCGTCAAACTGTTGACGGTTGAGCAACCAAGTATTGTAATTGATTTGTTAATAAATAAAATATATTTGGCATCTTCATCATAAGCTTTCATCTTCTAATGAACTCCATTGTTATGATGAAGTCCTTAGGACTATTTAAGTTTGATAAAGAGAGGATTTATCGATTAGTCCTTAAAACTGTTCATGATCAAATGATAAGCTGTTAATAAGGACGACAGCTTCTATCGAGCATAGGTCGCTGTAGGCCATATGGGTTGGTTGTCCTCTTAACCAAAGAGTGTGGAGACACTGGTATGGCATACAGGTGAGATATAAGGGTACATCATCATTGAACGTGACCAACTCCAGAGTATTCTACTATCGAGAATGTCTCTGATGGGACATAGATATAAGTGTCCCTTAGACCTGAGATCATCTCAGTGACTTGCAAGCAACTCACTGTGCTTTGGTACTGGACTAACTGAATTTCTAATTCAGGGACGGAAGGCTTCTGGGCACAGTCAAGTACTTGCGAAGTCAGAGTGTGATCGAGATGGGATTGACCACTCCAAGAGTTGGAGAAGAATGAGTCGCTGTATTTCAATTTAGCAAAACCTTGGCCAGGGTAATCCATCAGATGGATTTGATATTTTGAAATACAATGTGGACAACCTGATCAGAGTTGACAATTAAACTTTGGGGTGTCTTATGATCATTTTGGTCAAGGGGATGAATTATATGAAAACTATATCCGCATAGTTTCTAAGGATGTTGTTCTACACATTCGACCTATCCGATCGTCGGGTACCATTGCTAGATGGTCACTTCGATTGGTATAGAAATTTATTTCTGTACTACCAGCTTAGATTCGGACCTATGAGGTCACACACATTAGAGTTCATGATGCTATCGGATGGTTGATCAACGATTAAGAATTATTCTAGGGTTAAATGATCAATACGATTGACATTTAACCCAGTGCAAGTATTGCAGGAGGATCGATTAGCAATTCGATTGTTAATTGGCTTAATTTGATTAAGCCAATGGGCTGAGATTAAGTCTAATTAAATATGATTTAATTAGATTTATTTTGGGCTTGATTGGATCAAGTCCAATTGGTTTATTGGATAAGCCAAGTGCAAGAAAAAAACTAGTCCTAGTTCAACTAGGACTTGGGTCAATCTAATTTCTAATTTGATTAGAAAATTAAATCAGATTTAAATCTAATTTAAATCTGATTAAATTAGGTTCTTAATTGGGTTAAGACTTATTTTAATTAGGTTGATCTAATTTTGATTTGATTTGGTTTGGGAAACCAAATTAAAACAAGTCATGAGATAGAATCCTAGTAAGACTAGGATTCCACCTTGCGCCACATAAGCCTTCTCCATGCCCTCTCTCTTATTCAACGCCAATATCCACTTATTTTGTGCAACAAAAGCCCTCTCCCAGATCTCTCCCACGTTCACAAAAGGTCTCCTCTCTTCTTTCTTACATGGAAGGTGGTTTGGATCAAATCTAAAAGGAATAAGTTTGGATTTCGAATTCTATGAGATAGAGTTTTAGAAATCTAAAACTCTTTCAATTTTTCACCAAATTTATCCAATTTTTTTTTGGAATTTTTGTGGCTTTTAGGGTATACTTTATGCACCCTTTGCTGATAATCTATGTATGAAAATATGAAGGAGGTGCTCAAGAGTTGGGCGTCCCTTAACTTGCCATGTTTGGATAAGCCTTGACTAGGTGTTTGACCTAGACAAGGACTCTATCATATCTCTCTATATAAGATGAGTTTCTTCATAAAATTTTAGGTGAAGATAGAAATTTGAGAGACCTTTGTGCCATCCAAAAATTATAGATAAAGACCTTAGGATCGTGGAGATATAAAAGACACAAGTTAGGGTGTCTAGAGAGAAAAACGTGAAGAAGAAGAAGAGGGTCTTCTTCTAGGGATTTTTGTTTTCATATCTTTCCTCCCTCCATCTTGAGTTTCCTGAGAGCGTCTCAGATCTGAAACTCCTCCTTCTACTTTTCATCTTTGGAAGAGTCCAAATCAAGAAGAAGGAGGCACCTGATCAACCATCAAAGAAGGATTAGCGTAGTACTAGCATACTGTGATGATTTCTTGAAGCAGGACTTCTGATCGAGATTCATGGGCTCGTGTGGATGACTCCTAGAGGTCGGATGCGTGTGCGGCTTGCAACATCATCCTTAAGCCCAGATCAGTGAGGTTAGAGCATCTAACTTGCAAGGTAATAGATCTGATCTATTGTTTAATACATACATTAGATGTGGTATAGAAACATGTTGATATGATCAACATGTAGTTCATGCTATATTTATATATTTTAATTTTTGATTTAATGCTATGTAATAATCATGTAATAGGATCTTAGATCTAAGGATTCTCTGATTTTAGAAAATAAATTTTGATTTATTTTAGTCTTCCGCTGTATGATCTTGAAAAAGTTTCAAGATCTAACCCTGAAACCCTAGATCTGGTTCCTTCAATTGGTATTAGAGCCCAGGTTCTTTATTACATGATTATTTATACATGCTTAGATTATTTTTTAGATTAGATCTAATTTATAATCTAATTATTAAATCTAAAATTAAAATTTTAGATCAATCACAAACTGCAAGGTTGTCCTGCTGTAAGGTTTACCCCTTATAGTGCAAAGGTTGTCCTAGTTTGTGTAGATCTAGCTTTAATCATAAATTTGTTAAATATGATCTAGATTAAATTTATAATTTATTAGATTTAAAAGATGTTTAAATCTGAAATAAAATTTCTTTGTTAATAATTTTTGTGCAAAGAAATTACATAAAGTTGAAATTGTTTCAATTACATGAACCTATTTAGATTAGATCTAAAGTAGTTTCATGTTTATTTCACTTGTATCTTGATTATGAATCAAACATGTAATATGCTTGGTAGAACCATATTGTAAAATTATTTTACATATATGAAAATTATTTTTTGAAAAGCCAAACCCAACCCTCAGCCCAAAACTTAATTAAGAATTAAGAAGTTGTTTGATTAGGTTCTAGGATTGTGAATTGAAGAACCTAAGACATAAATCATAACACATTGGGTTAATGGGTTGTGGGAATTAGGTCCATTAATTAGGTTAGACCTATGGTTAGATTAAAGATGGACTTAATTAGAGAATTGACTAAATCTAATCAATTGTTGTCTTAGATTAGGTCAAGGATTCTCTAGATCAATTACAATAGTTGTAGTTGGTCAAGTCCATGTCTTTAACGAGAACCAAATGGACTTGATTCTTGGCTAAGCGATCTAGCACGAACTGTTAGGTTGATCTAATCGAAACTAATTAAACCAGTTGGTGTCTAAGGTAAACCAGACCGGTGGTTTTTAATTGGGAGCCCGCTTACCTGACCATTTCTGATGGTGTCTAAGGCAAGCTTTGGCAGACCCTCCCACTGATCGAACTTACCTGGCCTCTTGGTGAAATTATGTTTTGATCGGATCACTTGACTATTCGAGCTGACCCATGTCAGCTAGGTAAATCAGTGTGACTGATTTAGGTGCTCCTAGACCAGCCCTTTTAATGGTCTCCCTTAAGCTGACTTGGTGAAGCCAGTGGGAGGATCATGATAAGCTGGTTCATCTGACCTCATCCTCTAAATTATTTAAATCCTCTAAAATTATTAGGTCCTTAAAATGACAAAGTTATGGAGATAAATGAGTCATAGCCTCCCATTAAGGTGTTTGATAATGAGTCCATTAACTCAATAATCATTGCAGACCCAAAGGCCTGGTGCTTGTTGACTAATGGAATTATCACTCATCATATGATGACTTGGAAGTGTCTCTTTAATGGTGGTTAGGTGAGCCAACCAAAGTTGGGCTTAATCATTCGTTGGTTAGATACTCCAAGTATGATCATGTTAATGGTTGGACCTAACCGGATCCTTACAGTGGAGGCCAAAGCCTACTGATTAGGTTTCTGGGTCAAAATTAAAATTACTAGAAATTGTTTATAGAAATAATTGGTTATGAACCTACCCTTAGATGTACATGGGTTGACCAGCCAAAGTTGGGCTTGTGTGCAGTCTAAGTGGATTCTAGTACCCACTAAGGAATTAGGATAATTCTTCGAATTGGAGGTAGAGACTACCAATTCGAATAAAATAGTGGGAGAAACCTTTTGATTAAAGTCTAAATTTTTAGGTTTAATGAATCAATTACTAATTAGGTTATGGTTCTCCTTTGTGCAAATATGGCCAATTCCCTATCGCTCCGATCATTGTTGGACAATGATAAGTTGGTGGGACCCAACTTCGGTAGCTGGTACCGAAAGTTGAAGATAGTCCTGGAGCATGAACGGATCCTATATGTGATAATGGATCCTGCACCTGAGGAGCCAGTTGTCAATGCACGTGGAACAGTCAGAGACACTTACCAGAAGTGGCTCAGTGATCGGACTATGGTGCGTTGTATCATGCTGGCTACCATGAGCGACGAGTTCAGTCATAGATTCGAGACGGCTCAGCTAAAGGACATGCTTCAAGTGTTGGAGGATGTCTTTGGCACACCCGATGACGTGGAGAGGCACAAGACTAGTTGTGCCATCTTCAACGCCAAAATGCGGGATGGTGCCTCTGTCACTGATCATGTATTGTACATGATCGAGCTGATGGAACGATTGAGCAAGCTCGGCTTTCTCTTGCATGAGCAGCTTGGGAAAGATGCAATACTGAACTCGCTGCCCAAGTCTTATCTCCCATTCCTCACTTATTATAGAATGACAAAGCCTGAAGAGAACTACCACGGGTTACTGGGGTTGCTTCAAAACTTTGAGAAGGATCACCAACTTTACAAGGAGTTGGTGAACTTAGTGGGAGGTTCGTCTTCTGGTTCTCGACCTTTTAAGAAAGGGAAGAAGAACAAGAAGAAGGTGCAAGTTCAGGCTGGGACATCAGTGCAGAGCCAGACCAAAAAGATCAAGCCTGATAAGAGTCTATTCTACTGGCAAGCACCCTAGATTAGATAGTGTGTCAGATATCTACTTATGGCATTAGTGGCTAGGTCATATAAACAAGAATAGAATAAATAGGTTGACTCAAGAGGGAATCCTCGAAGTCAGTGATTGTGAATCACTTCCAACCTGTGAGTCCTGTCTTCTGGGTAAAATGACCAAGTCACCTTTTACTAAAAAAGGTGAGAGAGCTACTGAGCTCTTGGGCCTAGTACATACTGATGTATGCGGGCCCATGAGCACCAGTGCTAGAGGTGGATATTTCTACTTCATAATTTTCACGGATGACCTATCCCGATATATGTCTATCTGATGAAACATAAGTCGGATTCATTTGAAATGTTCAAACGATTTCGAAGTGAAGTAGAAAAATCAAACTGGGAAGAGTATTAAAACTCTTCGATCTTATCAAGGAGGAGAATACCTTTCTAGTGAGTTCCTCACATATCTAAGAGAGAATGGGATTCTCTCCCAATGAACTCCTCCAAGAACACCACAGCATAATGGTGTGTCTGAAAGGAGGAATCAGACTCTGTTAGACATGGTCCGATTCATGATGGGTTTTGCTAGCTTGCCGATATCCTTCTGGGGATATGCACTTGAATCGGCCTGTTATCTGTTAAATAGGATTCCAAGTAAGTCTGTAATTAAGACTTCATATGAGATATGGACGGAACGTAAGCCAGCACTTTCACACCTTAGGGTCTGGGGGTGCCCGACCTATATCAAACGATTAGTCACAGACAAACTTGGACCTAGGTCTGACAAATACTCATTCATAGGGTACCCCAAAGAGATAAAAGGATATTTTTTCTACCATGCTGATGAACAAAAGGTGTTCATCAGCCTTAAGGCAATCTTTTTAGAAAAAGAGTTCCTTGGTGAAGGAACCGTTGCCTCTAAGGTTGAACTTGATGAAGTTCAACAGGTAGAAGGACCGACACCAATAGCTGAACCTGAGTCGGATATGATTAGATCAGATCCAGAGCCCAATATACCTGCACCATTAAGGCGATCCGGTAGTGTACCGCATCAGCCAGACAGATATTATGGTTTCTTGGTCCGAGATGGTGATCCCATCGAACTTGATGAGAATAATGAGGATCCGATCACCTATATGGATGCAATGCAGAGACCTGATTCCGAGAAATGGCTTGAAGCCATGAAATCCGAAATGGAGTCCATGAAGATCAACGATGTATGGACATTGGTTGATCCACCTGAAGGGGTTAAACCCATTGGGTGTAAATGGGTCTTCAAAAGGAAGAGGGGCGCAGACGAAAAGGTGGAGACCTATAAAGCCCATCTGGTTGCCAAGGGGTATCGTTAACGTTATGGTATTGACTATGACGAGATGTTTTCTCCTGTGGCAATGCTCAAATCCATTCGGATAATGCTTGCAATAGCTGCCCATCTGGATTATGAGATCTGGCAGATGGATGTAAAGACAGCTTTCCTGAATGGAGAGCTGACTGAAGAGGTGTATATGATACAACCTGAGGGGTTTACATCCACAGATGAGTCCAAGGTGTGCAAGCTTCAGAGATCCATTTATGGACTGAAGCAAGCTTCTCGGAGTTGGAACATGCATTTTGATAAGGTGATCAAAATGTATGGCTTCATTAAGAATGGAGAAGAGCCCTGCATCTATAAATGGGCAAATGGTCCAGTTGTGGTATTCCTTGTCTTGTACGTGGATGACATTCTCTTAATCGGGAATGACATCCCCGCACTACAGGGAATAAAAGTTTGATTGTCATCACAGTTCTCCATGAAGGACTTGGGTGAAGCATCCTACATATTAGGGATGAAGATCTATAGGGATAGATCTAAAAGGATGCTTGGGTTATCCCAGTCCATGCACTGTGCTGAAGAGGTTCAGCATGGAGAATTCCAAGAAGGACTATCTACCGATAGGCCACGAAATTTCTCTCTCTAAGAAGAATTGTCCGACAACTCCTGAAGAGAGAGAGCGTATGAGTAGAGTCCCATATGCTTCAGCCGTGGGATCTATCATGTATGCCATAACATGTACAAGATCAGATGTGGCATACTCACTAGGAGTAGTGAGTAGATACCAATCTGATCCTGGAGAAAATCACTGGAAAGTGGTTAAAGCCATCCTTAAGTATTTGAGAAATACTAAGGACCAATGGTTGGTTTATGGCGAGTCAGATCTAAAACTTGTGGGGTTCACAGACTCCAGCTTCCAATCTGACCATGATGACAGCAGGAGTGTGTCGGGTTATATCTTTACTCTGAATGGTGGAGCTATCTGCTGGAAGAGTTCCAAGCAGCATACTGTGGCAGACTCTGTTTGTGAAGCGAAGTACATCGCAGCATCGGATGCCGCGAAGGAAGCTGTGTGGCTGAGAAAATTCATCAACAAGCTCGGAGTAGCACCCTCCCTCGATGGTCTGGTCCTGCTCTACTGCGACAGCACTGGTGCCATAGCTCAGGCGAAGGAATCCAAAGCACATCAGCGAACGAAGCACATCTTGCGTCGCTTCCACTTGATCCGGGAGATCGTGGATCGAGGTGACGTCGACCTTCAGAAGATCGACGGAAAGGAGAACCTAGCCGACCCCTTCACTAAAGCCCTGGCGATAAAGGAGTTCGACAACCACAAGTCGAAGATGGGTATTAGATACTGTACCGAGTGGCTTTAGGACAAGTGAGAGTTGTTGGGAAATGTGTCCCAAAAAGCCAATCGTCAAACTGTTGACGGTTGAGCAACCAAGTATTGTAATTGATTTGTTAATAAATAAAATATATTTGGCATCTTCATCATAAGCTTTCATCTTCTAATGAACTCCGTTGTTATGATGAAGTCTTTAGGACTATTTAAGTTTGATAAAGAGAGGATTTATCGATTAGTCCTTAAAACTGTTCACGACCAAATGATAAGCTGTTAATAAGGACGACAGCTTCTATCGAGCATAGGTCGCTGTAGGCCATATGGGTTGGTTGTCCTCTTAACCAAAGAGTGTGGAGACACTGGTATGGCATACAGGTGAGATGTAAAGGTACATCATCATTGAACGTGACCAACTTCAGAGCATTCTGCTGTCGAGAATGTCTCTGATGGGATATAGGTATAAGTGTCCCTTAGACCTGAGATCGTCTCAGTGACTTGCAAGCAACTCACTGTGCTTTGGTACTGGACTAACTGAATTTCTAATTCAGGGACGGAAGGCTTCTGGGCACAGTCAAGTACTTGCGAAGTCAGAGTGTGATCGAGATGGGATTGACCACTCCAAGAGTTGGAGAAGAATGAGTCGCTGTATTTCAATTTAGCAAAATCTTGGCCAGGATAATCCATCAGATGGATTTGATATTTTGAAATACAATGTGGACAACCTGATCAGAGTTGACAGTTGAACTCTGGGGTGTCCTATGATCATTTTGGTCAAGGGGATGAACTATATGAAAACTATATCCGCATGGGTTCTAAGGATGTTGTTCTACACATTCGACCTATCCGATCGTCGGGTACCATTGCTAGATGGTCACTTCGATTGGTATAGGAATTTATTTCTATGCTACCGGCTTAGGTTCGGACCTATGAGGTCACACAAATTAGAGTTCATGATCCTATCGGATGGTTGATCAACGATTAAGAATCATTCTAGGGTTAAATGATCAATACGATTGACATTTAACCCAGTGCAAGTATTGCAGGAGGATCGATTAGCAATTCGATTGTTAATTAGCTTAATTTGATTAAGCCAATGGGCTGAGATTAAGTCTAATTAAATATAATTTAATTAGATTTATTTTTGGGCTTGATTGGATCAAGTCCAATTGGTTTATTGGATAAGCCAAGTGCAAGGAAAAAACTAGTCCTAGTTCAACTAGGACTTGGGTCAATCTAATTTCTAATTTGATTAAAAAATTAAATCTAATTTAAATCTAATTTATATCTGATTAAATTAGGTTCTTAATTAGGTTAAGACCTATTTTAATTAGGTTGATCTAATTTTGGTTTGATTTGGTTTGGGAAACCAAATTAAAACAAGTCATGAGATAGAATCCTAGTAAGACTAGGATTCCACCTTGCGCCACATAAGCCTTCTCCATGCCCTCTCTCTTATTCAACGCCAATCTCCACTTATTTTGTGCAACAAAAGTCCTCTCCCAGATCTCTCCCACGTTCATAAATGGTCTCCTCTCTTCTTTCTTACATGGAAGGTGGTTTGGATCAAATCTAAAAGGAATAAGTTTGGATTTCGAATTCTATGAGATAGAGTTTTAGAAATCCAAAACTCTTTCAATTTTTCACCGAATTTATCCAATTTTTTTTTTGGAATTTTTGTGGCTTTAGGGTATACATTGTGCACCCTTTTCTGGTAATCCATGCATAAAAATATGAAGGAGGTGCTCAAGAGTTGGGCGTCCCTTAACTTGCAATGTTTGGATAAGCCTTGACTAGGTGTTTGACCTAGATAAGGACTCTATCATATCTCTCTATATGTGATGATTTTCTTTGTGCAATTTTAGGTGAAGATAGAGATTTGAGAGACCTTTGTTCCATCCAAAAATCAGAAAGAAAACCCTTTGGGTTGTGGAGATATAAAAGATGCAAGTTAGGGTGTCTAGAGAGAAAAACCTGAAGAAGAAGAGGGTCTTCTTCTAGGGATTTTTGTTTTCATATCTTTCCTCCCTCCATCTTGAGTTTCCTGAGAGCATCTCAGATCTGAAACTCCTCCTTCTACTTTTCATCTTTAGAAGAGTCCAAATCAAGAAGAAAGAGGCACCTGATCAACCATCAAAGAAGGATCAGCGCAGTACTAGCATACTGTGATGATTTCCTGAAGCAGGACTTCTGATCGAGATTCGTGGGCTCGTGTGGATGACTCCTAGAGGTCGGATGCATGTGCGGCTTGCAACATCATCCTTAAGCCCAGATCAGTGAGGTTAGAGCATCTAACTTGCAAGGTAATTGATCTGATCTATTGTTTAATACATACATTAGATGTGGTATAGAAACATGTTGATATGATCAACATGTAGTTCATGCTGTATTTATATATTTTAATTTTTGATTTAATACTATGTAATAATCATGTAATAGGATCTTAGATCTAGGGATTCTCTGGTTTTAGAAAATAAATTTTGATTTATTTTAGTCTTCCGCTGTATGATCTTGAAAAAGTTTCAAGATCTAATCCTGAAACCCTAGATCTGGTTCCTTCACTCACTTGCAGCAATATACTCAGCCTCAGTGATCGAGTCAGCAATAGTTTGCTGTTTGAAACTTTTTCAACTTACTATACTACCATATAGAGTAAACACATACCCAGATATAGATTTGCTATCATCCGAATCAAATTGAAAACTAGAATCAGTATAACCTTTCAGCTTTAAATCAGATCCACCATATATTAGAAAAATATCTCTAGTCCTTCTTAAGTACTTGAGTATATTTTTCACAGCTTTTCAATGATCCTCCCCGAGATCAGCTTAAAATTTGCTTACAATACCTAAGGCATAAGGCACATCAGGCCTGATACATAACATAGCATACATAATTAATCCTACAGTCGAAGCATAAGGAATAGAACTCATTCTATTTCTCTCTTCAGATGTCTTAGGAGATATTTTCTTAGAGAGTTTTATGCCATGACCCATGAGCAAGTAACCTCTTTTACTTCCCTCCATGTTGAACCTCTTCAACACAAGGTCAATGTATCTAGACTGGGACAAGTCTAGCATCCTTTTTGATCTATCCCTATAGATCTTTATACCTAGTATATAGGATGTCTTATCCAAGTCTTTCATGAAAAACTTTCACTATAGCCATGTCTTCACTGATTGCAACATCGAGATATCATTCCCAATGAGCAGTATGTCATCCACATACAAGACCAAGAAGATAATAGCACTCCCACTAGTTTTCTTGTACACACAAAATTCATCCATATTTTTAATGAAGCTACACAATTTGACTATCTCATCAAAACAGATGTTCCAACTTCTCAATGCTTGTTTTAATCTATAAATAGATCTATTCAGCTTGCATACCTGATTTGCTCTCCCATTAGAGATAAATCCCTCTAGTTGAGTCATATAGACTTCTTCCTCAAGATTTTCATTGAGGAAGGCAATCTTGACATCCATCTGCCAGATCTCATAGTCATGGTATGCTGCAATAGCAAGCATTATTTGAATAGACTTGAGCATGGCTACTGATAAAAAGGTCTCTTCATAATCAACACCTTATTTTTATCTGAAACCTTTTACCACCAGCCTAGCTTTATTGGTCTCTACCTGGCCATCTACTTCAATTTTCTTTTTGAAGACCCATTTGCAGCCTATTGGGGTCACACCCTCTAAAGTCCAAACTTGATTACTATATATGGAGTCCATTTCAGATTTCATGGCATTGAGCCACCTTATCAGAGTCACTACTTATGACAGCTTTCGAATAGGTCGTGGAATCATCATTCTCAATGATGTGAGATGTATTGTTATTCTCAATGATAAACCCATACCTAAGTGGTATACTATGCACTCTACTTGACCTTTAGAGAGGAGGTGTGTGAAGTGACTGTACCTCAACAATGAGCACATTTGGTTGAGAACTATTTTATGAATCTTGGATGGATTGTAGGTTTTGAATTTTCATAAGTTCAACAGACCTCCCCTTGCCTCCTTCTTGGATAAACTCTTTCTCTAAGAAAATGATATGCCTACCAACAAACACCTTTTATTGAGTAGGGTTGTAGAAGTAGTATCCTATACTCTTCTTGAAATAACCTACAAACCTGTATTTTTTTGATCTAGCATCCAGCTTATGTCCATCAATATTTTTCACATAAGCCGGGCAAGCCCAAATCTTAAGATGCTTAAGTTTGAATCTTTTTTCTTTCTATATTTCATATGGAGTGTTAGAAATAGATTTAAAAGGTACTTTATTTAAGACATACGCTGCAGCCTCGAGAGCATATCCCCAGAAGGATATCGAAAGATTCATGAAACATATCATAGACCATACCACATCTAATAAGGTGTGATTCTTCCTTTTTGTAATTTCATTTAATTGTAGAGTATAAGGAGGTATCTATTGAGAGAGTGTTGGGTATAAAATATCACCAATCGAAGTTTGTAAAAAGCCGACCCTTCCAGGGCTCTTCCGGCTTCCGGCTTCCGACTTTATATGGCATCTTTTTGAACTCCCTCAACCATCCGAGCTTCCATAATACCATCCAAACTTCTCCGATAATGAGCTGCCCCATTCATCTACCGAACTGCTCCAAATGCTCTCTGGGCTTCACTATCAGCTGATTTTCTATAGTGATCGACTATTCTCCAAATCTCTTCCAGACTTCTTCCGACCACGAATGACTTTACTCTAAACTTCTTCCAAACTTCTACAGTAACCAGACTCCATCCAAGTTTCTACGGTGGTCGACCGCCTTCCGAATTTTATCCAAGGGCCGGGCTCTGTCCGAACTTCTACAACGGATGGATTCCAGACGAATTCCTACAAAAGTCAGATCTCTACCCCGAACTTCTATTGTAGGTGGACTTCATCCGAGCTCCTACAAGGGTCGGGCTCCGTACTAACTTCTATAGTGGATGGATCACAGACAAGCTTCTACAACAAACAGACTCCACCAGTAGGATCTCTACTTCGAACCTCTTCTAGACTTCATCAAGGACCGAGCTTCTCCAGTGGTGGGACTTCTACAGTAAGCGGTCTGTTTCGAACTTCTACGACAACCGGTCTCCATCTGGACTTCTACAGTAAGCGGTCTACTCCGAACTTCTATGACAACCGATCTCCATCCAGGCTTCTACGGTACGCGACCTCCTTCCGGACTCCTACAAGAATCAGACTCCGTCCGAACTTCTACAGCGGTTGGATTTCGGGCAAACTTCTACAATGGACGTGCTCCAGCAGTCGGATTTCTACAGTGACCGACTGTCTCTAGTATCTTCCGTACCTCTCCGACCATCAACCTTCGACAGTGCCAGCGACCTTCCACAGATCCATCCGATCTCCTCCAACGGACAAACTTTCACAACGCCTTCCAAATTATGCTATCAGCCGACCTTCTGCCAGATTCTTCGTGCAACCGAACCTCTCCAGCGGACAATCTTCAGACGAGCTTTTGCATCAGGCAAATCCTAGACGGACTTCTCTGGCCATCAAATTTCTATCAAACTTCACCAACGAAAAGTCTCCATCCAAGCTTCTACAGCAGATGACTCCCGCCTGTAGCATCAGCGCCCAAGGCATCTGACAATAGTAGACTCATCAGCAACCTCAAAAATATTCAAGCTTCTCCCAGATGGTTGAAACAGAGCCATTCCGCTCCATCAGACGTCCTAGCCGAGCTTCAGCTGTCAGGCCTGAACTCTCTGGCAAATCACGACAATGCCCACTATCCTGCTCCACTCTCTGTAACAGATTTCACGTTACTCCACCACTCTCTGGCAAATCACGACAATAGACACCACTTCACTTTTCATAACAAACTCCACGTGGCCCTGAACGACCCCCGGACACCACTACTCTCCGTAACAAACTCTGTGTGGCCCCGAACGGCCCACTACCAGGCGGTTACAGACCTCGCTGTCAATCAGTTATGCTCTCTGTCCATAAAAAGGGACCCCCAGATACATTCTTCTTTAAGCTCTAAACTCTATCTCAAAACTCTGCTAAAATTTCCATTCGAGTGCTCCATTTCTATTGAGGTAGAGTACTGACTTGAGCATCGAAAGGTCTTACGAGAGCACCCCCACCTTCGATTTAGACTTTCCTTGCAGGTCCCGATGGTGGATGTGATCCTCTCGACTCCAGCTTCTCCAACATTGGCAAAATTCTGCACCAACAGAATTGATGCTAGAGGAAGGGCTGTGTCTTCACAGTATCCTTGTTCTTAAAGAAGTGCTCAACGGGATCATCTCCGGTCATCTTCTCTGACATCTTCTTCTCCTTCTCCCGCTAGATCTCCACCTGATGCCTCCCCGAAAGGCATCCACCAGACGATCCACAGCCTCTGCGGCCAGATCTCAGTGAGCCCCGCAAGCTCTGGCCTCATCTTCGATTTCTTAGGCTCCTCGTCCTCCGGCAATGATAGTTGGCATGGAGTAGTTCAACTTGCTAGTTTAGCAGGTCAGGGGCCTCACCGAAGCAGTGCAGGCCATGCAGTAGCAGTCGCAGCAGCCACAGGCATCAGTGCGACTGGAAAGAGCATCGCCGGAGTTTCAGAATCCGACGATCGGGTGGACCACTTGGGCCAGTCACCCTGTCTTCCCCGAAAAGGGGAAGCAGAAGGCAGAGAGTCCTCCATTCGATCATGATTCCACCCCCGAAGAGTCCCTACCTCCGTTCCACTAGAAGACCCTCGAGACTCGCAGTCGAGAGGACCTCCTGGATCAAAGATTCTGAGAGATAAACCAGAGGATCGAAGAGCTCTGCCATGCTCCCACTGCTTATGGTGAAGATCTGCACTGACCCTCCTTTCTCTCAAATGATCATGCAGAAACTAATCCTGCCGAACTTCAAGCTTTTCCAATTCGAGAGCTACGATGGGACCTCAGATCTGATTGACCACTTGGAAGCCTTCCGAACAATGATGCTGCTCCATGGCGCACCAGATGCCATCCTGTGCCGGGCTTTCCCATCTACCTTGAAGGGAGCAACAAGAAATTGATACTCGACACTGAAGTCGGGTACTATCTTCTCCTTTGACCAGATGAGCCACCAGTTCGTTGCTCATTTCGTCAGCAACCGGCATCCCCGGAGAGGTTCGGAGTCTCTCATCAACATCAAGCAAAAGGAGGGAGAATCCATCTAAATTTACGTCAACCATTTTAACACCGTCGTGTTGGAGGTCCGAAACTTGGACCAATCGGTTGCAATGGCCGCCCTGAAGAGCGGTCTTCAAAAGAACGATCTTCTGTTCTCCTTGAAAAAGAAGTATCCCAGGGACTTCGCTGATCTGCTGGCTCAGGCTGAAGGATATGCCCAAGCAGAGGAAGCCTTTAAGCTAAAAGATGAGGAGACCGCGAAGGAGCGGCAGGCGGGCGACTCCAGTAAGCTCGCAGTTGAAAAAGGGCCGAGTGAAGCTCGGCCACGTTCTCGAACTCCCTCTAGACACAAGCATGTCTAGACTCCTCCCTGGGCTCGTAGGCAGAGAAGCCCAGACTGCAGAGTTCGACGGAGCTCTCCCCTAGAAAGATTCCACAGCTACGTCCCACTCAATGCATCGAAAACCCAAGTGCTGATGGAGGTCAGGGAGCAGCTGCCGAGGCCGAAAAGTATGCGCACACACCTCGAGAAGCACAACCCTAACAAGTTCTGCCTCTATCATCGTGACCACGGCCATGACACAGAGGAGTACATTCAGCTCCGAGATGAGATTGAGGAGCTCATCAGATGAGGTCAGCTCGACAGATTCATTCGATGCTGGCTTGAAGGTAGGTAAGATCGGCTGAGGGCCTTGCCACAACCGGAGCCACCAAGGAGGGAGGAGCAGCCTGAAGATTGGCCTCCAATTGGGATCATCAACTCCATCTCTAGAGGATCCCAACAGGGAGCAGACCTTCCATGACTATGGGATTCAAACAATCTACGAATGTATTACCAATAACTTTATCCTAAATAAAAGTTTCCTTCATATTTGCATATCTTTTCTTTTGGCATGAGCTCGTAACGACAGGGAGTAGCTCCTTCCGACAATCGAAACTAAGCGTGTTAGGAATAGGAGGAGAACCTCATCCTAATATGAGCAATGTCGAAGGTCCGATTATTTAAAGATCGGATGGGGGGAGAGGCCCTTGCAACGGCCCTTATGTGCCCCCACAGCCATGTTAGGAATAGGAGGAGAACCTCATCCTAACATGAGCAAAGTCGAAGGCTCAGTTATTTAAAGATCGGATGGGGGGAGAGGCACTTACAATGGCCCTTATGTGCCCCCACAGTCATGTTAGGAACAGGAGGAAAACCTCATCCTAATATGAGCAAAGTCGAAGGCCCGATTATTTAAAGACCAGATGGGGGGAGAGACCCTTACAACGGCCCTTATGTGCCCCCACAGCCATGTTAGAAACAGGAGGAGAACCTCATCCTAACATGAGCAAAGTGGAAGGCCTGGTTATTTAATGACTAGATAGGGGAGAGGCCCTTGCAACGGCCCTTATGTGCCCCCACAGCCATGTTAGGAACAGGAGGAGAACCTCATCCTAACATGAGCAAAGTCGAAAGCCCGATTATTTAGAGACCGGATGGGGGGAGAGGCCCTTGCAATGGCTCTTACGTGCCCCCATAGCCCTGTTAGGAACAGGAGGAGAACCTCATCCTAACATGAGCTGAAATCGACTGCGTAGGGAATAGGAGGAGAACCTCGTCCTGACATAAATGAAGATCCGGTTGTTCAAGATCGGATAAGGAGGAAAGCCTCCTCAACGGCTCTTCTATACTCCTACAACCTCGTTCAGAGCAAAGGGAAAACCCTCACTCGAACACAAAAAAAAAAGAGGGGGAAGAGAAAAAGGGAAGCGATTAGCCATGCCAGTGATAAGGGAAAAATGAACTACATCAAAGACACAGGGAATCTCATCTCAACGAGGAAGGAGGCTCTTACCAAAAACCCTCAGTCTCCAAGAGGGAATCCAAAACTAGCGGGAGAAAATTGACTTCCTCGAGGTAATGAGAAGTTTGGGCTCCCAAGCTCGAGCACCGAGAGGAAGCATCAAACTCGAGTGGCCTCGAAAAGACCTTCAATCATGAACAAAAGGGGCAAATCAACACGGCAACGATCAGAAACCTTCAAACGATGTCGACCTTGAACAAGCCAAAAGACAAAAGATGTTCGGTAAATGACAACTTAATGCAAGAATGGACAAGGTAATAGAAAATTTTCTTTTCATTTCATTAGTGAAGTGTACATTACAAGGCCTTTGAAGGCCAAAAAAGAAAAACGACAAGAAAAGGAAAGAATACATAGGGTAAAAGGTAAAGAAGCTCTAAGGAAGCTCGGCTTCTTCAGACTTCGAACTCTCGGTTCCAGCCATCATCAAGGATTGCCTTAAGTTTTTGACTTCTTCTTCCAGTTCTTTCTTTCTTAACAGCATCTCCCAATACATTTAGTGAAACCACCGACTCTCACCCTCCGACTCCTGAAGCCTCTTCCTCAAAACTTCAGACTCCGCCTCGGCATCCTTGACCGCCTGCTGCTCGTAGGCTAGCTGAATCTTCAGCCACTGCAGTTCAGCCTTCTCTTGCTCAAGGGCCATGGACAGTTTTTCCATGGTCCCCCTTAAGGAGCGGAGCTCATCGGAGCCTTGTGCAGAGACGGCCTGGACTCTCTCAGACAACTGCCTCTGAAGGTGGGCAACTTCGTCGGTCACCATCTTGAGCTTCCTTTGGCAGTCGTCTACTTGCCTGCACCAGCCGACTCGATAGGCATTGTAGTTTGCCTCGGCATCCTGCAACTACTTCTGAAGGTCAGAGACTTTCTTTGACCAGTCTCGATCACGGTCGGCCTGAGTTGTGAGCCAGGACGAGCTCCCTTCTAACTGGCCTATCTTCTCCCATGCAGCTGCCAGCTCAACCTCAAGGGAGCTGATCTTGGAAGCTTGAGTCCAAGATTGGTCACTGGCACATTTTTGGAGTTCCTCAAGTTCCTTCACGAAGTCAGCCTTCCTCCGGGTGTAGTCCATGAAGCCCTTTTTGTGGAGGTCCCGAAAGTGAGCAGCCTCCGCAGTGACTTCCGAATGACACTTCCTCAGTCGGTGAAGTTCGTCATCCAGCTTCTTGGATTTCTTTGTCAGGAGATGAACTTCCCTTCTGAGGTCCCAAACCATCGACTTCAGAGGAATCTCTCATGGTAAGGGAAGAGCTTCGACAGGACACTATCGTTGGAAGACAAGAGCACCACAACATAAATCAGTGCCAGAAAATAAAAGAGAAGGAAAAGAATGCAGAGTAAAAAAAAGAGGAGCCCTCTATAAAGAAAAACCTGATTTCATTGATTAAGTAGTTCTTAAGTACAAGAGAATGAGGAAAAGTTGCAAAAAAAAAAGGGAGAATACAAATTTAGAGGTTTTGCACCTCTGGGGCAGAAGTGGGGGAGCTCGGCACCCCTGAAAGATCGACCGCGGCAGCCGCGACAGTCGAGAAAGTCTCGACTGGAGGAAGACCGACAGTAGCTTCAAAAGGCCCAGCTTCATCATTAGACACCTCATCCAGAAAGTCGAGGTCCAGCTCGGGAAATTTTTCGATCACCTTCTCTTGGCAGAGCTCAAAGCCTTTGATGAGGATGGCCTGGCCGAACTCGACCTTCAGATCCCTCATCTCAGAAGAGGTTTTGAACTCCTCCACTACCCAAACCATTGCCTCCAAAACCAGGGTCGGGATCTGTGCCTTCAACTCGGAGACCTCGACCTCTGCTTTCTTTCTTTCCTCCTCCAAGGTGGCCCTCAAGTCTGTCGAGGTCTGCTCCTCCTTCTGTAGCACCTCTTGGAGACTCGCGACTTCGACGATCTTCTCCTTGAGGCGGGCGGCCTCGGCCAAGCGACCTTCCTCTGCCTGGGCAGCCTCCTTCCTAGCATTGTTCATCCCTCGATGTTGGCGATGAGCTGGTGTCCAATCTACCAGAGAAGCCAGGGAGTCAATATAAAAGCTGAGGAATAAGCTAAGCAAAGAGGCGAGAAGAAGAAAGGAGTAAATTGACCTACCTCGAGAAAGGACCCTAGAGAGTCCCAAACCCGTTGCTCAGAATCAGCGTGAACGGTCCTGTGGACGACCTCGGGAAGGATGCACCCGTCGACCAATCTCTTTATTATATCCCTATTATTGAAGAGATTTTCCCTCGGATCTTCTTCGGAGCTATCGGCCTCCTCGATGGCAGCCCTGCTGCTGCGGCTCTTGCGGGCCAATGTCTTCTTTCTCCTTCTCTGTTTGACCCCCAGTGCCTCCTCGGACCGAGCCTCTGGAGCAGGAACCTCGGTCGGGGGGCTCCTTAAAGAAGCCCGGGGGACTGCGAGCTTGACGTCGGAGGGAGAGTCGACGGCAATGGCCGCCTGGGCAGGCACAACCGAGCTAGTCTCTTCTGCCCTTGCCCTCTTCGTCGCCCCCGAGGATGCTGCACCTTTCCTTTAGTGGGTTTTGAGACCCTAGACTAGCATTCAAGCTGCATCAGCATCCATATCTACAGTAAATGAGGATCGACACAGCTTAACGAAGGAACAAGAAGAAAGGGGAAGCAAAAAAATAAATAAATATATATATATATATATATATATATATATCGACAGGATTGAGAGGGCTTAGGCTGATGTTAAACAAGAGTTGTTCCTTCAGGAGGTTGGAAAGAAGAGGGGCTGGATAAGCCTCGACTTTATTGGAGGCCTCAAGGTCATCTTATCCTAAGCTGGAAGCCCAGCGGACGGAATCCCTCAGGGAGCCCCAGGGGGGCAACCCCAGCTCCAAGGACAGGCATCGGACGTAGGAGAACCTCTCCTTCTAGTTGTGAATAGAAGAGGGGGCACCTTTCAGCAACCCCTTCCTATCGAACTGAGAGGAGAAGTACCACCAGTCCTTTGTTGAGGGATGACGCTTGAAGGTATATGAATTTCTAAACAAAGAAAGAGTCGGTCGAACCTCAACTAAACTACAGAGGTAAAGAAATCCTATCAGAAACCTAAAGGAGTTCGGTGCTACAGAAACTAAAGAAATATTTAAGAAGCAGAAGAGAGCAATAACAAAAGGTAGAAGTGGAAGTTGAAGCCCGGTGCGGAAAGCTTCTTGGTATAAACAGAAGCAGCTGGGGGGAGGAGTGCTAGCCCAGCCAATCGGCTCGGGAAGCTCCAGCTCGTACTCCGGAGGAACCCCGTACTGAATCCTAATCAGTGAGAGTTTCTTCGAAGTCAGAGAGCTGGGGATGGTGTCTGGTACAAAGATCGGACGAGGTTCATCTACAGAACTAAGATTTTGGAGAGCTGGGACAGACGAACTCCTAGAACTACTAGAGGAGGAAGTGCTGGAGGACATTTTGAATCGAGCAAAAACCCTAAAAACTCTAGAAAAATTGAGAAAACTAAGAAATGGGATGTTCGTGAAAAACTGAACAGGTAGAATATAACAGAAGAAAAATAGAAGAAGAACAGCAAGAGAAAAAACAAAGAGGGGAGTTCTGGAACTAACCTAGGCTGGTCCGAAGGATGCAGAGATGCAGAGATGGGGATGACTCGAAGAACGCCTAAGGTCGAAGAGGATGCTGAGAAAGGATGGAACTCTCAAGAAGAAGGAGGGACCGAAGAAACTTCCAGGCAAAGTGAAACCCCTAAAGGAGGGAGGAAAATTTAAATAGGCGATGAGGTCCGGCGAAATAATGATCGTGGATCTCCTCTGGCCGATCTACAACCGCCGCGTGTCCCACTCATCGTGGCAGGCGGCTGAAAGTGGTCGACGGCTGACAGAACCATTATCGCACCGTACCTTGAGCAATGCTCCAGTGGAAATCTCGAAAAAATCTTTTCGGATCACCTCGATTTGAAAAGGCTCCAGCACCAGTACGCCAAACACCAAAATATCTGGAAACAATCGAGTACGAAAATTAAGGAAGGCAACTTCGACTGTGAAAATTTTTTTGTACTTCATTCGGACCCCGAACTCGAAAGTAGGAGGACTGGTGTTGGGTATAAAATACCCCCAGCCGAAGTTTATAAAAGGCCGACCCTTCCAGGGCTCTTCCGGCTTCCGACTTTATATGACATCTTTCTGAACTCCCTCGACCGTCCGAGCTTCCATAATACCATCCGGACTTCTCCGATAATGAGCTCCCTCATTCATCTACCGAACTGCTCCAAATGCTCTCTGGGCTTCACTATCAGCTGATTTTCTACAGTGATCGACTATTCTCTGAATCTCTTTCAGACTTCTTCCGACCACGAATGACTTTACTCCGAACTTCTTTCAGACTTCTACAGTAACCAGACTCCATCCAAGTTTCTACGACGGTCGACCGCCTTCTGAATTTTATCCAAGGGTCAGGCTCCATCTGAACTTTTACAACAGATGGATTCCAGATGAATTCCTACAAAAGCTGGATCTCTACCTCGAACTTCTATTATAGGTAGATTTCATTTGAGCTCCTACAAGGGTCGGGCTCCGTACGAACTTCTATAGTGGATGGATCACAAACGAGCTTCTACAACGAATAGGCTCCACCAGTAGGATCTCTACTCCGAACCTCTTCCGGACTTCGTCAAGAACCAAGCTTCTCCAATGCGGGACTTCTACAATAAGCGGTCTGCTCCGAACTTCTATGACAACCGATCTCCATCCAGACTTCTACAGTAAGCGATCTGCTCCAAACTTCTATGACAATCGATCTCCATTCGGGCTTCTACGGTAAGCGGCCTCCTTCCGGACTCCTACAGGAACCGAACTCCGTCCGAACTTCTACAACGGTTAGATTCTGGGCGAACTTCTACAACAGACGTGCTCCAGCAATCGGATTTCTACAGTGACCGACTGTCTCTGGTGTCTTCCGTACCTCTCCGGCCATCAACCTTCGACAGTGCCAGCTGACCTTCCACAGATCCATCCGGTCTCCTCCAGTAGACAAACTTCCACAATGCCTTCCGAATTACGCTATCAGCCGACCTTCTGCTGGATTCCTCGTGCAACCAAACCTCTCCGACGGACAATCTTCAGACGAGCTTCCGCATCAAGCAAATCTCAGATAGACTTCTCTGGCAATCGGATTTCTACCGAACTTCACCAATGGAAAGTCCCCATCCGAGCTTCTACAGTAGATGACTCCTACCTGTAGCATCAGTGCCCAAGGCATCCGACAATAGTAGACTCATCAGTAACCTCGAAAACATCCGAGCTTCTTCCGGATGGCTGAGATAGAGCCATTCCACTCCATCAGACATCCCAACCGAGCTTCAGCCGTTAGGCCCGAACTCTCTGGCAAGTCATGACAATGGCCACTATCCTGCTCCACTCTCTGTAATAGATTCTGCATGGCTCCACCACTCTCTGGCAAGTCACGACAATGGACACCACTCCACTCTCCATAACAAACTCCACGTGGCCCTGAACGGCCCCCTAATGCCACTACTCTTTGTAACAAACTCTGCATGGCCCCGAACGGCCCACTATCAAGCGGTTACAGACGTCACTGTCAATCAGTTACGCTCTCTGTTTATAAAAAGGGACCCCTAGATACGTTCTTCTTTAAGCTCTAAACTCTATCTCGAAACTCTGCTAAAATTTTTATTCAAGTGCTCCATTTCTGTTGAGGTAGAGTACTGACTTGAGCATCAGAGGATCTTGCCGGAACATCCCCACCTTCAGTTTAGACTTTTCTTGTAGGTCCCAGCGACAGACGTGATCCTCTCGACTCCAGCTTCTCTGGTGTCGGTGGAATTCTGCACCAATAGAGAGTATTCTATTTTATTTTAAATAATCGAGAAACTCACTAGACAAGTATTTTTCTCCTCGATCAGATTGAAGATCTTTAATATTTTTACCAGTTTGTATCTCAACTATTCTTTGATACTCTTTAAATTTGTCAAAGATTTTGGATTTGTATTTCATTAAATACACATATCTAAATCTAGATCTATCATCAGTAAACATGATGAAGTAAGAGTATCCACCTTTGGCTTGAGTCGACATTGGACCACAAATATCAGTATGTACAAGGTCCAATATGTCACTTGCCCTTTTTTCATATCCCGTAAATGGAGTCTTGGTCCTTTTTCTCATGAGATAAGATTCATAAGTTTCATATGATTCATAATCATAAGGATCAAAGAATTTATCTTTGTATAACTTTTTAATTCTTGACTCATTTATATGGCCAAGTCAGCAGTGCCAGAGGTATGTGACATTCACATCCTCTCTTTTTCTTTTCTTCATATTATCAATATGAAATACATTATCATTAAGTGAAAGAAATAAAAGAGCATTATCAACAAAAGCACTTCCATAATATTCATTAGAAAAATATATAGAACAACCATTATTCTTTGCTTTTATTTCAAAATCTTATTCCAATAACAATGGTACAGAAATAATATTTCTAACAATATTAAGGATATAATAACAGGTCTTGAGTTTTAAAACTTTGCCTGAAGGCAACTTCAAAATCTTGATTCCTACAACTTCGGTCTGAATGGACTCTCCACTAGCATCGAACAGTTCGAAATCACATTTGTTGGGTGTAAAACCTCCCCCAGCCGAAGTTCGTGTCCGGAGTGACCCCTCGGGGATTCTACAAGAAGACCCCGTCCAGACTCCTACGGGAGCCGGACTTCGCCCTCGACTCTGATCGAAAGAAGACTCCGTCCGGACTCTTACGGGAGCCAGACTCCGTCTCCAACTTCAACTACAGGCAAGCTCCGTTCGGACTCCTATGGGAGCCGGACTCTGTCTCCTGCTTCAACTGCAGGCAAGCTCCGTCCGGACTCCTACGGGAGCCAGACTCCGCCGCCAACTTCGACTGCAGGGAAACCCCGTCCGGACTCCTACAGGAGCCGGACTTCACCCTCGACTCTAATCAAAAGAAGACTCCGTCTGGACTCCTACGAGAGCCGGACCTCGTCTCCGACTTCTACTGCAAAGAAGACTCCATCCGGACTCCTACGGGAGTCAGACTCCGTCTCTTGCTTCAACTGCAGGCAAGCTCCGTCCGGACTCCTACGGGAGCCGGACTCCGCCGCCAACTTTGGTTGCAGGCAAACCCCGTCCGGACTCCTACGGGAGCTGGACTTCGCCCTCAACTCTTACCAAAAGAAGACTCCGTCCGGACTCCTACGGGAGCCGTACCCCATCTCCGACTTCAACTGCAAAGAAGACTCCGTTCGGACTCCTACAGGAGCCGGACTCCGTCTCCTACTTCAACTGCAGGCAAGATCCGTCCGGACTCCTATGGGAGCCGGACTCTGTCTTCGACTTCAACTGCAGGCAAGCTCCATCTGGACTCCTACGGGAGCCGGACTCCGCTGCCAACTTCAACTACAGGCAAGCTCCGTCCGGACTCCTACGGGAGCCGGACTCCGTCTCCGACTTCAACTGCAGGCAAGCTCCATCCGGACTCCTACGGGAGCCGGACTCCGCCGCCAACTTCAACTGCAGGCAAGCTCCGTCCGGACTCCTACGGGAGCCGGACTCCATCTCCTGCTTCAACTGCAGGCAAGCTCCGTCTAGACTCCTACGGGAGCCGGACTCCGCCGCCAACTTCGACTGCAGGCAAACCCCGTCCGGGCTCCTACGGGAGTCAGACTTCGCCCTCGACTCTGATCGAAAGAAGACTCCATCCGGACTCCTACGGAAGCCGGACCCCATCTCCGACTTCAACTGCAAAGAAGACTCCGTCCGGACTCCTACGAGAGCCGAACTCCATCTCCTGTTTCAACTGCAGGCAAGCTCCGTCTGGACTCCTACGGGAGCCGGACTCCATCTCTGACTTCAACTGCAGGCAAGCTCCGTCCGGACTCCTATGAGAGCCGGACTCTGCTGCCAACTTCAACTGCAGGCAAGCTCCGTCCGGACTCCTACAAGAGCTGGACTCCATCTCCGACTTCAACTGCAGGCAAGCTCCATCCAGACTCCTACGGGAGCCGGACTCCACCGCCAACTTCAACTGCAGGCAAGCTCCGTCCGGACTCCTACGGGAGCCGAACTCTGCCGCCAACTTCAACTGCAGGCAAGCTCCATCCGGACTCCTATGGGAGCCGGACTCCATCTCCGACTTCAACTGTAGGGAAGCTCCGTCTGGACTCCTACGGGAGCTAGACTCTGCCTCCAACTTCGGCTGCAGGCAAACTCCATCCGAACTCCTATGGGAGCCAGACTTTGCCCTCGACTCTGATCGAGAGAAGACTCCATCCGGACTTTTACGGGAGCCAGACTCCATCTCCGACTTCAACCGCTGGTAAGCTCCGTCTGGACTCCTACGGGAGTCGGACTCCGTCTCCGACTCCAACTGCAGACAAGCTCCGTCTGGACTCCTACGGGAGCCGGACTTCGCCCCCAACGTCGGCTGCAGGAAGACCTCATCTGAGCTCCTACGGGAGCCAGACTTCGCCTCCGACTCCAGCTACAGACTCCAACCGAACTTCAGCCGACAAGTCTGGACCCCCTGGCAGGCCGCAGTAACGGTCATGACTCTGCTCCACTCCCTGTGGTAGATTTTATGCGGCTCCATTACTCCCTGGCAGGCCGCAGTAACGGCCACGATTCTGCTCCACTCCCTGCGACAGATCCTGTGTGATTCCACCACTCCTTGACGAGTCACGACAACGGATGCCGCTCCACTCCCTGCTACTGATTCCACGTGGCGAGCCATGGTGACAGCCACGACTCCACCCCATTACTCTTCATGATAAATTCCTTCTGACCCCATACGGCCCACTACGAGGCGATCATAAATAGTCGCTATCAACCCGCTGCTCCCCCAGTCTATAAAAAGGGGACCCAAGATACGTTGTTCTCTAAGCTCTATTTTCTATCCCAAAACTCTACTAAAATTTTTGTTCGAGCACTCCATTCTTGTTGAGGTAGAGAACTGACTTGAGCGTCGGAGGGTCTTGCCGGAGCAACCTCACCTCTGATTTAGACTTCTTTTGCAGGTCCCGGCAGTGACCGCGACCCCCACAACTCCAGCTTCTCCGGCGCATGCGGATTTTTGCACCAACAATATTAATTCAGACTCTTTATTTTCTGTAGACCCTGTAATGATTTGCAAAGGTGTGAACCACAGGCAGTATCTAATACCCAAGAATCTGAAAATAAAATATTTAATGATAAGTTAATTTATATCATATACAAATCTTTAGCAACATTTGTTAGTTTCACGGTTGCAAGGTAATCCTTGCAATTCCTCTTCCAGTGGCTCTTTTTGCCACAGTGATAGCAAGTACCTTTGGCGGAGACTTTCTTCACCTTCTTCTTGAAAATGCCAGCCGTAGGGTTCATCTTTTTCTTAGAACCCTTCTTCACCTTCTTCTTGTTGATCTTATCAATAGAAAGTACCGAAGCCTTTTCACTCTTGAAATGGCTCTCTGCTGTTTTCAACATGTTCAACAGCTCTGGCAGGCTGATGTTCAGTTTGTTCATATGGTAATTTATAACAAACTGAGAAAAAGAGTCAGGGAGAGACTTTAGGATCAAATCCTGGCTCAGTTCACCATCCATGACAAAGCTTAGCTATCTTAGATGAGTGATCAAATCAATCATCTTTCGGACATACGTTTGCATAGAGGTGCCTTCAGTCATGCGGGCATGGAACAACTGCTTTCATATCTCATATCGAGCAGTTCGGCTTTGTTACCCATATAACTCCTTAAGCTTAAGAAGTATAAAGGGGACATCCATGTCCTCATGCTACCTCTAAAGTGCGTTGCTCGTAGAGGCAAGCATGATGCATTTGACAGTCACACTGTCCTCTTTTCACATCTTGTATGTGGCCCTTTCCTCCTCAAAAGCATCTTCCCCAAGTGAATCTAGTGCAGGTGTATCTAGAATGTAGGAGACTTTCTTCTGAGTGAGAATAATTCTCAAGTTTCTTAATCAGTCCATATAGTTAGGTCCGATCAATTTGTTTACATCTAGTATGCCTCTAACTGACAGTGAGGATACCATATGTATAGTTAATCTACAATAACAAGAATATAATATAAGTGAATAACTCATGATGACATTCACAACTAAATTAAGACTTTTATCTATTTATGTCTCCCACTATTTTCTCGAACTTCATTGCCGTCAAGTATGAAAATCGACAAATATACTAATGTTTCTTAGTGGGGTTGAGATCCCTATTCCTTACAAACATCTTGTGGATAGCACAACAAGTATTCATGAGTTTAAGAGTAGGTAACTCTTGTATCTCTATAATTCTCAATATTTTTCTCTCTAGCCTCTGGATCACAGACAGCCTTGTGGATAGCACAACAAACTATAGTGTTCTAGATAAGTTGACCCTTCAATCCCATATGGTCATACATAAACAATGCTGTCCATGTGGATAGCACAATAGAGCAATACTATTCAAAATATGTCATAAGCATCAAAATGCACTTGATCAACATCATGTCAATTTCTATAGTAAGTCTTGTGGATAGCACAACAAGCTCACTAAGATCTTGACATACTCTATCGACCAAGTTTGAAAGAAGGCCCTTGTAATGTCTACATTATTAATCAATCTAAGTTCAAAATTCAACAAGACCAAATTGATCAGGTCAGTAGGTGGAAGGCCCCTCGTAGCTTTTTTAGATACCAACAAAGTTGGTCAGGCCAGCATACGGATCTAATTAGAAAACCATATTTCATACTTTTTTCGACACCAATTAGTCAAAAAAATTTGACTTTTGATTTGAAAATAAATCTTGACATTACTACTTAATATAATTTTTAAGAAGATCTTTGAACTGGTCTCGGCACATCCTAACTACGACTACATAAAATATACTTTACATATTATGCAATTCGATATGTAATCACAAATCACAATAGCAATTATATAATTATGCCAAAAATCATATAAGAGTGCAATTCAAGTCATAACATATGACAAGCAAAATTATAATAATAAAGCAACCCCTAATCATATTAGGCATGCAAAACACCCTTAACTATGTATTGATTTACGCATCACACTACCATGATAATATAAATTTCAAATTATCATAAATTTATAATTTTAATAACTAAAATTTAAATCCATGGTAGATATAAAGTCAAAAATATTTTTTTGATTTTAAAGATTGATGCTAAAAATCAAAGCAATATTCTTGGTAATATATGAATAAGAACAATTCTATGTTACTAGTTTGCACTTATTTGATCAAATCAGATAAGGGTGGCTCTGATACCATAGTTGGGTTTTGATCATGTAGTAAAAAGTAATTTTTAAAAATTTTAAAACTAAACAAGTCAATAGCTTTAATTATTAAAACTATTGAGCCAAACCCAAACCCTAGAATCACCTTGCTGAAGTCGATCAAAACAAAACAAGCATGCAAAAAGGGATAGAATTTTTACTTTTATCAAAATAATAATTTGGCACATTGGTGATCTTCATAAGACTCCAAAGTAAAAGTCCTCCAATGGTGATCTTCATGAAAGTTGGCCAAGGTCCTTCCTAACCTGTGCGCCACCACAGCCTTATCTTCTCAAGAACACTACCGGCTTCAAACTCAAGGAATGATCATGCCAAAGCCTAGTCACCTCCAAACTTGCCACCAAGATCATGCCAAGAAGACACTCATCAGATGTCTTACAACTTAGGATTTGATTTTTGGATCCAACATATGGAAAAATCAAACCCTAGGGTATACTAGCAACACTTGCTAATTCTCTCACCACCCTACTTACAACTTTTGCCACTCAATTTCTCCTTGCCTTTTTCTAAATTTTTTTTCAAAATTTTTCCACTGAATTACACACCATTTATCTCTGATTTCAACCCAAAATCCTAGTAGCTAGGCCATATGGGACATCCCATATATATAAGGGACCAATAGATGTGTCATGGGACCAAGGGGTGCCAACCTTTGGTGCTCCACTTTCTCACATGGTGAATAAATTTATCATGTAGAATTTTTGATGCAAGAGAGCCTTCACATAGAAGGACTCTCCCTCTTCTATGTTCCATAAAAATCTCACATTGAATTGGCATTAAATCATAAGAGATCAAGTTGAAAAATTAAGGCAACATATTAAGATAAGAGTCTTCATGAAGAAGGACTCTTCATCTTCACATGCTAAAATGAGTGGGGTGGTAATTAAGTTTTGGTGTGGCATCGAGTGGGCATAGAGGAGTCCATCTTCAATTGAAATTGTTTCAAGTTGGATAAGAATCCAATCAAGATAGATTCAATCCCATTAGGTCAAAGACAACTGGTCTAGGTTAGCTCAAACACTTTGATCTAAACCAATTTTAGAACTTGAGTTAATACAATGTGCTAGCATATCAAATTAACTCTAAGAATTTATATTAAACTCTAATTAAATTAGATCAAGGCCAACTCTCAAAGTGTGTGACCCACTGAGTTCCGAATCTAGCCAGCAGTGGACCAAGACTTTTGACGTATTCCTAATCCGATCATATTAGATCACCCGAACAGTCCCAATCAACTAGGACTCTTCCTAATTGATTTCAAAATTAAACTCTTTTAATTTTGATAAGTTCACAAGTCAAGGTTGACATCTAGCAACATGTCATAACTATTCAAAAGATTTAAAATTTTTGATGAAAAATTATCAAAATACCCTTTAGTGGTAAGTTACCGTGTAATTCAATCCTTCAGTCAAACAACATTCCAGATGAGCTATAGGCATGAAAATATGTCAAACTCAATCACTTATCTTTATGTATCTTGATCAGAAGGTGATGATTCAATTGATGATATATTAAAAACTCTTTTCTAATTATCATCCTGCTTTGATCAAAGATTTCTAGAATCACCGACCTATGAGATCACATAGGATATTCGCTTCCCTTATTAGGAGTGATTGATCCCTTATTGATTACTTACAACCTCCATGCATATTTCACCACATCCAAAACACCCCATACAAGGATCAAAGAACCAAGTTAGGAAGTGAACCAAAATATAGATTCATGTACATAAGGTACTATGACGATCTCAGGTCAAAGGATCATTTATGCAACTCCCACTAGAGAATCATCAGTTGACATATAAATAAGACTCCATCTGATATTCTCTCATAGGTCTATTTAGTGAACTCATTCTCTAATGAGCATCCATATCCTTGTATTAGTTGTTGGGAATAGTGTCCCAAAACCAATTGTCAGCTTGTTGACGGTTGTGCTCTTTGTTGTATTAGTACATAAATTATAAATAAATAAAAATTATTTTGGTATTTTTCATCACAAAATTATTTCATCTTCTAATGAACTCTTGTGTTGTGGTGAAGTCCTTAGGACTATTTAGACTCGATAAAGGAAGATTTGTCATTTAGTCCTTAAACCTGTTCGCAACCAAATGATACGTTGTTACCAAGGACAATAATGTTTATCGAGTATAGGTCATTGTGTGCCATATAGATTGGTTATCCTCTTAACCAAGGAGTGTAGAGACACTGGTATGGCATACAGGTGAGATGTAAGGGTACATCTGCACTGAACGTGACCGACTCTGGAGCTATCTCTGCTGTCAAGATTTGCTCCGATGGGATATGGGTATAAATGTCCCTCCGACCTGAGACCGCCACGGTGACTTACAAGTAACTCACTGCACTTAGGCACTAGACTACCTGAATTTCTAATTCAGTGACGGAAGGCTGCTGGGTGTAGTCAAGTACTTGACTTGTCGGTGTGTGTGTCAAGATGGGATTGACCACTCTAGTTCAAGAGCTGTGTACAATTGTATTTCAATTTAGCAAAACCTTGATCAGGGTAGTCCTAGTGAGGAGTCACAGGACTGATTGAATTGAGCACGACTCGGATGATCTAATCAGGGTTGACAGTTTAACCCTGAGTCATCCTAAACACAGGGGTCAAAAGGGATGAATTATACAGTAACCATATTCACGTAGGTTCTGAGTGTTGCGATTGCGACTATTCGATCTATCTGGATGTCGGGTACCATTGCTAGATGATCATTTCGATTAGTACAGGAATTGGTTCCTGTGCTACCGGCTTAGGTTCGAACCTGCGGGGTCACACAAATTAGAGGTTCCTATCTGATCTGATGGCTGATGAAGAGTCTTAATATTTGTAGACTCTGAGTCCTACATGTCTGGGACTCTGTGATCGAGAATTAGGATTCTCTGATCACAAGTCCCATACATTTTGGGTACCGGGGTCAAGAGTCCCACTAGTTTGGGACTCTACGATCAAGGTTTCATGTTGATTGACTTTGATACCCGATTGCCCATCGAATTTGGACTCAATATTTATGAAAAGTTTTATTAGTGATTTGATCACTAATTAAGTCAATTTGATTGAGTAATTATTTTTGGATCAAGTCTAATTGAATTGGATTCAGTTGGGTTTGACCCGATTAGGTTAAGAGTTGACCTAATCGTCGAGATGGTTTGGTCTCTGATTTGATCAGGGGTTGGGCTTAGTCAATTTTTGATTTGATTAGGATTTTATTGAGCCTAATTAAGCCTAATTAAGTTGGATTTAAATTAGTCTAATTGGGCCTAACTTATTTGGTTCAATTAGGTTGGTTTAAATAATGAAACCACCTTGACTCAAACTCCCTGCGCCACCTCACATCCACTGCACCCATTTGAATTCACGAGAAGAAATTTCTCATGAATTTTTTCTCATGCAAAGACCTCCGCATGCCCACTTTTGTGTGCCATATGGATGGATAAAGTTGATTAGTTAACCATTCAAATTCAAAGCATGTTTGAATTTGAATGGATAACTTATCTCTTGTGCCTTCAGGCTTATCCATCTTGTGCGCCACATAACTAACACGAGAAAAAGTTTCTCGTGAAACCTTTACTGCACAAAGAGTCCATGCCCTTCTCTTCTCATGCCATAAGTGGATAAGGATGAGTTGGTTTGCATTTGAATTCAAACTCGATTTGAATTCAAATGTGCAACCACTTATCTATATCCTCTCACGCGGATAAGACACGTTCGACATTGTTTTAAAAAGAGGAGAAAGGTGGGGCGTGCGTAAAATTTTTTAGTAAGAAAGTTTAGGGTGTGAGGAACTTTTTTGCATGAGGTGAAGGTCCAAAACCTTTCGAGAGAAAAAGAAAGAAAAGAAAGAAAAAAGGGCACAGAGTTTTTCTTAGTGTTCCCTAGGGTTTCAACCTGAGGTTCGGGAAGTGAGAAGGTGAGCTACGAGTGTTGTGAGCTCACCAAATTTTAAGATGATCTTCAACATTCTCTCAAGCATGTCTGTTGATGATCTGGAGTGTCTAAAGAATTGACAGACATCGATCGAAGGAGTTCGATCAGCATCGACCGTCGAAAGGGCTCTACAATGAGCTAGCACCCGTAAGGAGCCGATCAGATCGGGAACCTCGTGTGGATGATCCACAGAGGCTAGACATACTGTGTGGCTGTATCACGATGATCAGACTCTCCCGATGGTGATCAGATTGCAGTGATCTACTACCCACACAAAGGTATTGTGTTTTGAACACATTACAGTAAAGTGTTTACTGTTCAAATTCAAATTTCAAATTTAAATGCATGTATGCTGTATATAATATTTAGATCCTATTGTAGGATAAATATATGTTAATTAATTAGATTAATTAATATTTTCCATTGTAAAATCATAATTTTGAAAAAGTTTTAAAATTACCATTTTACCCCCACACTGAATTTCGCTTCAAATGGTATCAGAGTAGGTTCTAAGATATGATATATGAATTTGCATGCATAGATTAAGTTATAATCTAAAAGTTTAAATTTGAAATTTAAAATTCAAAATTTAAAATTAGAATTTTGAAAGTTGTTCAAAATTTAAAATTCAAACATTTGAAATTCAAAATTTGAATTTTGAATTTTGAAATTTGAAATTCAAAATTAAAAATTCAAAAGTTTGAAATTCAAAATTTGAAATTTGAAATTTGAAATTTAAAATTCAAAATTCAAAATTCAAAAATTTGAAATTCAAAATTTGGTTGAAATTTAAAATTTGAAATTCAAAATTTAAAATTTAAAATTCAAAATCTGAAATTCAAAAATTTGAAATTTGAAATTTGTTTGAAATTTGAAATTCAAAATTTTAAAATTTAAAATTTGAAATTTAAAATTTAAATTTTGAAATTGGTATATTTAGATGTACATAATCCAAGTAGCAAGTAATCGAATTGGGTTGGTTGCCATGGCCGTCCGGTCATAGGAGAAAAATAGGGTTTAAAGGCCCTCTCCTCCCATTCGATGGGGTCTCCTATGGCGGTAGAGGTACCGCTGCAATTATATCCCATGCAGATGAAGCAGCGAAAGGACTTAATTGTAAAGGTTCAATTATAAAATTCATCATGAATGTGTTAGATTAGATCTAAAGAAATATTCATGATTTATTTTGATTGAGTTATTTTCTGTTATGTAATTAGCAATAGGATTGCTATTTATGAAATGTGCTGATTTATTTGTGAAATGAGTCAACATGTTTTATGAACAGAAAATAAAACTTTTTAAATTTGAAAATTATTTTCAAAAAGCCAAACCCTGACCCATCAGCCCAAAATACTAATTAAAAAAATTAAGTGTTGTCAAGTTGGTCTAGAATTGTGAATTAAGACCTAAGACAATTGCATAAACTTGTGGGTCAATGGGTTAGATGGATTAGGTCCATAATTGGGTTAGACCTAAGGTTAGCTTAAAGAAATGGACTAAAATAGAGTAATTGGTCAAATCTAATCAAAAGTTGAATTAGATTAGGTCAAGGACACTCTAGACTCAACTCCAATAATTGTAGTTGAATGGGTCTATGTCTTTAACTAGACCAAGATGGACTTAATTCATGGCTACATGGTGGAACCCTATTTACTAAGTTGATCAAATTAAAACTAATGAACTGGTTGGTGTCTAAGGTAAGTTCGGTAGTTTGACCAGTGGTTCTTAAGTGGGAGCTACTCGCATTGATTCGATCTCTGACGAGTTAATGGCATATCCCCACCACTGATCTCACTTACCTGGCCAACCTGGTGAGTTAGATTTTGATTAGATCACTTGGTGATTAGGGCTCACCCATGTCATTAGGTAAATCAGTGTGACTAATTTAGGTGCTCCTAATGCCAGCTTTAATTAAATCCTTTTTTAATCTGACTTGGTGAAGTCAGTGGGAGGATTAAAATTGGCTGGTTAATTTCTTCTCTTCCTTCACTTAATAAAATCATCAAAATTATTAGATCCGTAAAATGATTAAGTTATAGTGATAACTAAGTCATAGCCTCCCATTAAGTGAGTGATAATGAGTCTATTAGTTTAATAATCATTGGAGGTCCAAAGGCCTGGTGCTTATTGACTAATGGAATTATCATTCATAGTATGATAATTTGGTTTGAGTCTTTCTAATGGTGGTCAGGTTGGCCGGCCAAAGTTGGGCCTGATCATTTATTGGTCTGATTCACCAAATAAAGTCATGTTAATGGTTGGACCTAACCAGATCTTTTCAGTGGAGGCCAAAGCCTACTGATTAGGTTCTGGGGCAAAATTAATTACTAGAAGTTGTTTAGAGAAACAACTGGTTATGAACCTATCCATAGATGCATATGGGTTGACCAACCAAAGTTGGGCTCGTGTGTAGTCTGTGTGGATTCTAGTACTCACTAAGAAATTAAAGTAATTCCTCGAATTAGAGGTTGAGGCTACCAGTTCGTAAAAATATAGAGAGAAACTTTAGACTAAAGTCCAAGTCTTTAGTATTAATAATTTATGTACTAATAGAGGTCTGATTTTTCTTTATGCAGCTGTGGCCATTACCCTGTCGCTCCAGTCATTATTAGATAATGACAAGCTCATGGGACCTAATTTCGATAGCTGGTATCAAAAATTAAAAATCATCCTTGAGCATGAATGGATCCTTTATGTAGTAACGGATCCAGCACCAGAGGAGCCAGCCCCGAATGCTAGAGGCACGGTCTGAGACACTTACCAGAAGTGGCTCAATGACCGCACCATCGTTCGGTGCATAATGCTGGCGGTAATGAATGATGAGTTCAGCCGTAGGTTTGAGAATGCCCAGCCACAGGAGATGCTTCAAATATTGAACTACTCCTTTGGCACGCCTGACGACGTTGAAAGGCACAAAACTAGTTATGCCATTTTCAATGCTCGGATGAGGGATGGGGCCTCAGTCACCGATCATGTACTGTACATGATCGAAATGATTGAGCGCCTAAGTAAACTGGGCTTTCCCCTGCACGAGCAACTCGATAAGGATGCGATCCTTAATTCATTGTCCAAGTCCTTCCTCTCCTTCCTTACTCATTTTTGAATGATAAAGCCTGCAGTGAACTACCACGGCTTGTTGGGGTTGCTGCAGAACTTTGAGAAGGACCACCAGCTCCATAAGGAGTCGGTGAATGTTGTGGGAGGGTCTTCTTCTGATCGTCGACCCATTAAGAAAGGGAAGAAGAACAAGAAGAAGAAGAACAAGAAGGTGCAGCCGTATGCTGGGACGTCTGCATAGGGTCAGACCAAGAAGCACAAGCCTAACCAGAGCCAGGCGGAGTGCTTCTTTTGCAAGAAGCAGGGGCACTGGAAGAGGAACTGTCCTCTATACATTGCCTCCCTGGACCCAAACAGACCAAAGAAGAAGCAAGATAATTATATGATAATACCTTGTAACTTTTTCGTTTGTGATTCTACTGCCTGGGTATTGGATACCAGTGTTGGAAAATTCAGTGCAGGGGTAAAATGGTAATTTTAAAACTTTTTCAAAATTATGATTTTACAGCAAAAAAATATTAATTAATCTAATTAATTAACATAAATTTATCCTACACTAGGATCTAAATATGATATATAGTATGCATGCATTTAAATTTGAAATTTGAATTTGAATAATAAAACTTTATAGTAATGTGTTCAGAACACAATACCATTGTGCGGGTAGTAGATCACCGTAATCTGATCACCGTCGGGAGAGTCTGATCATCACGATGCAGCCACACAGCGTGTCTGGCCTCTGCGGATCGTCCACACGAAGCTTCCGATCTGATCGACTCCTCACGAGTACTAGCTCGTTGTAGAGCCCTTTTGACGGTCGATGCTGATCGAACTCCTTCGATCGATGTCTGTCGATTTTTCGAATGCTTCGGATCATCAACAGACATGCTTGAGAGAATGTTGAAGATCTCTCTGAGATTTTGTGGGCTCACGATACTCGTAGCTCAGTTTCTCACTTCCTGAACCCCAGGCTAAAACTCTAGGAAACTCATCGGAAACCTTGCACCCACTTTTCTTTCTTTTCTTTCTTTTTCTCTTGGAAGGATATGGACTTTCTTCTCATGCACAAGACTTCTCACGCTCCAAAATTTTTCTCCAAAAATCTTTATCTTGCACGCCCCACTCTTCTCCTCCTTTTATAACAACGTCAAACGTCTTATTCAAAAGAAAGGATAAAGATGAGTAATTGCACATTTGAATTCAAATCAAATTTTGAATTCAAATGGACACCAACTCATCCCTTATCCACTAAAGGCGTGAGGCATGGCTTAAATTATGCATGGAGTGATTTCATGAGAAAGTGATTCACAATCACCTACATCAAGAATTCCTTCTTGAGCCATCCTGTTTATCCTGTTCTTATTGATATGACCTAGCCTACAGTACCAAAGGTAGACTTCTGACACATTATCTATTCTAGGGCATTTATCGGAGGTTTGAACCATATTAACAGATTGTGATAGTAAATTCTATTATTAAGTTATCCAACAAACATTGTAACACCATTCAAAATGATATTGCAAATATTTTCTTTTATTAAAAATTGATAATCGTTCATGGCCAAAAGGCCTACAGAAATAATATTTAATAAAAAGTTTGGACAATAGTGACATTCACTCAGAATTATATTTCGAGAATTGATTACAAGGTTCATGATTCCTAATGCTAGAATTGGAACTTTGCTTCCATCTCCAACGTTCAGGAATCTATCGCCTTCATCAAATCTCCTACTGACCTGCAGATCCTGCATCGAATTGCAAATATGATAAGGGCTTCCGGTATCCAATACCCAGGCAGTAGTATCACAAATGAAAAAGTTGCAAGGTGTTATCATATAAGTACCTTGCTTCTTCTTCGGTCTGTTCGGGTCCAGGGAGGCAATGTATAGAGGACAGTTCCTCTTCCAGTGCCCCTGCTTCTTGCAAAAGAAGCACTCCGCCTGGCTCTGGTCGGGCTTGCGTTTCTTGGTTTGACCCTATGCAGATGTCCCAGCATGCAGCTGCACCTTCTTATTCTTATTCTTCTTGTTCTTCTTCTTCCCTTTCTTAAACGGTCGACGACCAGAAGAAGACCCTCCCACTACATTCACTGACTCCTTATGGAGCTGGTGATCCTACTCAAAGTTTTGCAGCAACCCCAACAAGCCGTGGTAGTTTTGCAGGCTTTGTCATCCAAAAATGAGTAAGGAAGGGGAGGAAGGACTTGGGCAATGAATTAAGGATCGCATCCTTACCGAGCTGCTCGTGCAGGGGAAAGCCCAGTTTACTTAGGCGCTCAATCATTTCGATCATGTACAGTACATGATCAGTGACTGAGGCTCCATCCTTCATCCGAGCATTGAAAATGGCATAACTAATTTTGTGCCTTTCAACATCGTCAGGCATGCCAAAGGAGTCGTTCAATATTTGAAGCATCTCCTGTAGCTGGGCATTCTCAAACCTGCAGCTGAACTCATCATTCATTGCCGCCAGCATAATGCACCGAACGGTGATGCGATCGTTGAGCCACTTCTGATAAGTGTCTCGAACCGTCCCTCTAACATTCGGGGCTGGCTCCTCAGGTGCCGGATCCGTTACTACATAAAGGATCCGCTCATGCTCAAGGATGATTTTTAATTTTTGATACCAGCTATCGAAATTAGGTACCATGAGCTTGTCATTATCTAATAATGATCGGAGGGACAGGGTAGTGGCCATAGCTGTATAAAGAAAAACCAGACCTCTATTAGTACATAAATTATAAATACTAAAGACTTGGACTTTAGTCTAAAGTTTCTCCCAGTATTTTTACGAACTGGCTGCCTCAACCTCCAATTCGAGGAATTACTTTAATTCCTTAGTGGGTACTAGAATCCACACAGACTACACCGAGCCCAACATTGGTTGGTCAACCCATGTGCATCTATGGGTAGGTTCATAACCAGTTATTTCTCTAAACAACTTCTAGTAATTGATTTTGCCCCAGAACCTAATCAGTAGGCTTTGGCCTCCACTGAAAAGATCTGGTTAGGTCCAACCATTAACATGATTTGATTTGGTGAATCGGACCAATAAATGATCAAGCCCGACTTTGGCCGACCAACCTGATCACCATCAGAAAGACTCAAACCAAATTATCATATTATGAATGATAATTTCATTAGTCAATAAGCACCAAGCCTTTAGGCCTCCAATGATTATTAAACTAATGGACTCATTATCACTCACTTAATGGGAGGCTATGACTTAGTTATCAATATAACTTAATCATTTTTAGGGACCTAATATTTTTTTTTTTTGAGAATTTTATTAAAGGATAGATGAGAAAAAAATATCCAGTCAATTTCAATCCTCCCACTGACTTCACCAAGTTAGATTAAAAAGGATTTAATTAAAGCTGGCATTAGGAGCACCTAAATCAGTCAAACTGATTTACCTAATGACATGGGTGAGCCCTAATCACCAAGTGATCTAATCAAAACCTAATTCACCAGGTTGGCCAGGTAAGTGAGATCAGTGGTGGGGATAAGCCATTAACTCGTCAGAGATCAAATCACTGCGAGTAGCTCCCGCTTAAAAACCACTGGTCAAACTGCCAAACTTACCTTAGACACCAACTGGTTCATTAATTTTAATTTGATCAACTTAGTAAATAGGGTTCCACCGCGTAACCATAAATTAAGTCCATCTTGGTCTAGTTAAAGACATGGACCCATTCAACTACAACTATTGGAGTTGAATCTAGAGTATCCTTGACCTAATCTAATTCAACTTTTGATTAGATTTGACCAATTACTCTAATTTAGTCCATTTCTTTAAGCTAACCTTAGGTCTAACCCAATTATGGACCTAATCCATCTAACACATTGACCCACAAGTTTATGCAATTGTCTTAGGTCTTAATTCACAATTCTAGACCTACTAGACAACACTTAATTCTTTTAATTAAGTATTTGGGCTGATGGCTCAAGGTTTGGCATTTTGAAAATAATTTTCAAATTTGAAAGGTTTTATTTTTTGTTCACCAAATATGTTGACTCATTTCACTAATAGATCAACACATTTCATAAATAGCAATCCTATTGCTAATTACATAATAGAAAATAACTCAATCAAAATAAATCATGAATATTCTTTTAGATCTAATCTAACACATTCATGATAAATATCACAATTGAACCTTTACAATTAATTTCTTTCACTGCTTCATCTGCATGGGATATAATTACAGCGACACCCCTACCGCCATAGGAGATCCCATCGAATGGGTCGAAAGGGCCTTTAAACCCTATTTTTCTCCTATGACCGGATGGCCATGGCAACCAACTCAATTTGATTACTTGCTACTTAGATCAAGTATATCTAAATATACCAATTTCAAAATTTAAATTTTAAATTTCAAATTTTAAATTTTAAATTTTAAATTTCTAATTTCAAATAAATTTTAAATTTCAAATTTCAAATTTTTGAATTTCAAATTTTGAATTTCAAATTTTGAATTTCAAATTTTGAATTTTAAATTTTGAATTTCAAATTTGAAATTTCAACCAAATTTCAAATTTTAAATTTTAAATTTTGAATTTTCAAATTTTTGAATTTTGAATTTCGAATTTCAAATTTCAAAATTCAAATTTCAAATTTTGAATTTCAAATTTTTAAATTTTGAATTTTGAACAGCTTTCAAAATTCAAATTTTAAATTTCAAAATTCAAATTTTAAATTTTAAATTTTAAATTTTTGAATTTTGAATTTCGAACAACTTTCAAAATTCAAATTTCAAATTTTTTAAATTTCAAATTTCAAATTAAAAATTTTAGATTAAAACTTAATTTACACATGCAAATATATATATCATATCTAAGAACCCGCTCTGATACCATTTGTTGGGAAATTCAGTGCAGGGGTAAAATGGTAATTTTAAAACTTTTTTAAAATCATGATTTTATAGTGAAAAAATATTAATTAATCTAATTAATTAATATAAATTTATCCAACACTAGGATCTAAATATGATATATAGCATGCATGCATTTAAATTTAAAATTTAAATTTGAACAATAAATACTTTATTGTAATGTGTTCAGAACACAATAACTTTGTACGGATAGTAGATCGTCGCAATCTGATCACCGTCGGAAGAGTCTGATCATCACGATGCAGCCACACAGCATGTCTGGCCTCTGCAGATCATCCACATGAAGCTCCCGATCTGATCGACTCCTCACGAGTGCTAGCTCTTTGTAGAGCCCTTTTGACGGCCGATGCTGATCGAACTCCTTCGATCGATGTCTGTTGCTTCTTCGGATGCTCTAGATTATCAACAGACGTGTTTGAGAGGATGTTGAAGATCTCTCTAAAATTTTGTGGGCTCACGATACTCGTAGCTCACTTTCTCACTTCCTGAACCCCAGGCTAAAACTCTAGGGAACTCACCGGAAACCTTGCACCCACCTTTCTTTCTTTTCTTTCTTTTTCTCTTGAAAGGATATGGACTTCCTTCTCGCACACAAGACTTCTCACGCCCTAAAATTTTTCTCCAAAAATCTTCATCTTGCACGCCCCACTCTTCTCCTCCTTTTATAACAACGTCAAACATCTTATCCAAAAGAAAGGATAAAGATGAGTAATTGCACATTTGAATTCAAATCAAATTTTGAATTCAAATGGACACCAACTCATCCCTTATCCACTAAAGGTGTGAGGCATGGCTTAAATTATGCATGGAGTGATTTCATGAGAAACCTTTTCTCATGTAATAAATGGGGCGTAAAAAAAGGGATAAGGTGCAAAGATTGATTGCCCATTCAAATTCAAACTTTATTTTGAATTTGAATGGCCAACCAATCATCCTTATCCATTCATATGGCACATTAAAGTGGGGCATGGAGAGGGCTTGGCGTGAGAAAAAAATTCATGAGAAGTTCCTTCTCATGAATTCAAATGGGTGAAATGGAAGTGAGGTGGCGCATGGAGATTGGGTCAAAGTGGTTTAATTATTTAAACCAACCTAATTGAACCAAATAAGTTAGGTCCAATTAGACTAATTAAACCCAACTTAATTAAGCTTAATTAGGCTCAATAAAATCCTAATCAAATCAAGAATTAACTAAGCCCAACCCCTGATCAAATCAGGGACCAAACCATCTTGACGATTAGGTCAACTCTTAACCTAATCGGGTCAAACCCAACTGAATCCAATTCAATTGGACTTGATCCAAAAATAATTACTCAATCAAATTGAGTTAATTAGTGATCAAATCACTAATTAAACCTCTCATAAATACTGAGTCCAAATTCGATGGGCAATCGGGCATCAGAATTATTGATATGTAACCCTGATCGAAAAGTCCCAACCAGTGGGACTCTTGACCTCGATACCCATAATGTGTGGAACTCGTGATCAGAGAATTCTGATTCTCAATCATCGAGTCTCAAACATGTAGAATTCTACATCAACCATCAGATCAGATAGGAACCTCTAATGTGTGTGACCCCGTAGGTTCGAACCTAAGCTGGTAGCACAGGAACCAATTCCTGTACAAATCGAAGTGACCATCTAGCAATGGTACCTGATGTCCGGATAGGTCGAAGAATCGCAATCGCAACACTCAGAACCTACATGAATATGGTTACTGTATAATTCATCCTTTTGACCCCTGTGTTTAGGATGACTCAGGGTTAAACAGTTAACCCTGATCAGATCATCCGAATCGTGCTCAACTCAAACAGTCCTGTGACTCCTCACAAGGACTACCCTGGCCAAGGTTTTGCTAAATTGAAACACGACTGTACACAGCTCCTAAACTAGAGTGGTCAATCCCATCTTGACACACGCACCGACAAGTCAAGTACTTGACTACATCCAGCAACCTTCCGTCACTAAATTAAAAATTCAGATAGTCCAGTACCTAAGTGCAGTGAGTTCCTTGCAAGTCACCGTGGCAGTCTCAGGTCGGAGGGATATTTATACCCATATTCCATCGGAGCAAATTTTGACAGCAGAAATAGCTCCGGAGTCGGTCATGTTCAGTGCAGATGTACCCTTACATCTCACCTGTATACCATACCAATATCTCCACACTCATTGGTTAAGAGGACAACCAACCTATATGGCACACAACGACCTATGCTTGATAAACATTGTCGTCCTTGGTAACAACGTATCATTTGGTCGCTAATAGATTTAAGGACTAAATGACAAGTCCTCCTTTGTCGAGTCTAAATAGTCCTAAGGACTTCACCACAACATAGGAGTTCATTAGAAGAAGAAACATTTTGTGATGAAAAATACCAAAATAATTTTTATTAATTCATAATTCATACACAAATACAAAAATAAGCACAACTGTCAACAGACTGACGATTGGCTTTGGGACACTATTCCCAATAATCGAAAGCCCTTATCATATTTGCAATTTGATGCAGGGTCTGCAGGTCAGTAGGAGATTTGATGATGGCGAGAGGTTCCTGAACGTTGGAGATGGAAGTAAAGTTTTAGTTCTAGCTTTAGGAATCATGAACCTTGTAATCAATTCTCGTAATGTAATTCTGAGTGAATGTCACTATTGTCCAAGCTTTTTATTAAATATTATTTCTGTAGGCCTTTTGGCCATGTACGGTTATCAATTTTTAATAAAAAAAATATTTGCAAAATCATTTTGAATGATGTTACAATGTTTGTTGGACAACTAGATAATAGAATTTACTTACTGTCACAGCCTGTTAATATGGTTCAAACCTTCAGTAAATGCCCTAGAATAGATAATTTGTCAGAAGTCTACCTTTGGCACTGTAGGCTAGGTCATATCAATAAGAACAGGATAAACAGGTTGGCTCAAGAAGAAATTCTTGAAGTTAGTGATTGTGAATCACTTCCAACCTGTGAGTCCTATCTTCTTGGGAAGATGACCAAGTCACCTTTTACGGGAAAAGGTGAGAAAGCCAGTAAACTCTTGGGTCTGGTACATTCTGATGTATGTGGACCCATGAGCTCAAGTGCAAGAGGTGGATATTTTTACTTCATAACCTTCACAGACGACCTATCGAGGTATGGATATATCTATTTAATGAAGCATAAGTCGGAGTCGTTTGAAATGTTCAAACTATTTTGAAATGAGGTAGAAAAATAAACTGGGAAGTGTATTAAAACTTTTTGATCTGATCGAAGAGGTGAGTACCTTTTCAATGAGTTTTTGACATATTTAGGAGAGAATGAGATTCTCTCTCAGTGGACTCCTCCTGGAACACCACAGCATAATGGTGTGTCTGAAAGGAGGAATCGAACCTTGTTAGACATGGTCCGATCCATGATGGGGTTTGCTGGTCTGCCGATCTTCCTCTGGGGATATGCACTCAAATCGGCTTGTTACCTTCTAAATAGGGTTTCGAGTAAGTCTGTAATCAAAATGCCATATGAGTTATGAATAGGATGTAAGCCAGTACTCTCGCACCTTAGGGTTTGGGGGTGTCCGGTTTATGTTAAACATTTAATTACGGACAAGCTTGGACCTAGGTCTGACAAGTATAATTTCATAGGGTACCCGAAAGAGATCAAAGGGTATTATTTCTTCCGAGCTGATGAGCAAAAGGTGTTTGTCAGCCTTAAGGCAATCTTTTTAGAAAAGGAGTTTCTTGGTGAAGGGACAGTTGCCTCTAAAGTTGAACTTGAGGAAGTTCAGCAGGTGGAAAAATCGACACAAATAGCTGAACCTGAACCAGATTTGGTTAGATTAGATTCGGAGCCCATTGTTCCTGCACCCTTAAGACGATCTGGTAGAATACCACGTCAACCGGACAGATACTATGGTTTCTTGGTCTGGGATAGAGATCCTATCGAACTTGATGAAATCGATGAGGATCCGATCACCTACATGGATGCAATGCAGAGACCTGACTCTGAGAAATGGCTAGAGGCCATGAAATCCGAAATGGAGTCCATGAAGGTCAATGATGTGTGGACATTGGTTGACCCACCCAAAGGTGTAAAACCCATAGGGTGTAAATGGGTCTTCAAGAGGAAGAGGGGCACAGACGGAAAGGTGAAAACCTATAAAGCCCATCTGGTTGCCAAGGGATATCGTCAATGTTATGGTATAGACTATGATGAGACATTTTCTCCTGTGGCAATGCTCAAATCCATTCAGATTATGCTTGCGATAGCTACCCATCTGGACAATGAAATCTAGTAGATGGATGTGAAAACAGCTTTCCTAAATGGAGAGCTGGATGAAGAGGTGTATATGATACAACCTGAAGGATTCACATCCATAGATGAGTCTAAGGTGTGTAGGCTACAGAGGTCCATTTATGGACTTAAGCAGGCATCCTGGAGTTGGAACATACGTTTTGATAGGACGATCAAGATGTATGGCTTCGTTAAGAATGGAGAAGAGCCCTGCATTTATAAGTGAGGTAATGGTCTAGTAGTAGTATTTCTTGTATTGTATGTGGATGATATTCTCTTAATTGAGAATGATATCCCTGCATTACAGGGAATAAAGATTTGACTGTCGTCACAATTCTCCATGAAGGATCTGGGAGAAGCTTCCTACATCCTAGGGATGAGAATCTATTGGGATAGATCTAAAAGGTTGCTTGGCTTATCCCAGTCCACGTACATTGATACTATACTGAAAAGGTTCAGCATGGAGAATTCCAAGAAAGGCTTTCTACCGATAGGCCATGGAATTTCTCTCTCGAAGAGGGATTATCCGACAACACCTCAAGAGAGAGAGCGTTGTTGGGAAATGTGTCCCAAAAAGCCCATCGTCAAGCTGTTGACAGTTGAACAACCAAGTATTGTAATTGATTTGTTAATAAATAAAATATATTTGGCATTTTCATCATAAGCTTTCATCTTCTAATGAACTCCGTTGTTATGATGAAATCCTTAGGACTATTTAGATTCGATAAAGAGAGGATTTATCGATTCGTCCTTAAAACTGTTCACGACCAAATGATAGGCTGTTAATAAGGACGACAGCTTCTATCGAGCATAGGTCGCTGTAGGCCATATGGGTTGGTTGTCCTCTTAACCAAAGAGTGTGGAGACACTGGTATAGCATACAGGTGAGATGTAAGGGTACATCATCATTGAACGTGACCAACTCTAGAGTATTCTACTGTCGAGAATGTCTCTGATGGGATATAGGTATAAGTGTCCCTTAGACCTGAGATCGCCTCAGTGACTTGCAAGCAACTCACTGTGCTTTGGTACTGGACTAACTGAATTTCTAATTCAGGGATGGAAGGCTTCTGGGCACAGTCAAGTACTTGCGAAGTCAGAGTGTGATCGAGATGGGATTGACCACTCCAAGAGTTGGAGAAGAATGAGTCGCTGTATTTCAATTTAGCAAAACCTTGGCCAGGGTAATCCATTAGATGGATTTGATATTTTGAAATACAATGTGGACAACCTGATCAGAGTTGACAGTTAAACTCTGGGGTGTCCTATGATCATTTTGGTCAAGGGGATGAATTATATGAAAACTATATCCACATGGGTTCTAAGGATGTTGTTCTACACATTCGACCTATCCGGTCGTCGGGTACCATTGCTAGATGGTCACTTTGATTGGTATAGGAATTTGTTCCTACACTACCTGCTTAGGTTCGAACCTATGAGGTCACACACATTAGAGTTCATGATCCGATCAGATGGTTGATCAACGATTAAGAATCATTCTAGGGTTAAATGATCAATACGATTGACATTTAACCCAGTGCAAGTGTTGCAGGAGGATCTATTAGCAATTCGATTGCTGATTGGCTTAATTTGATTAAGCTAATTGGCTGAGATTAAGTCTAATTAAATATAATTTAATTAGATTTGGTTTGGGCTTAATTGGATCAAGTCCAATTGGTTTATTGGATAAGCCAAGTGCAAGGAAAAACTAGTCCTAGTTCAACTAGGACTTGGGTCAATCTAATTTCTAATTTGATTAGAAAATTAAATCAGATTTAAATCTAATTTAATCTGATTAAATTAGGTTCTTAATTAGGTTAAGATCTATTTTAATTGGGTTGATCTAATTTTGATTTGATTTGGTTTGGGAAACCAAATTAAAACAAGTCATAAGACAGAATCCTAGTAAGACTAGGATTCCACCTTGCGCCACATAATCCTTCTCCACGCCCTCTCTCTTATTCAACACCAATCTCCACTTATTTTATGCAACAAAAGCCCTCTCTCAGATCTCTCCCACGTTCACAAAAGGTCTCCTCTCTTCTTTCTTACATGGAAGGTGGTTTGGATCAAATCTAAAAGGAATAAGTTTGGATTTCGAATTCTATGAGATAGAGTTTTAGAAATCCAAAACTCTTTCAATTTTGCACCGAATTTATCCAAATTTTTTTTGGAATTTTTGTGGCTTTTAGGGTATACATTGTGCACCCTTTTCTAATAATCCATGCATAAAAATATGAAGGAGGTGCTCAAGAGTTGGGCATCCCTTAACTTGCCATGTTTGGATAAGCCTTGACTAGGTGTTTGACCTAGACAAGGACTCTATCATATCTCTCTATATAAGATGAGTTTCTTTATAAAATTTTATGGAAAGTTAGATATTTAAGATACCTTTGTTCCATCCAAAAATCAAAGAGAAATACCTTTGGGTCATAGAGATATAAAAGATGCAAGTCTGGGTGTCTAGAGAGAAAAACGTGAAGAAGAAGAGGGTCTTCTTCTAGGGTTTTTGTTTTCATATCTTTCCTCCATCCATCTTGAGTTTCCTGAGAGTGTCTCAGATCTGAAACTCCTCCTTCTACTTTTCATCTTTGGAAGAGTCCAAATCAAGAAGAAGGAGGTACCTGATCAACCATCAAAGAAGGATCAGCGCAGTACTAGCATACTGTGCTGATTTCCTGAAGCAGGACTTCTGATCGAGATTCGTGGGCTCGTGTGGATGACTCCTAGAGGCCGGACATGTGTGCGGCTTGCAACATCATCCTCAAGCCCAGATCAACAAGGTTAGAACATCTAACTTGCAAGGTAATAGATCTGATCTATTGTTTAATACATACATTAGATGTAGTATAGAAACATGTTGATATGATCAACATGTAGTTCATGCTATATTTATATATTTTAATTTTTTATTTAATGCTATGTAATAATCATGTAATAAGATCTTAGATCTAAGGATTTTTTGATTTTAAAAAATAAATTTTGATTTATTTTAGTCTTCCGCTGTATGATCTTGAAAAAGTTTCAAGATCTAACTCTGAAACCCTACATCTGGTTCCTACAATTGGTATCAGAGCCTAGGTTCTTTATTACATGATTATTTATACATGATTAGATTATTTTTTAGATTAGATCTAATTTATAATCTGATTATTAAATCTGAAATTAAAATTTTAGATCAAGCACAAACTGCAAGGTTGTCCTGCTGTAAGGTTTACCCCTTACAGTGCAAAGGTTGTCCTAGTTTGTGTAGATCTATCTTTAATCATAAATTTGTTAGATATGATCTAGATTAAATTTATAATTTATTAGATTTAAAAGGTGTTTAAATCTAAAATAAAATCTCTTTGTTAAATAATTTTTGTGCAAAAAAATTGTTTAAAGTTGAAACTGTTTCAATTACATGAACCTGTTTCGATTAGATCTAAAGTAGTTTCATATTTATTTCACTTGTATCTTGATTATGAATCAAACATGCAATATGGTTGGTAGAATCATATTATAAAATTATTTTACAAATATGAAAATTATTTTTTTTTGAAAGCCAAACCCAACCCTCAGCCCAAAACTTAATTAAGAATTAAGAAGTTGTTTGATTAGGTTCTAGGATTGTGAATTGAAGAACCTAAGACACAAATCATAACACATTGGGTTAATGGGTTAGTGGGAATTAGGTCCATTAATTAGGTTAGACCTATGGTTAGATTAAAGATGGACTTAATTAGAGAATTGACTAAATCTAATCAATTGTTGTCTTAGATTAGGTCAAGGATTCTCTAGATCAATTACAATAGTTGTAGTTGGTCAAGTCCATGTCTTTAACGAGAACCAAATAGACTTGATTCTTGGCTAAGCGGTCTAGCACGAACTGTTAGGTTGATCTAATCGAAACTAATTAAACCAGTTGGTGTCTAAGGTAAACCAGACCGGTGGTTTTTAATTGGGAGCCCGCTTACCTGGCCATTTCTGATGGTGACTAAGGCAAGCTTTGGCAGACCCTCCCACTGATCGAACTTACCTGGCCTCTTGGTGAAATTATGTTTTGATCGGATCACTTGACTATTCGAGCTGACCCATGTCAGCTAGGTAAATCAGAGTGACTGATTTAGGTGCTCCTAGACTAGCCCTTTTAATGGTCTCCCTTAAGCTGACTTGGTGAAGCCAGTGGGAGGATCATGATAAGCTGGTTCATCTGACCTCATCCTCTATATTATTTAAATCTTCTAAAATTATTAGGTCCTTAAAATGATAAATTTATGGAGATAACTGAGTCATAGCCTCCCATTAAGGTGTTTGATAATGAGTCCATGAACTCAATAATCATTGCAGACCCAAAGGCCTGGTGCTTGTTGACTAATGAAATTATCACTCATCATATGATGACTTGAAAGTCTCTCTAATGGTGGTTAGGTGATCCAACCAAAGTTGGGCTTAATCATTCGTTGGTTAGATACACCAAGTATGATCATGTTAATGGTTGGACCTAACCGGATCCTTACAGTGGAGGCCAAAGCCTACTGATTAGGTTTCTGAGGCAAAATTAAAATTACTAAAAATTATTTAGAGAAACAATTGGTTATGAACCTACCCTTAGATGTACATGGGTTGACCAACCAAAGTTGGGCTTGTGTGCAGTCTAAGTGGATTCTAGTACCCGCTATGGAATTAGGGTAATTCCTCGAGTTGAAGGTAGAGGCTACCAATTCGAATAAAATAGTGGGAGAAACCTTTTGATTAAAGTCCAAATCTTTAGGTTTAATGAATCAATTACTAATTAGGTTATGGTTCTCCTTTGTGTAAATATGGCCACTTCTCTATCGCTCCGATCATTGTTGGACAATGATAAGTTGGTGGGACCCAACTTCGGTAGCTGGTACCGAAAGTTGAAGATAGTTCTGGAGCATGAACGGATCCTATATGTGATAATGGATCCTGCACCTGAGGAGCCAGCTGTCAATGCATGTGAAACAGTCAGAGACACTTACCAGAAGTGACTCAGTGACCGGACCATAGTGTGCTGTATCATGCTGGCTGCTATGAGCGACGAGTTCAGTCGTAGATTCGAGACGGCTCAGCCAAAGGACATGCTTCAAGTGTTGGAGGATGCCTTTGTTACACCCGATGACGTGGAGAGGCATAAGACTAGTTGTGCCATCTTCAACGCCAAAATGCGGGATGGTGCCTCTGTCACTGATCATGTATTGTACATGATCGAGCTGATAGAATGATTGAGCAAGCTCGGCTTTCCCTTGCATGAGCAGCTTGGGAAAGATGCAATACTGAACTCGCTGCCCAAGTCTTGTCTCCCATTCCTCACTCATTATAGAATGACAAAGCCTAAAGTAAACTACCATGGGTTACTGGGGTTGCTTCAGAACTTTGAGAAGGATCACCAACTCCTCAAGGAGTCGGTGAACTCAGTGAACTCAGTGGGAGGTTCATCTTCTGGTTCTCGACCCTTTGAGAAAGGAAAGAAGAACAAGAAGAAGAAAGTCAAGAAGGTGCAAGTTCAGGCTGGGACATCTGTGCAGAGCCAGACCAAAAAGATCAAGCCTGATAAGAGTCTATTCTACTGGCAAGCACCCTAGATTAGATAGTGTGTCAGATATCTACTTATGGCATTGGAGGCTAGGTCATATAAACAAGAACAGAATAAACAGGTTGACTCAAGAGGGAATCCTTGAAGTCAGTGATTGTGAATCACTTCCAACCTGTGAGTTCTGTCTTCTTGGTAAAATGACCAAGTCACCTTTTACTGGAAAAGGTGAGAGAGCTACTGAGCTCTTGGGCCTAATACATACTGATGTATGCGGGTCCATGAGCACAAGTGCTAGAGGTGAATATTTCTACTTCATAACTTTCACGGATGACCCATTCGGATATGGTATGTCTATCTGATGAAACATAAGTCGGATTGATTTGAAATGTTCAAACGATTCCGAAGTGAAGTAGAAAAACAAACTGGGAAGAGTATTAAAACTCTTCGATCTGATTGAGGAGGAGAATACCTTTCTAGTGAGTTTCTCACATATCTAGGAGAATGAGATTCTCTCCCAATGGACTCCTCCAGGAACACCACAGCATAATGGTGTGTCGGAAAGGAGGAATCGGACTCTGTTAGACATGGTCCGATCCATGATGGGTTTTGCTAGCTTATCGATATCCTTCTGGGGATATGCACTCGAATCGGCCTGTTATCTGTTAAATAGGGTTCCAAGTAAGTCTGTAATTAAGACTCCATATGAGACATGGACGGGACGTAAGCCAGCACTTTCACACCTTAGGGTTTGGGGGTGTCCGACCTATGTCAAACGATTAGTCACAGACAAACTTGGACCTAGGTCTGACAAACGCTCATTCATAGGGTACCCCAAAGAGACAAAAAGATATTTTTTCTACCATGCTGATGAACAAAAGATGTTCATCAGCCTTAAGGCAATCTTTTTAGAAAAGAAGTTCTTTGGTGAAGGAACCGTTGCCTCTAAGATTGAACTTGATGAAGTTCAACAGGTAGAAGGACCGACACCAATAGCTGAACCTGAGTCTGATATGATTAGATCAGATTCGGAGCCCAATATACCTGCACCATTAAGGCGATCCGATAGAGTACCGCATCAGCCGGACAGATACTACGGTTTCTTGGTCTGAGACGGTGATCCCATCGAACTTGATGAGAATAATGAGGATCCGATCACCTATATGGATGCAATGCAGAGACCTGATTTCGAGAAATGGCTTGAAGCCATGAAATCCAAAATGGAGTCCATGAAGGTCAACGATGTATGGACATTGGTTGATCCACCTGAAGGGGTTAAACCCATTGGGTGTAAATGGATCTTCAAAAGGAAGAGGGGCGCAGACAGAAAGGTGGAGACCTATAAAGCCCGTCTGGTAGCCAAGGGGTATCGTCAACGTTATGGTATTGACTATGACGAGACGTTTTCCCCTGTGGCAATGCTCAAATCTATTCGGATAATGCTTGCAATACCTGCCCATCTAGATTATGAGATCTGGCAGATGGATGTAAAGACAGCTTTCCTGAATGGAGAGCTGACCGAAGAGGAGTATATGATACAATCTGAGGGGTTTACATCCACAGATGAGTCCAAGGTGTGCAAGCTTCAGAGATCCATTTATGGATTGAAGCAAGCTTCTCGGAGTTGGAACATGTGTTTTGATAAGATGATCAAAACGTATGGCTTCATTAAGAATGGAGAAGAGCCCTGCATCTATAAATGGGTAAATGGTCCAGTTGTGGTATTCCTTATCTTGTACGTGGATGACATTCTCTTAATCAAGAATGACATCCCCGCACTACAGGGAATAAAAGTTTGGTTGTCATCACAGTTCTCCATGAAGGACTTGGGTGAAGCATCCTACATCCTAGGGATGAAGATCTATAGGGATAGATCTAAAAGGATGCTTGGGTTATCCCAGTCCATGTACATAGACACTGTGCTGAAGAGGTTCAGCATGGAGAATTTCAAGAAGGACTATCTACCGATTGGCCAAGGAATTTCTCTCTCTAAGAAGGATTGTCCGACAACTCCTGAAGAGAGAGAGCGTATGAGTAGAGTCCCATATGCTTCAGCCGTGGGATCTATCATGTACGCCATGACATGTACAAGACCAGATGTGGCATACTCACTAGGAGTAGTGAGTAGATACCAATCTGATCCTGGAGAAAACCACTGGAAAGTGGTTAAAGCCATCCTTAAGTATTTGAGAAATGCTAAGGACCAATGGTTGGTTTATGGCGAGTCAGATCTGAAACTTGTGGGGTTCACAGACTCCAGCTTCCAATCTGACCATGATGACAGCAGGAGTGTGTCGTGTTATATCTTTACCCTGAATGGTGGAGCCATCTGCTGGAAGAGTTCCAAGCAGCATACTGTGGCAGACTCTGTTTGTGAAGTGGAGTACATCACAGCATCAGATGCCGCGAAAGAAGCTATGTGGCTGAGAAAATCCATCACTGAGCTCAGAGTAGCACCGTCCCTCGATGGTCCAGTCCTGCTCTACTGCGACAGCACTGGTGCCATAGCTCAGGTGAAGGAACCCAAAGCACATCAGCGGACGAAGCACATCTTACGCCGCTTCCACCTGGTCCGAGAGATCTTGGATCGAGGTGACATCGACCTTCAGAAGATCGACGGAAAGGAGAACCTAGCCGACCCCTTCACTAAAGCCCTGGCAATAAAGGAGTTCGACAACCACAAGTCGAAGATGGATATTAGATACTGTGCCGAGTGGCTTTAGGACAAGTGGGAGTTCATGGGAAATGTGTCCCAAAAAGCCAATCGTCAAGCTGTTGACGGTTGAGCAACCAAGTATTGTAATTGATTTGTTAATAAATAAAATATATTTGGCATTTTCATCATAAGCTTTCATCTTCTAATAAACTCCGTTGTTATGATGAAGTCCTTAGGACTATTTAGATTCGATAAAGAGAGGATTTATCGATTAGTCCTTAAAACTGTTCACGACCAAATGATAGGCTGTTAATAAGGATGACAGCTTCTATCGAGCATAGGTCGCTGTAGGCCATATGGGTTGGTTGTCCTCTTAACCAAAGAGTGTGGAGACACTGGTATGGCATACAGGTGAGATATAAGGGTACATCATCATTGAACGTGACCAACTCCAGAGTATTCTGCTGTCGAGAATGTCTCTGATGGGATATAGGTATAAGTGTCCCTTAGACCTGAGATCGCCTCAGTGACTTGCAAGCAACTCACTGTGCTTTGGTACTGGACTAACTGAATTTCTAATTCAGGGATGGAAGGCTTCTGGGCACAGTCAAGTACTTGCGAAGTCAGAGTGTGATCGAGATGGGATTGACCACTCCAAGAGTTGGAGAAGAATGAGTCCTTGTATTTCGATTTAGCAAAACCTTGGCCAGGGTAATCCATTAGATGGATTTGATATTTTAAAATACAATGTGGACAACCTGATCAGAGTTAACAGTTAAACTCTGGGGTGTCCTATGATCATTTTGGTCAAGGGGATGAATTATATGAAAACTATATCCGCATGGGTTCTAAGGATGTTGTTCTACACATTCGACCTATCCGATCGTCGGATACCATTGCTAGATGGTCACTTAGATTGGTATAGGAATTTATTCCTATGCTATCAGCTTAGGTTCGGACCTATGAGGTCACACACATTAGAGTTCATGATCCGATCAGATGGTTGATCAACGATTAAGAATCATTCTAGGGTTAAATGATCAATACGATTGACATTTAACCCAGTGTAAGTGTTGCAGGAGGATCTATTAGCAATTCGATTGCTGATTGGCTTAATTTGATTAAGCCAATGGGCTGAGATTAAGCCAAATTAAATATGATTTAATTAGATTTGGTTTGGGCTTGATTGGATCAAGTCCAATTGGTTTATTGGATAAGCCAAGTGCAAGGAAAAACTAGTCCTAGTTCAACTAGGACTTGGGTCAATCTAATTTCTAATTTGATTAGAAAATTAAATCAGATTTAAATATAATTTAATCTGATTAAATTAGGTTCTTAATTGAGTTAAGACCTATTTTAATTGGGTTGATCTAATTTTGATTTGATTTGGTTTGGAAAACCAAATTAAAACAAGTCATAAGACAGAATCCTAGTAAGACTAGGATTCCACCTTGCGCCACATAATCCTTCTCCACGCCCTCTCTCTTATTCAACGCCAATCTCCACTTATTTTGTGCGACAAAAGCCCTCTCCCAGATCTCTCCCACGTTCACAAAAGGTCTCCTCTCTTCTTTCTTACATGAAAGGTGGTTTGGATCAAATCTAAAAGGAATAAGTTTGGATTTCGAATTCTATGAGATAGAGTTTTAGAAATCCAAAACTATTTCAATTTTGCATCAAATTTATCCAAATTTTTTTTGGAATTTTCGTGGCTTTTAGGGTATATATTATGCATCCTTTTCTAGTGATCCATGTATGAAAATATGAAGGAGGTGCTCAAGAGTTGGGCATCCCTTAACTTGCCATGTTTGGATAAGCCTTGACTAGGTGTTTGACCTAGACAAGGACTCTATCATAGCTCTCTATATAAGATGAATTTCTTCATGAAATTTTAGGAGAAGTCATAGATTTGAGATGCCTTTGTGACATCCAAAAATTGAAGAGAAATACCTTTGGGTCGTGGAGATATAAAAGATGCAAGTCTGGGTGTCTAGAGAGAAAAACGTGAAGAAGAAGAGGGTCTTCTTCTGGGATTTTTGTTTTCATATCTTTCCTCCCTCCATCTTGAGTTTCCTGAGAGCGTCTCAGATCTAAAACTCCTCCTTCTACTTTTCATCTTTGGAAGAGTCCAAATCAAGAAGAAAGAGGCACCTGATCAACCATCAAAGAAGGATCAGCGCAGTACTAGCATACTGTGCTGATTTCCTAAAGCAGGACTTCTGATCGAGATTCGTGGGCTCGTGTGGACGACTCCTAGAGGCCGGATGTGTGTGCAGCTTACAACATCATCCTCAAGCCCAGATTAACAAGGTTAGAACATCTAACTTGCAAGGTAATAGATCTGATCTATTGTTTAATACATACATTAGATGTAGTATAGAAACATGTTGATATGATCAACATGTAGTTCATGCTATATTTATATATTTTAATTTTTGATTTAATGCTATGTAATAATCATGTAATAGGATCTTAGATCTAGGGATTTTTTGATTTTAGAAAATAAATTTTGATTTATTTTAGTCTTCCGCTGTATGATCTTGAAAAAGTTTCAAGATCTAACCCTGAAACCCTAGATCTGGTTCCTACAAGCGTATGGGTAGAATTTCATATGCTTCAGCAGTGGGATCTATCACGTATGCCATGACATGTACACAACCAGATGTGGCATTCTCACTAGGGGTAGTGAGTAGATACCAATCTGATCCAGGGGAGAATCAGTGGAAGGTTGTTAAAACCATCATGAAGTATTTAAGAAATACTAAGGACTAGTGGCTTATTTATGGTGAATCGGACTTGAGACTTATAGAGTTTACAGACTCTAGTTTTCAGTCTGATCACGATGACAGCAAGAGTGTGTCGGGATTTATTTTTACCCTTAATGGTGGGGCTGTCTGCTGGAAAAGTTCCAAGCAGCACACAGTGGCTGATTCAGTTTGTGAGGTGGAGTATGTCGCTGCATCAGATGCTACCAAAGAAGTGGTGTGGCTGAAGAAATTCATCACCGAGCTCGGAGTAGCACCCTCCCTTGTTGGTCCAGTTTTGCTCTACTATGACAGCTCTGGAATCATTGCTCAGGCGAAGGAGCCAAAGGCACACCAGCAGATGAAGCATATTCTGCACCGCTACCATCTCATCCGAGAAATCATGGATCGAGGTGACGTCGACCTTCAGAAGATCGACAGAAAGGAGAACCTGGCCGACCCATTCACTAAAGCCATTGCGGTGAAGGAGTTCGACGACTTCAAGTCGAAGATGGGTATTAGATACTGCACCGATTGGCTTTAGGCCAAGTGGGAGATTGTTGGGAATAGTGTCCCAAAGTCAATCGTCAGCCTGTTGATGGTTGTGCTCTTTGTCGTATTTGTACATAAATTATAAATAAATAAAAATTATTTTAGTATTTTTTATCATAAAATTATTTCATCTTCTAATGAACTCTTGTGTTGTGGTGAAGTCTTTAGGACTATTTAGACTCGACAAAGGAGGATTTGTCGTTTAGTTCTTAAACCTGTTCGCAATCAAATGATTCGTTGTTACCAAGGACAATAATGTTTATCGAGCATAGGTCGTTGTGTGCCATATAGGTTGGTTGTCCTCTTAACCAAGGAGTGTGGAGACACTGGTATGACATACATGTGAGATGCAAGGGTACATCTGCACTGAACGTGACCAACTTTGGAGTATCTCTGCTGTCAAGATTTGCTCCGATGGGATATGGGTATAAATGTCCCTCTGACCTGAGACCGCCACGGTGACTTGCAAGCAACTCACTGCACTTAGGCACTGGACTACTTGAATTTCTAATTCAGTGACGGAAGGCTGCTGGGTGTAGTCAAGTACTTGACTTATCGGTGCGTGTGTCAAGATGGGATTGACCACTCTAGTTCAGGAGCTGTGTATAGTTATATTTTAATTTAGCAAAATCTTGATCAGGGTAGTCCTAGTGAGGAGTCACAGGACTGATTGAATTGAGCACAACTCGAATGATCTAATCAGGGTTGACAGTTTAACCCTGAGTCATCCTAAACACAGGGGTCAAAAGGGATGAATTATACAGTAACCATATTCATGTAGGTTCTGAGTATTGTGATTGTGACTATTCGACCTATCTGAACATCGGGTACCATTGCTAGATGGTCACTTCGATTAGTACAAGAATTGGTTCCTGTGCTACCGGCTTAGGTTCGAACCTGCGGGGTCACATACATTAGAGGTTCCTATCTGATCTAATGGCTGATGAAGAGTCCTAATATTCATGGACTATGAGTCCTACATGTCTGGGACTCTATGATCAAGAATCAGGATTCTCTGATCATAAGTTCAACACATTTTGGGTACCGGGGTCAAGAGTCCCACTGGTTTGGGACTCTACGATCAAGGTTTCATGTTGATGGACTTTGATACCCGATTGCCCATCAGATTTGGACTCAATATTTATGAGAGATTTTATTAGTGATTTGATCACTAGTTAACTCAATTTGATTGAGTAATTATTTTTGGATCAAGTCCAATTGAATTGGATTCAGTTGGGTTTGACCCGATTAGGTTAAGAGTTGACCTAATCGTCGAGATGGTTTGGTCCCTGATTTGATCAGGAGTTGGGCTTAGTCAATTTTTAATTTAATTAAGATTTTATTAAGCCTAATTAAGTTGAATTTAAATTAGTCTAATTGGGCCTAACTTATTTGGTTCAATTAGGTTGGTTTAAATAATGAAACCACCTTGACCCAAACTCCCTGCGCCACCTCACATCCACTGCGCCCATTTGAATTCATGAGAAAGAATTTCTCATGAATTTTTTCTCATGCAAAGCCCTCCCCACACCCACTTTTGTGCACTATATGGATGGATAAAGCTAATTAGTTAACCATTCAAATTCAAAGCATGTTTGAATTTGAATGGATAACTTATCTCTTATGCCTTCAGGCTTATCCATTTTGTGCGCCACATAACTTACACAAGAAAAGGTTTCTCATAAAACCTTTCCACGCACAAAGAGTCCACACCCTTCTCTTCTCATGTCATAAGTGGATAGGGATGAGTTGGTTTGCATTTGAATTCAAACTTGATTTGAATTCAAATGTGCAACCACTTATCTTTATCCTCTCACGCGGATAAGACATGTTCGACATTGTTTTAAAAGGAGGAGAAAGGTGGGGTGTGTGTAGAATTTTTTGGTGAGAAAGTTTGGGGTGTGAGGAACCTTTTTGCATAAGGTGAAGGTCTAAAACCTTCCAAGAGAAAAAGAAAGAAAAGAAAGAAAAAAGGGCGTAGAGTTTTTCTTAGTGTTCCCTAGGGTTTCAGCCTAGGGTTCGGGAAGTGAGAAGGTGAGCTACGAGTGTCGTGAACTCACCAAATTTTAGGGAGATCTTCAACATCCTCTCAAGCATGTCTGTTGATAATCTGAAGCATCCAAAGAATCAACAAATATTGATTGAAGGAGTTTGATCAGCATCGGCCGTTGAAAGGGCTCTGCAACGAGCTAGCACCTGTGAGGAGCCGATCAGATCGGGAGCCTCATGTGGATGATCCGCAGAGGCCAGACATACTATATGGCTACATCGTGATGATCAGACTTTTTTGATGGTGATCAGATGACGACGATCTACTACCCGCACAAAGGTATTATGTTCTGAACACATTACAGTAAAATATTTACTGTTCAAATTTAAATTTCAAATTTAAATGCATGCATGCTGTATATCATATTTAGATCCTAGTGTAGGGTAAATATATGTTAATTAATTAGATTAATTAATATTTTCCACTGTAAAATCATAATTTTGAAAAAGTTTTAAAATTATGATTTTACCCCTGTACTGAATTTCACTTCATTAGTGTCACCACACAAGTCATTGTGAGATCAACCACCCTCATTTTTGAGCATACATAGAACATGCCAATCCTACCAGTATCATTGATCTCTGACTCAATAAACCAATGACTAGGAATATTTTAGGTTATGGCTATCAAAGATTTAGGTCTCACTGGCATGATCTCATCACGACCCTAAAATCATTGTCCGGACCTATGGGTTCATTATAATCTTAAAACAATAAGATGCAGCATATAATGAATCAAAAATATCTATTTTATTAATAAATTAATGTCAATTATATGAGTCTCGAAGATAAATTATAGAAAACATCTTATCGTATTTCGTATGTGATTGGCTTGTAGGGTATTATTCTATCACATAAGATGTTTCCTTTCATCGAGTCAATTCAATGGACTTATTTCCAAATGAGCACCCACATTTTTGTATTAGTGTCCCACACAAGTGGCTAGTGAGATCTACCACCCTCTCCATTAAACATACATAGGATGTGTCAGTCTATTCGAAATATTGATCTCCAACTCAATGTTCCTATGATCAGAAATATTTAAGATTAGGATTTTAGGTCTCACTAGCATGACCCATTCTTGTCTCCTAAAACCATGATCCTAATCTTTAGGGTTCATCATAATCTTAGACATAATAAGATGTAGTTAAAATGATGAATCAATATTTTTAATAATAAATATCATTACATAAGTGGAAAAATTATAAAAAAAATTCTATCGCAACACACTTGCAATTGGCTTATAGGGCACTCTTCTTTCAGAAACTCCCAACTATGATATTTACCTCCTCAATCAGATCAAAGAACCTTAATGGATTTGTCTATTTATTTTTTTTTTTGATTCTAAATTTTTTGAATTTTTCAAAGGCTTCAGAATTGTGTTTCATCGTATACACATACCTATACTATGACAGATCATTAGTAAAGATAATGAAGTAGATATAACCACCCATAGTTTGAACATCAAATAGCCCACACACATCGATGTATACCAGAGCAAGTAACTCGATGGCCCTTTCCCCATGTCCTACAAAGGATAACTTGGCTATTTTTCCTCGAAGACAAGATTCATAAGCTAGGTATGACTCTGAATCTAAAAAGCTAAGGATTCCATCCTTCTCCAGTTTGTTTGTTCTATCCTTTCCAATGTAGCCTAGTCTATGATGCCAAAAGTACTTTTGATGAATTTCATCTCTGGATCTCTTTTGACCAACAGCACTCACTACTTGCTTGTTTAAATTTACATTCACATCAATATGTAAATGATAAAGACTGTCAATTAAAAGATCATGTGTAACCAATTTATTTTATAAATAAATAGGATAAAAGTTTTTATTAAAATTAAAAGCAAAATCATCCTATGCTAGCATAGACACAAAAATCAAATTTCAACTAACTACAGGAACAAAATAATAGTCTTTCAAATCTAATCTAAACTTGATGGTAGTCGAAAAGGATAAGTGCCAACAGCTTCTGTAGTAACTTTTGCTCCATTATCGATCCGAAAGATTATGTCACCTTCCCTTAACCTCCTATTTTCTGTTAGATTCTACATTGAAGTACATATATGAGTACTCGAACTAGAGTCTAAGACCCAACTAGAAGTAGAAGAAATCGTAAGGTTAGATTCAATTATAAGCATATCTTCTAAAGGTTTATCATCCTTTTTAGTCTTTAGGCTCTCCAAGTAGAGTGGACAGTTCCTCCTTCAATGGCCATCAGCATCACAGTGAAAATACTTTTCCTTTACTTTAGCCTTCTTCGGAACATCCTTCTTTGCATTGCTCTTTTTCTTCTACTTTTTCATGGATTTAGCCTTCTTCTTCTAACTAGACTTTCTCTTGGATGAAGAAGTCCGCTCCACAACGAGAACAGTGCCTCTTGAACTATTCAAGGTTTTCTCAATAGTGACCAACATATTGATCAGTTCGGGTATAGTGCAGTTTAATTTATTTATATGAAAATTTATAATAAATTAACTATATGAACTTGTAAGAGATTGAAGGATCAAATCCATCTATAATTCCTTTTGAATATCAAGCTCGAGCTTCTCAAGCTCCTCAATGTCTTTGATCACTGTCATACAGTACTCACGGACTGACTGACCTTCGCTCATCTTTAGATTGAAGAGTCTTTTGGATACTTCAAAGCATACTGTGTGGCTTTGCTCACCATATAATTCTTGTAGGTGAGTGATCATAGCCCTGACAGTGGGCATATGGTCATGCTAGCTCTACAACTCATTTGTCATGGATGCAAGCACATAGCACTTAATCCGACTATCTTCATCAGTTTACTTTTCATATACTGCTCTTTGCTTAGCAGTAGGATGGTTCGATAATACTAAAGATTTCTGGTTAAGTATATGACTTAATTTTTTAGAAGTCAGGATAATCTTGAGATTTCTTAGCCAGTCTTTAAAATTAGTTCTAGTCAAATGATTGGATTCAAAGATGTGGGCTAGAGGATTTGAACCTGACATATTTGAACTACGAGAGTAGAGATTCAAGTTAGACTTTTGTACTTTAAATTTATATTTGCTTTAGGGACTTTAAGAAGCAAACAATAACTCTCACTATTTTTTCAGATCTCTCCACTCTCCTGATGGGAAGAAAAAACCCTAACATGACAATTGAATTTCTAGTGGATGCTGCAGTCTTATCGATACCATATACCTTACCTAACGATTATTGGTAACATGCACACTGATGCGTGGATAATTTTTTCTCAGATACTTCTTCAAGTATGTTGCAGCAACTTGATCTAAGTCTTGTGGGCTCACCTAACAGTTATTGACTACACTCCTTATTTAAATTTGATCTATCGTTCACAAGAAGGTGCAAGGCTATCATTGCGTCCCTCACCTAATAGTTATTGAGCCCAACTTCATCATTATCTTGGAGTAACTCTTTGCTAATAAAGTGGTTGTGTGCTTTCGGTGCAATTGGACCACTGTGATTAGTCGAAAATAATCAACACCAGTACTACGCCACACATCTACAATGATGGAAGACCTATGGACTTAATATTTATAGAGAGATTTAGGTTTAGATCTCGTTTAATCAGTTATTATATGGCCGATCTAAATGATATGGGCTAAACCACACCATCAAGCAATCTTATTCAAGACTCAATCTTCCTGATTGGCTAGCTAAGTGGAGATCGGTGGGGAGTCTCCTCATTACTTTTCTTAGACACCAATAAATTGATTAAATTAGTAAATAGAATCAATTAAATAACTACTTGTCAATTACTTACTTTAGACACCAATAGGTTAATTGATCCAAATAGGTTAGCTTAAGTAAATCAGGCTCAAGCCATCGAGCCAAATTAGGTCCTTAGGTTAATTGATTTTATATATGAATTTTAATTGATTTGATCAATAACAATTATATAATCTTAAAACTTAATTGACCTAACCCAAATTTGTTGGGTTCTAGTGGCATAGTGGAAGGGTTAGGTGTTTAAAATTTTCATTCAAAACACTCTAGCACATCAAAACCCTAGAACCCAGAAACCCTTGATTATAATAATCAAAGCAAAATTAAATTAAACTTGGATAAGAAGAATACTTGTAGCGCTAATCCTAATTTTAGTAGAGCTTCCACCAAGCACCCAAGAGTTTGCCCTCCAACGGTAATCCACATGGAAATTGAACCAAGAATAGTACTTCTTGAATCTTGCTTTAAGAGTTCTAGCCCCTAGAACTCGATTAGCTTTGTACAGATCAGTTTTCTCTAAGAATCTGACTCGATCCTTTCAAAATCTTCTTTGAACTTCTGAATCCCCATCTTTAGGACCTTCCTTACCCTTGTTTGGATCAAATTAGGCTTTGTCTTAAGTGCCAATTTTGTCCTAGAACTAGGATGGGTTGCAAGAAAGAAAAGGAAGTAGGGAGACAAAATTGGAAAGCTTTCTGAATACATCGGACATCCAGTGTGCAACCCCTTTTATAGCCATTAGAGGGGTGCCAAAAAGAAAGGACACACCCCATTTGAAGTGCCTTTTCTGATCTGAATATCAAAAATAAGAGATCCTTCAAGCAGAAGGACTCTTATCAATGATACGTCGATTCAGCCTTTCTCCCGCATGTGCGTGCATGAAGAGGTGCTTTGGCAACCTATTTGATTTCAAAAAAATTCAGATTTTGCCATGTGGCAAGTGGATTTAAATCTAAACTCAGATCACCCAATAAAGAAACAAGAAATCTCATAGAAGGATGACTTCTCACATCTCTTCACGCGATTCCCTTATCACCACATGCGCACGTGAAGAGGGGTTTTTGGTGTCCGATTGACCATCAGATATATCCCGAAAAATTCTAGATAAATATCCATATAAAAGTAGATAAAAAAGAGGAATGTTATCTAATAGGTGGTGTTCCATTAAAATTCAATTTGATCAGCAAAATGATTCTCCAAATGTGAGGAGTCGTGTGACTCATCCTTGCACGCGCTCTAAGCTTTGAGATTTCTTTCCATTTTTCAACATCCCAAAAAATTCTAAAAATTAAATCTCATTCTTTGAGATGTGTACCAAAGGATGGAGAGTGATGTGGGCTACTACATGTGTCTGAATCTTAAGCCAGAAGGACTCCATCCTTCTGCTCACATGAATATGTGCATGCCCTCTTCTCTTGTGCGCCAAGAGTCCAACCAAGTTTGGACTCTTGGTTATGGCACCCCACAAGGCAAGGTGGCACCATCTAATAGCTGCCACACCTAGATCTAAACCCAAATTAGCCCATGGCATAATTTGATTTGCTCAAAAGGCAAGATTTGAATCGAATCTGAATCCAATTCAAGGAACTAGGATTTTCACACATGCTAGCATGCTTATCGAAAACCTTAATTGGATCCAAAATTCTAATCAACCTTATTAAAACGATTCTTGGCCAATTTATTTATATGTATAACTAATTAGGTTCCATATCTAGCTAGCAGTAGGTTCGGATATAAGTTGACCTAATTTGATTAGACTCTAATCTAACCAATTTAGGTCCAATCGAGCTAATCCGAGTTCAACAATCCAAACCCTTTCTAATTGGTGATCAAATTAAATTCTTTAATTTAATCAAACCTATAAGTTAAGAGTGATGTCTAGTAATATATCATGACTATCTTTAAGATGTAAAATTTGATGAAAATATCAAATATATCTTTCAATGATAAATTATCATGCAGTTCAATCCTTCGATCATTCCTGCATCCTGAATATGTTCATGAGTATGGAATAATGTTAAACTCAAACACATATTCATTTTGATTCTCTATTAATCAGTGATGACTCCAATGATGAAGCATTAGAAACTTTTTCTAATCTTCATCCCACTTTTGGCTCTAAAATTTTTTTTTGAGTCATTTACTGATGAAAATTCACAAGATGCCATCCCCCTTATTAGAAGTGATCGATTCCATGTTGATCGACTCACGACCTTCGTACACACTCCACCATATCCAAAATATCCTGTACATATCTTAATGCCATGCTTGGGTATGAACGAAAATATGGATTCATGTGTATAAGATTCCATGGTGATCTCAGGTCTAAGGATTACTTGCACGACTCCCACTTAGAGAACCATCTTTTGACAGCAAGTAAGGCTTCCATAAGATGTTCTCTTTCAATGAATCAATTCAGTGAATTCATTTCTAAATGAGCACCCACATCTAGTATTTTCACATAAGTGGCTAGTGAGATCAGCCATCCTCTCCATTGAGCATACATAGGATGTGTTAGTTTTTTTGGAATATTGATCTCTGACTCAATATTCTCATGATTAGAAATATTTAAGATTAGGATTTTAGGATTTTAGGTCACACTGGCATGACCCATTTATGTCTCTTAAAACTATTGTCCTAATTTTTGAGATTCATTATAATCTTAGACATAATAAGATGTAGCTAAAATGATGAAACAATGTCTCATTTTATTATCAAATAATAAATATCATTATATGAGTTGAAAATTTATAAAAAAAAAATCCCATCATATCATACATGCAATTGGCTTGTAGGACACTCTTCTTTCAATCTCCCACTTGCACTAAAGCCAATCACCTTTGTATTTCAATCCCATATAATCAAAATGGTGATCAAATAGCTGCTGTGGCATGGCTTTAATAAATGGGTCTGCTATATTGTTCTTAGTGTCTACTCATTCAAGGATAACATCTTATCGCTCTATAATTTTTCGAACGAGGTGGAAGTGTCTGAGGATGTGCTTGGATTTTTTATGAGACCTAGGTTCCTTGGCTTGAATAATAGCCCCGGTGTTATCACAGTGAAGTAGCACCAATATTTTAATCTTAGAAATGACTCCTAATTTCATGATGAACTTCTTCATCCAGACAGCTTCCTTAGCGCTTCACTAGCAGTGATATACTCTACCTCAGTGGTTGAGTCAGCTACTATCGACTACTTAGAACTCTTCTATCTCACTGCTCCATCATTTAGGATAAACACGTACCTGATATTTACTTGCTATCTTTCAGATCAGATTAAAAATTAGAATCTGTATATCTTTTTAATTTCAACTCTGATCCTCCTCCTGTTAGATGTATGTCCTAGAAGCCAATATGGCTGATACATTGTAATAATTTTAGAGTATAATTTTATATTTAATATATTGATATGATCAATAAAAAGATAATTTCTTTTTCATTCAAGTGTGATGTGCCATTGAATCATCCATGAATTTAGTTTCGATACAAATTCTCAAAGTGTTAAGAATTAAAGATGTGTATTTAATTCCTAAATGCTCCCAGTCATAGGATCATCATGAGGACAGTGATAGATTCAGATAGACTGATGCACAAATCACTTCCTTCAGGATAGATGAGTCTTTGATCTACTATGTAAAGATACAGGATGACAAGTGCGGATTGTTGTTAGAGAACAACTAGTATTGAGCATGACCATACGAGAGATCACTTAGATTTCTATTCAATCGTCAGTGATTATCTCGATGCTGTAGTTGTATGACTAGTCTTTTGACTTGAGACGATACTGCTACTTACAGTAAGACTGCTGAAGTTTGATTGACACAAAAACATGGGTCTCAATGAGTCCTTGTAGTGGATGTTGGTGACAGTTGGTCCACTATAGGAGTGAGATACGCATCAAGACATGATCTATTAATTTTGATAGAGAAGAGTAGTCCTATAGAATTTAAAAAGTTAAGTCCAAGAATCTATGGCCATAGTAGTGTGATTGATGGAAAGGAGTTTTCATAGAAGTCATAACCGGATTTGAGCTAATAAAATCTATCATATGACTGATGTTGAGGTTTGACGATTTATCAATAACCTACCATCTAGTCGGGACTCATGATAGAGGAACTGAATCATATGTTAACTATACCTAGAGGTTCATTTCAGTTCTACTGGGTTGCCACTACATACTGTTAGATGTCACTGGTGAATTGTAAGAGCTTACTAGGATCATTTTGGATTGATAATCTTTGCTGCATTAGAGTGACATTGTTCCGACCCATTGAAAAGAGTTTCAATGATACAATGATAGAGATCATTATATATCTCACTACTAGATAAAATTGAATCTATAAGGTCACACAACAAAGAGATTAGGCCTGGAATAAGTAATTGAACTTATAAAATATCAATTGGGTTTAGAGAAATCCATTGGGTTTATGATAACTTTGCTAGCGCATGGTTGGACCCAATTTCTCTTTCCATTGAGATTACTTATTTGATAAGATAATTCTAACTTAATTACCTGCTAATAATCTACATGAATAAGATTCATGAGACTCCAATTATTGCGTGTCAAGGTTATGGATCATATTAATTAAGGGTACAAGTTAAAAAAATAATGCCCTATAAGCCAATCGCATATGAGATACGATAGAGTATTTATTGTAATTTATCTTTCAAACTCATATAATTGATATTTATTATTAATAAAATAAAATATTTTTGATTCATTATATACTGTATCTTATTTATTTTAAGATTATAATAATGAGATCACATCAGTGAGACCTAATTCCTTAGTAGCCCTAACTTAAAATATTTCTAGTCATTCGTACATTGAGTCGGAGATCAATGATACCAGTAAGACTAGCATATCCTATGTATGCTCAAAAATGAGGGTGGTTGATCTCACAACCACTTGTGTGAAGATACTAATTCAAGAATATGGGTGCTCATTAGAGAATGAGTTCACTGAATTGACCTGCGAAAGAATATCAGATGAGTTTTATTTACATATCAACTGATAATTCTCTAGTGAGAGTTGTGTATGTGATCTTTAGACCTGAGTTCACCATGGTACTTTATGTACTTGGATCCATGCTTTGGTTCACTATCTAACTTGGTTCTCTGATCTTTGTGTGGGGTGTTTTGGATATGGTGAAGAGTGCATGGAGGTTGTGAGTGATCAATAAGAGATCAGTCACTCCTAATAAGGGGAGCGAACATCTTCTGTGATCTCATAGGTCATTGATTCGAAAATCTTTGGCCAAAGTAGGCTGATAATTAGAAAAAAGTTTCTAATATACTATCAACTGAATCATTACCTTTTAATCGAGATACATAATGACAAGTGATTGGGTTTGATATATTTCCATACCCACAGCTTGAAGGAAAAAGCCACCTTTTTCTTTTGTAGGATCTTTCAGATTTTATCAAATCTGGGGTGGAATAATTTAAAATTTTTATCCTACGTTATTTCAGATCTAATGTTTGTTAGATTTAATTTTATTATTTGATATTTAAAATCTAAAATTAAATCTAAAAGTATGAGAAGTATAGACATACCTCAAGGGTAATCTGATTATCCTGTAGATGATCTCAGCACAGCCCGAGGTTTTGATGTAGCCACATAAGTGCCTGGCCTCTACTGATATCCACTTAGGCAGGACCTAAAATATCTTCTCCTCATGAATCTACGCTCCAAAAATCAGATCTCTATCTAATTTGGAAGTACTTCAGAACTCCTTCTGAAGTTGGAGCAGCAGTCTGTCGAAGATGTCCTGCAGCCTTCCTGTTTCAGGCGTCACCATGCCTTTTTCTTGCACCAGATGAACGTCCAACTCCTTAGATGTGAAGAGGGGAGATAGGAGAGTAGGGAGGATATGGAGAAGAAGGGAAGGAGCAGCAGCTATTGGATTGGTGCATAAAACAACTTCTCTTTAAAAACTCTAGGCGCAGAAGGGTTTATATAGACCCTGTATGCTGCGTAGTGCCACATCATTCAACCAATCAAAAAATTCCAATAAATTTTAAAAAAATTCTGCATGGTTGCTTGATATCATCTGATCACATCAGATAAGAACCCAAGCCTCTATCTCAAAGTTGGCATCAACACTGGATAAGGACAAAGAGAGGTTGGCGCCAAAGAGTCCAATCTTCAAGACTCTCCAACCTTATCCACTTAGGGTGCCCACTTAATCCAATTGTGCTCGCACCATAATCTGATTATGGCATCCAATTTGATGTGATTTGGCTCCATAAAAATCTTCCAATAAGCTCTTGCCAAGTGGCCTTCAATTTAAGACCCATATGTCAACTTTTGACAAATGTCCTAAAATAAAATTGGCAGGTGACAAAAATTAGCAGGTGCTTGTCTTAAATTTATCTCATGAATTAAGATAAGTCTTTTCTAAGCTGGACAGGCTTCATTTAGACTAAGAGAAACCTTTTCAAGGTTCTCTGGATGAGTCAAATCACATTTGGCTCAGTAGAGACAAAAAAGATTTCACGAGGAGAAAGTTAGGCTCAATCATGTACTAGCATGATTTCCTTGAACCTAATTGGATCTTATCCAAATCAATTGGGTTAGCCCAATTGATGACATCCAGACCCTAACCCTTGTTTGTGTGACCCAGTTAGGTTCAATTCTATATGGTAATTAGACATGTCATGATCTCATCATCGACATCATCGAAACTCCTTTCGATGGACCAGAACTCTTCTGATTTAGACAATTAGAATGATCGATCATCAATATTATTCTAATTGCCCCCAAAATCCACCAGTGACACCCAGCAGTATGTGGTGGCAATCCATCAGAACTGAAGATGAACCTCTCAGTACAGCTACCTGTATGATTGAGTTCCTCTATCATGAGTCCTGACTAAATTAGGGTTAAGGTAAACTTGTCAAACCCAACATCAGTCATATGAATCAATCGATCGATCCGAGTCCGATGTGAAACCCCAATGAAAAACTCTTTTTTCATTATTTCACTCTGCCATGGTGATGGGCTTAAGGACTTGATCTTTCGATCATTATAGGACTACTCCTCTCATCTACTGAGGTTGATAGATCCCATCTTGGTGCGACCTAGTTCCTACAATGAATATGCTACAGCCAACATACACCTTAGGGTTCCAAATAGCTAGGAGATCGAGTTATGGTGTAGTCAAACTATAACACACTCAAGGTGAACTGTCGATGCACCTCAGGTCAAAGAACTAGACACACAACTGCAGCATCGAGCTAGTCATTGACGAGAAGGTAAACTTCTTTATGACAGCTCGATTTGGTCACGCTCAGTACTCTCATTCTCAATGAATACCTTACTCTCGCTCCGGTGTCTCCACACCATAGACTCAAGACACATCTATCCTAAGAAAACGATCGTACACCAACCTTCCAGATCGATCACCATCCTCGTGATGATCCTATGGTTAGGAGCTGTTTATGAGTTAGTTATGTAAATTCATGTCTTAAATTTTCAACTCTTGAAAATATGAATTGACATTCTTACTAACTCAAAGGATATATCACAGACATAATGTACACAATGTGATAGAAGAATAACTCATTTATTGATTTGTAGTCAAAATTATAAATTTGCCCTTAGATTTGTACAGGAATGTGTCAGCCAATCTGGCATCTAGGGCACACATCTAACAAACTCCCACTTGACCTAATACCAATTGGCTACATATCTAAGTCCCATCTTCTCAAGGTGGGCTTCGATCTTTTGCTGGCCCAATGGCTTAGTCAGTGGGTTTGCCACATTATCTGTAGAGTTGACTCTCTTGACCTCGACATAACCCTTTTTGAGGTAATCACGAATCAAATAGAATCGCCGCTCGATGTGCTTGAACTTCTGATGAGATCTTGGCTCCTTAGCTAGGACTATAGCGCCATTATTATTGCAGTAAAGAGGGATGGCATCCGATGACATCACTCCAAGCTCTACGGCAAACTTCTTGTACCAGAATACCTCCTTCGCAGCTTTCGATGCAGCAATATACTCTGTCTCCATGGTGGAATCAGCAATCACCATCTGCTTGGAACTCTTCCATCTAACTGCACCACCATTGCAAATGAACAGACTTTCAGATGTCAACTTTCAATCATCTATATTAGATATAAAGTCTAAGTCTATGTATCCTTGAATCTGGAGTTCTCCATTTCCAAAGACTAGAAACATATCCTTAGTCCTTCTCAAGTACTTAAGGATACATTTCACAGAAGTCCAGTGCTCTTCGTTTGGATTCGACTGATATCTGCTTGTGACACTCACAGCATGGGCTATATCAGGTCGTGTACATAGCATGGCATACATGAGACTCCCCATTGCCGAAGCATAAGGGATTTTGCTCATGCATTCAATCTCCTCAGGTGTGCTAGGGCACACCTTTTTGGAGAGATGAATGCCATGTCTAAAAGGTACTAAACCTCTTTTGAATTTTTTCATGCTAAACCTTTTTAGCACCTCCTCTATGTACATTTTCTGTGAAAGTCCCAGCATCCTATTTGGTCTATCTCTATAGACCTTAATACCCAGTATAAAGGATGCCTCTCCTAGATCTTTCATAGAGAACTCCTTAGACAACCATACTTTGACTGAGGTCAACATGGGAATGTCATTCCTAATTAGGAGGATGTCATCTACGTACAATATGAGGAAGACAACCACGCTCCCACTGACCTTTTTGAACACACATGGTTCCTCTTCATTCTTGATGAAACCAAACATTTTGATCACATCATTGAAACAAGTATTTCAGCTCCGAGATGCTTGCTTAAGTCCATAAATGGACCTTTGCAACTTGCAGACCTTGTGATCATCATCACTAGATGTGAAACCAAGTGGTTGTTCCATATAGATATCTTCCTCAAGATGTCTATTTAAGAATGCCGTTTTCACGTCCATCTGCCATATTTCATAATCAAAATATGCTGCAACAGCAAGCAATGTGCGGATGGATTTTAGTATGGCTATGGGCGAGAAGGCATCCTGATAGTCAATGCCTTCGCGCTGACTATAACCTTTCGCTACGAGCCTAGCCTTGAATGTCTCTACATTCCCATCTGCACCTATCTTTCTCTTGAAGATCCATTTACACCCAATAGGTACAATACCTTTAGGTGGATCTACCAAGGTCTAGACTTAATTTGAGTACATCGAGTCAATTTCTGATCTCATTGCCTCTAACCATTTTTCAGAGTCGATATCTAATATCGCCTCATCATAGGTCTTGGGATCATCACCATGAACCCCATTTCTTGTGAGGAACATTTTCTCTACATCCTCTTGTATGGTACCTAAGTACCTTTAAGGAGGATGGAAAATTCTAGTTGATCTATGAGGTGGAAGAGGTTGTGTTAAGATTGGTTCTGATTGATTTGGTTCCTCCGGTTCTTTAGCTCGTTGCTCTTGGGAGACACTCTTCTTGAGCTTAATTATTCTTCCGATGCCACCATCTTGAATAAACTATTTTTCAAGAAAAATAGCATTTGGACTCACAATCATATTGTGGTCTTTCGAAATATAAAAATAGTATCCTAATGACTCTTTAGGATATCCTATGAACCAAGCTCTAAAAGAATTCTGAACTCTAACTTGTCCGTCTGCTATCTCTTGACATGAGCCGGACAACCCCAAATTCTGAGATGAATTAGACTTAACTTCTTACCATGCCATATCTCATACGATGTGGTAGGAATGATTTTAGAGGAAACCCTATTCAATACAAAAATTGCTGTCATGAGATAATGTCCCCAAAGAAATTTAGAGAGGTCCATAAAGCTCATCATGAAATAGACCATATCTAATAGGGTCCGATTTCTCCGTTCTAAAACCCCATTGAGTTGAGGCATTCCAAGTGGAGTCCATTGAGAGACATACCATTATCCTTAAGATAGTCTAGGAACTCCCAACTAAGGTATTCACCTCCTCGATCTGATCGAAGAACCTTAATAGGCTTTCCTGTTTATTTTTCTACCTCATGTCTGAATTCTTTGAACCTTTCAAAAGCTTCAGACTTGTGTTTCATTAGAAACACATACCTGTCCCTAGATATATCATCGATAAAGATAATGAAGTAGATGTAGTTGCCTCTAGCCGGCACATCAAATGGGCCGCACACATCCGTATGTTCTAGGGCAAGTAGGTCTATGGCCCTTTCCCTATTTCTCACAAAAGGAAGCTTGATCATTTTGCCATGAAGGCATGATTCACAAACTGGATATGACTCGAAAGTCAATGGACTCAATAGCCCAAATTTCTCCAATTTGTTAACCCTGTCTTTCGCTATATGACCTAGCCTTAGGTGCCACAGATACCTATTATTTAGACTATCTCTAGGCCTTTTAATTCCTATGGCATTCACATTTTGCTCAATATTAAATACAGATACATCAATATGTAACTGATAGAGATCGTTAATGATAAAACTATTTGCAACTTTATTATTTTCATAAAAAATGTTACAATGATCCTTATGAAAGCTAATCACATAGCCTTCTTATACTAAACATGAAACAGAAATCAAATTCTTGCTTACTGCAGGCACATAATAATAGTTTCTTAAAACTAAATCTAATCCTAATGATAATCGTAGAGGATAGGTTCCCACGACCACAACAGCAACTCTTACTCCGTTCCCGACACGTAGGATCATCTCCCCATCCTTCAGCCTCCTGCTCTCCTCAAGACCCTGCATAGAAGTGCACAAATGAGCACTAGAACCAGAGTCAAGCACCCAACTGGATGCAGAAGAAACCGTAAGGTTAGATTCTAAAATGAGCATACCTCCAAAAGGACCATCCTTCTTGTTCTTTAGGATGGTCAGGTACTGAGGACAGTTCCACTTCCAATGGCCATCTGATTGGCAGTGGAAATATTTTCCCTTATCAACAGCCTTCTTCTTCAATTCTGTCTTCTTCTTCTTGCCATCCACCTTCTGCTTCTTCACAGACTTTTTTTTCTTTCCAAAAGACTTTCTCTTAGAAGAAGTCCGCTCTACAGTAAGAACTGAGCCTTTTGAACCCTTCATAGAAAGCTCAGTCGTAACCAACATGTTCATTAACTCAGCCAAGGTACACTGCGTCTTATGCATATGGAAGTTCATGATGAACTGACCATATGCATCGGACAAGGACTGAAGGATCACATCAATCTGAAAATTCTTGTCTAAGATGATATCAAGTTATTCAAGCTCCTCAAGGTCCTTGATCATTGTCAAACAATGATCTTGGACTGACTGCCCATCACGCATCTTGGCCTTAAAAAGTCTTTGACAGACTTGATACTTGGCCGCGCGACTCTGTTCACCAAACAACTCTTGCAGGTGAGCCAACATTTGGTGGGTAGTCAAAATATTCTCATGTTGGCACTGCAAGTCATCAGACATTGCACCCAACATATAGTACCTTGCTTTGTTATCATCATCCGTCCACTTTTCCAGAGACGCTCTCTGTTCAGCAGTCAGACATGCTGGCATGGCAGGTGGGTCTTGGTCCAAGATATGAGTTAATTTTTTGAAACCCAGAATAATTCTATAGTTCCTCAACTAGTCCTTGAAATTGGGTCCAGTCAATCTGTGGGTGTCTAGTATTTTGGTCAGGAGGTTTGAGGCAGATATATTTTCTATAGAGAGTCAAAAGTTTCTAGTTAGATTTTTAAATAAATTTGTAATCAGACTTAACCAATTTGTTTAAGAATTTTATTTTTAAACAAATTAGGCTCCCACTATTTTCTCAGATCCCTACACTCCCTTAGTAGAGATGTAAAAATCTCAGTGATCAGTGATTTTTAGTGGGTGGTGCGGTCTCACCAACTGGCTCATCACCTCACCTAACAGTTATTGGTGATGGGTCAATCGATGAGTGGACAACTCTTATCCAAGGATTCTCTAATCATGGTGCACCCAAAACTTGGTCTCTAATTCATCAAGCTCACCATGCCCAAAATATTGCTCCAATCCTTAGTTAAGTCAAACCCACCATTTGCACGAACAAGATTCCTGATTGGGTCCCTCACCGTATCCAAAATATTGAGCCCAACCCATCCTCTAATTGGTAATATCCAATGCCTAATGGACATGGTTGCATCTTTCCGGTGCAACTGAGCCACTGTAACCAGTCGAGAACAATCAACCCTGAGAAGGGCCCACACATCCACAATGGTGGAAGACCTAGACTTAATATTTTCTTAGAAAGATTTGATTTAGGTCTCATTAAACTTGACTTGACATAGTCATAACAATTATGACTAACCTAGTGGCATGGGTTAGCTCGAATTGTTAGCCACCTCTAATTAGAACTGGGTCGATATATATGGCCAGGTAAGTGAGATCGATGGAAGAGATATGCCATTAACTCGACAAGAATGTATTTGAGTCGAGTAGCTCCTAATTAAAAATCAGTCGGTCGCATCTGCCCAACTTACCTTAGACACCAAATTGTCGAATCAAAACTAATTGGGTTAGCCTACAATTCATGCTCTAACCACTGAGCCAAATTAGGTCTTAACTTGATCGAGTCACATCTAAATATGATTCAACCTTGACCCAGACTTAATTCTATTAGGCTGGTCAATTATTAGCTTTCATGATCCCACCTAACCAACTTTTGATTCGGTTTGATCAACCACGAGACCTAATTGAGCTACCCAAGCCCAAACCCAATTTTATGAAAATATCTTAGATCTAAAATTCTCAATTTTAGACCAAATTGATTTCATAAATTTAATTCATTAATTAAGTTTGGGTTCATAAACAAAATATGTAAAATAAATCTTAGGGTTTCAGGATCTAGAATTTTACAGAAAAGTAAATTTTGATTTTTGATTAAGGATGAACGTGCGGCACTCCTACACGTCATAAGAATACCCCATTGAATGGGAAGAGAGGGTCTTAAAATCTTACTTCATTCTTATGACTGGACGGCCATGAGGAATACCTTAATTAGAAATATAAATTTAACTACAAAACTAGTTAGATCTAAATTTACATATCTCATATACAATTTAAGATCTAACTAATACATGCTTTACATACATCTCATGTATCAAAAATTGATCTAATTAACATACTTTCAGATCTGATACATCACATGTAATATCTAAAAAATAAAATTTAAATTAAACTATTCAAAATTAAATCTATTCTAGATAAATTACTGGAATAATTCTACAACTAGTCTAGGCATGCAACAGATCAATTTTATGAAAAAATTAAAATTTTATTTTCTATTTTTTGATCTGATTATAATACTTATAACATCAGAAAAATAGAGAATAAATTAGATTTAATTCATATTTTAATCTCATTAAAATATCAAACATAAGACTGTTCATGGATTCAACTAATCCTAGTCTAGTCATGCATCTCATGCATGTTAGATCTTCTTAGATTTAATTTTAAATATTTTAATTTTAGATCTTATCACATCTGATGTGATATCTAAATTTTTTTAAATATTAGATAAATAAATATAAAAAATTAGATCTAAATTAGATCTAAAATAGAGCCAAAAATCTAGCTCTGATATCAGTTGAAAGAAAAAACCGCCTTTTTCGCCTTTTTCCTTTGTAGGATCTTCCAGATTTCATCAAATCTGGGGTGAAATAATTTAAAATTTTTATCCTACACTATTTTAGATCTAATATCTATTAGATCTAATTTTATTATCTAATATTTAAAATCTAAAATTAAATCTAAAAGTATGAGAAGTATAGACATATCTCAAGGGTAATCTGATTACCCTGTAGATGATCTCAGCATAGCCCGAGGTTCTGATATAGCCATGCAAGCGCCTGGCCTCTACCGGTATCCACTCAAGTAGGACCTAGAATTTCTTCTCCTCATAAATCTATACTCCAAAAATTAGATCTCTGTCTGATTTGAAAGTGCTTCAGAACTCCTTCTGAAGTTGGAGCAGCAGCCTGTCGAAGATGTCCTACAGCCTTCCTGTTTCAGGCATCACCATGCCTTTTCCTTACACCAGATGAACGTTCAACTCCTTGGATGTGAAGAGGGGAGAGAGGAGAGCAGGGAGGACATGGAGAAGAAGGGAGGGGGTAGTAGCTATTGGGTTTGGTGCATAAAACAACTTCTTTTCAAAAACCCTAGGCACAGAAGGGTTTATATAGACCCTGTATGCTGCGCAGTGCCACATCATTCAACCAATCAAAAAATTCTAATAAATTTTGAAAAAAATTTGATTGGTTGCTTGAAATCATCTGATCACATCAGATAAAAACCCAAGCCTCTATCTCAAAGTTGGCACCAACACTGGATAAGGACAAAGAGAGGTTGGAACCAAAGAGTCCAATCTTATCAAGACTCTCCAACCTTATTCACTTGGGGTGCCCACTTAATCCAATTGTGCTCACACCATAATCTGATTATGGCACCCAATTTGATGTGGTTTGTCTCCATAAAAATCCTGCAATAAGCTCTTGCCATGTGGCCTTCAATTTAAGACCCATATGTCAACTTTTGATAAATGTCCTAAAATGAAATTGGCAGGTGATAGGAATTAACAGGTGCTTGTCTTAAATTTATCTCATGAATTAAGACAAACTTTTTTTGAGCTAGACAAGCTTCATTTAGACTGAGAGAAACCTTCCCAAAGTTCTCTGGATGAGTCAAATCACATTTGGCTCAGTAGAGACAGAAAAGATTTCACGAGGAGAAAGTTAGGCTCAATCGTGTGCTAGCATGATTTCCTTGAACCTAATTAGATCTTATCCAAATTAATTGAGTTAGCCTAATTGATGACATCCGACCCTAACCCTTATTTGTGTGATCCAGTTAGGTTCACTTTCGTATGGTAATGAGACATGTCGTGATCTCATCATCGACATCATCGAAACTCCTTTTGATGGATTAGAACTCTTCTGATTCAGATAATTAGAATGATCGATCATCAATATCATTCTAATTGCTTCCAAAATCCACCAGTGATACCTAGTAGTATATGATAGCAATCCATCAGAACTGAAGATGAACCTCTCGATGCAGCTACCTGTGTGATTGAGTTCCTCTATCATGAGTCCCGACTGAATTAGGGTTAAGGTAAACTTGTCAAACCCAACATCAGTCATATGAATCAATCGATCGATCCAAGTCTGATGTGAAATGCCAATAAAAAAACTTTTTTTCCATTATTTCACTCTGCCATGGCCATGGGCTTAAGGACTCGATCTTTCGATCATCATAGGACTACTCCTCTCATCTACCGAGGTTGATAGATCCCATCTTGGTGCGACTTAGTTCCTACAATGAATATGCTACAGCCAACATACACCTCAAGATTTTGAATGGCTAGGAGACCGAGCTATGGTGTAGTCAAACTATAACACACTCAAGGAAACTGTCGATGCACCTCAGGTCAAAAAATTAGACACACAACTACAGCATCAAGCTAGTTATCGACGAGAAGGTAGACTTCCTTATGACTGCTCGATATGGTCATGCTCAGTACTCTCATTCTCAACGAATATCTGTACTCTCACTTCGGTGTCTCCATACCGTAGACTCAAGACACATCTATCCTAAGAAAGTGATTGTACACCAACCTTCCGGATCAATCACCATCCTCGTGATGATCCTATGGTCAGGAGCTGTTTATGAGTTAGTTATGTAAATTCATGCCTTAAATTTTCAACTCTTGAAAATATAAATTGATATTTTTACTAACTCAAAGGATGTATCACAGACACAATGTACACAATGTGATAGAAGAATAACCCATTTATTGATTTGTAATAAAAATTACAAATTTACCCTTAGATTTGTACAGGAATGTGTTAGCCAATCTGGCATCTAGGGCACACATCTACCACAGCTCATCTGGGATGTTGTTTGACTGAAGGATTAAATTATATGAAAACTTGCCACTAAAAGATATTTTGATAATTTTTTATTAAAATTTTAAATCATTCGAATCATCATTACATATTGCTAGACATCAATCTTGACTTGTGAGCTTATCAAAATTGAAAGAATTTGATTCTGAAATCAATTTGGAAGAATCCAAGTTGATTGGGACTCTTCAAGTGACCTAATCTCATCAGATTAGGATTACGCTGAAAGTCTGGATCTACTGCTGGCTAGATTTGAAACCCAATGGGTCACACACTTTAGAATTTAATCTTAATCTGATCTAATTAGAGTTTAATATAAATTCTATGGGTTAATTTTGCTGGGAATAGTATCCCAAAGTCAATCATCAGCCTGTTGACGGTTGTGCTCTTTGTTGTATTAGTGCATAAATTATAAATAAATAAAAATTATTTTGATATTTTTCATCACAAATTATCATCTTCTAATAAACTCCTGTGTTGTGGTGAAGTCCTTAAGGCTATTTAGACTCGACAAAGGAGGATTTGTCGTTTAGTCTTTAAACCTGTTCACGACCAAATGATACATTGTTACTAAGGACAATAATATTTATCGAGCATAGGTCATTGTGTGCCATATAGGTTGGTTGTCCTCTTAACCAAGGAGTGTGGAGACACTGGTATAGCATACAGGTGAGATGTAAGGGTACATCTGCACTGAACGTGACCGACTCTAGAGCTATCTCTGCTATCAAGATTTGCTCTGATGGGATATGGGTATAAATGTTCCTCCGACCTGAGACCGCCACGGTGACTTGCAAGCAACTCACTACACTTAGGCATTGGACTATCTGAATTTCTAATTCAGTGACGAAAGGCTGCTGGGTGTAGTCAAGTACTTGACTTGTCAGTGTGCGTGTCAAGATGGGATTGACCACTCCAGTTCAGGAGCTGTGTATAGTCGTGTTTCAATTTAGCAAAACCTTAGCCAGGGTAGACCTAAAGAGGAGTCACAAGACTGTTTGAGTTGAGCATGATTCGGATGATCTACTCAGGGTTGACAGTTTAACCCTGAGTCATCCTAAACACAGAGGTCAAAAGGGATGAATTATACAGTAACCATATTCACGTAGGTTCTGAGTGTTGCGATTGTGACTATTCGATCTATCCGGACGTCGGGTATCATTGCTAGATGGTCACTTCGATTAGTACAGGAATTGGTTCCTGTGCTACCGGCTTAGGTTCGAACCTGCGGGGTCACACACATTAGAGGTTCCTATCTGATCTGATGGCTGATGAAGAGTCTTAATATTCATGGACTATGAGTCCTACATGTCTGGGACTTTGTGATCGAGAATCAGGATTATCTGATCATGAGTCCCACACATTTTGGGTACTGGGGTCAAGAGTTCCACTAGTTTGAGACTTTTCGATCAGAATTTCATATCGATGAATTCTGATGCCCGATTGCCCATCAAATTTTGACTCAATATTTATGAGAGGTTTAATTAGTGATTTGATTGTTAATTAACTCAATTTGATTGAGTAATTATTTTTGAATCAAGTCCAATTGAATTGGATTCAGTTGGGTTTGACCCGATTAGGTTAAGAGTTGACCTAATCGTCGAGATGGTTTGGTCCCTGATTTGATCAGGGGATGGGCTTAGTCAATTTCTAATTTGATTAGGATTTTATTGAGCCTAATTAAGCCTAATTAAGTTGGATTTAATTTAGTCTAATTGTGCTTAACCTATTTTAATTAGGTTGGTTCAATTAAGATTAAACCACCATTTGAATTTGAATCCCTGCGCCACTTCATATCTCTGCGCCCATTTGAATTCACGAGAAGAAACTTCTCATGAATTTTCTCTCATGCAAAGCCCTTCTCATGCCCCACATTTGTGCACCACATAGGTGGATAAGGATGGTTGATTGGTCATTCAAATTCAAAACCAAGTTTGAATTTGAATGAGCAACCAATCCATGCACCATGTCCTTATCCTCTTTAGCGCCCCATATCTTACACAAGAAAGAGTTTCTCATGAAACCTTTCCATGCACAAAGCAGCCACGCACCTTCTCTTCTCACGTCCAAGTGGATAGGGATGAGTTGGTTTGCATTTGAATTCAAATTTGATTTCAATTCAAATGTGCAACCACTTATCTTTATCCTCTCACGCGGATAAGACATGTTTTGAACTGTTTTAAAAGAGATAGGGAGGTGGGGCGTGTGTAGAAATTTTTAGAGAGAGAAAGTGGGGTGTGAGAAACCCTTGTGCATGAGTAGGAAGTCTAAAACTTTCAAGAGAAAAAGAAAGAAAAGAAAAAAAATTGAGCGCAGGGTTTTCAGTGTGTTCCCTAGGGTTTCATCCTGGGGTTCGGGAAATGAGAAGGTGAGCTACGAGTGTCGTGAGCCCACCAAATTTCAGGGAGAGATTTATCAACCTCTCAAGCACACTTATTGATGATCTAGAGCATTCAAAGAGTTAGCAAACATCGATCGAAGGAGTTCGATCAGCATCGACCATCGAAAGGGCTCTACAACGAGCTAGCACTCGTGAGGAGCTGATCAGATCGGGAGCTTCGTGTGGATGATCCGCAGAGGCCAGACACACTGTGTAGCTGTGTTGCGATGATCAGATCCTCCTGACGATGATCAAATTATGGAGATCGACTACCCGCATAAAGGTATTGTATTCTGAACATAGAACAGTAAATTGTTTACTGTTCGAATTTGAATTTCAAATTTAAATGCATGCATGCTATATATCATATTTAGATCCTAGTGTAGGATAAACACATATTAATTAATTAGATTAATTAATTATTTTTACTGTAAAATAGTGATTTTGAAAAAATTTTAAAATTATCATTTTACTCCTGCACTCAAATTTCGCTTCAAATTTGATATGCTCGCACATTCTATAAACCCAAGTTCCTAAATTGGTTTAGATTAAATTGTTTGAGCTAACCTAGACCAGTTGCCTTTGATCCAATGGGATTGGGTAAATTTAAATTGAATCCTTACCCAACTTTGATTAGTTTTAAGTGGAGAAGGATTTTTCTGTGCCCACTAGAACCCACACATAAAAATAAATGCCGCCCCCATTGTTTTGGCATGTGAAGTAAAGAGTCCTTCTTAAAGAAGGCTCTTAACTAACACACATTGCCTTAAATTTTCGATCAAAAATCCTATGTTTTGTCACCAAAATTTATTAAATTTTTTATGACATGTAGAAGACTAAGAGTTCTTCAACTCCAAGTAATTGGATCACTAAAAATTTACTCAATAAATTTATTTGGCATGTGGGAAGTTGGAGTGCCAATGGTTGGTGCCCCTTCATCCCATGTGATGTCCCCTAGTCCCCTATTTATAAGAGATGCCCCACATAGCTTCTTATGGTGGTTTTTGGCTGAAACTAAGAGAAGAGATATGGTAAACATAAAAAAAATTCTAAAAAAATTTTGAGAAAAAAAAAGAGAGAATTTCTAGTGGCAAAAGTTGCTACAAGGGTGGTGAGATTTTCAGCAAGTATTGCTTGATTGCCCTAGGATTTGATTTTTCCATATGTTGGAGCTAAAAATAAAATCCAAGGTTGTATAACATCTGAAGAGTGTCTTCTTTGTGTCATTCTGATGGTGAGATCGAAAGCAATTGGGATTTAATGCGATCGTGATGCAAGTTCGAAGCCGGCAGTATTCTTGAGAAGATAAGGCTGCAGCAGCACACTAGTTGGGAAGAACTTTGATCAACTTTCATGTGGATCACTGTTGGAGGACTTCTACCTTGGGGTCTTATTAAAAATACCAACTTGCCATTTTTTTATATTAATTAAAGTATAATTTTCTATCTCTTTGCATGCTTGAATTTGCTTTGATCGTGATCGGCAAAGTGATTCTAGGTTTTTGGGTTTGGCTCAATAGTTTTATTTGATAAAGCTATTGATTTACTGATTTTAAAATTTTAAAAATTATTTTTTCCTATGTGACTAAAACCTAATAGTAGTATCAAAGATATCTTTATCTAATTCGATCAAACAAGTGCAATAGTTATGCATAGAATCATTTTTGTACATATCTTGTCAAAAAATTTTACATTGATTTATAGCATCAATCCTTTGAACTCAAAAATTATTTTTTAACTTTATATATACCATGATATTTAATTTTAGTTATTAAACTATTAATTTATGATAATTTTGAAATTTGTATTATAATAGTTGCATGATGCTCAAATTGATGCATTGTTAAGGGTGTAAAGCGTGCCTAATGTGATTAGAGTTTACTATTTTTTTTTTGATATGCTTGACATATATTTTGATATCCATTGCACCCTTATATGATTTTCGCATGTCATATGATTACTATTTAGAAAAGTAGAAGCATGTCAAGTTGTATAATTTGTAGTATACATTTTATGTGCTTATAGTTAGGATGTGCTGAGACCAATTTAAAGTCTCTCATTTAATTATATTAAGTTCTAATATCGGGATTTATTTTTTAATCAAAAGTTGAATTCTTAAGATCAATTGATGTCGAGAAAAGTATGAAAGGTGATTTTCTAATTAAATCTGTATGCTGGCCTGGCCAACTTTGTTGGTGTCTGAAAAAGCTACGAGGAGTCTTCTACCTACTTACCTGGCTAATTTAGTCTTGTTGATTTTCAGACTTAGATTGATTAGTGGTGTAGATATATATTAGGCCTTTTTTCAAACTTGATCAATAGAGTATGTCAAGATCTTAGTGAGCTTATTGTGATATCCATAAGGTTTACTATAGAAATTGACGTGATGTTGATCAAGTGTATATTGATGCTTATGGCATATTTGAATAGTATTACTTTGTTGTGCTATCCACAAGGACAATATTATTTAAGTATGACCATTTGGGATTGAAGAGTCAACTTAATTAGAATACTATAGTTTGTTGTACTATCCACAAGACTATATGTGATCTAAAGGCCAGAAAGAAAGATGTTGAGAATTGTAAAGGTACAATTGGTAAAGAGTTACCTGCTCTTGAACTCATGAATACTTGTTGTGCTATTCACAAGGTGTTTGTGAGGAATAGAGATCTCAACCCCACTAAGAGACATTAGTATGTTTCTCGATTTTCATATTTGAAGGGTATAAAGTTTGATAAAATAGTAGAAGACATAATTAGATAAAAATCCTAGTCTGGTTGTGCATATCATCTTGAGTTGTCCGCTTATATTATGTTCTTATTGTAGATTAGCTACACACATAGCATCCTCACTTTCACTTAGAGGTATCCTAGATGCAAACAAGTTGACTGGACCTAACTATATCGACTTGTTAAGAAACTTAAGAATTATTCTCACTCAGGAGAAAGTCTCCTACATTCTAGATACACCTACTCCAGATTCTCTTAAAAAAGATACTTTCGAGGAAGATAGGGTCGCATATAAGATGTGAAAAGATAACAGTGTAACTGTCAAATGTATCATGCTTGCCTCCATGAGTAACGAGCTCTAGAGGCAGTATGAGGACATGGACGTTCCCTCTATTCTCCTTAATCTTAAGTAGCTATATGGAGAGCAAAGTCAAACTGCTCGATATGAGATATCAAAGCAGTTGTTCCATGCCCGTATGACAGAAGGTTCTTCCATACAAATGCATGTCCTAAAGAAGATTGATTTGATCACTTGTCTAGGATAACGGAGTTTTGTCATGGATAGTGAATTAAGTCAGAATTTGATCCTGCAGTCTCACCCTGACTCTTTTTCTCAGTTTGTCATTAACTATCATATGAACAAACTGAACATTAGCTTGCCAGAACTGCTGAACATGTTGCAAACAGCAGAGAGCCATTTCAAGGATGAAAAGACTCAGGTCCTTCATGTTGATAATATCAATAAGAAGAAGGCAAAAAAGGGTTCTAAGAAAAAAATGAACCCTAAGGCTAGCATCTTCCAAAAGAAGGTGAAGAATATCTCTGCCAAAGGTGTGGGGAAAATTCAGTGCAGGGGTAAAATGGTGACCTTAAAATTTTTTCAAAATTACTATTTTACAGTAGAAATTATTAATTAATCTAACTAATTAATAAGAATTTATCCTATACTAGGATTTAAATATGATATATAGCATGCAAGCATTAAATTTGAAATTCGAATTTGAACAGTAAACACTTTACTATAATGTGTTCAGAATACAATACCTTTGTGCGGGTAGTAGATCACCGCAATCTGATCACCGTCGGGAGAGTCTGATCATCACGATGTAGCCACACAGTATGTCTGACCTCTGTGGATCATCCATCTGAAGCTCTCGGTCTGATCGACTCCTCACAAGTGCTAGCTCGTTGTAGAGCCCTTTCGACGGCCAATACTGATCGAACTCCTTTGATCGATGTCTGCTAATTCTTTGGATGCTCTGGATCATCAACAGATGTGCTTGAGAAGATGTTGAAGATCTCTCTAAAATTTGGTGGGCTCACGACACTCGTAGCTCACCTTCTCACTTCCCGAACTCCAGGCTGAAATCTTGAAGAACTCACTGAAACCCTGCGCACACCTTTTCTTTCTTTTCTTTTTTTTTCTCTTGGAAGGATATAGACCTTCACCTTGCACACAAGAATTCCTCATGCCCAAATTTTATTCCAAAATTTTTCTTGCACACGCCCCACTCTTCTCCTCCTTTTAAAACAATGTCAAACATCTTATCCACTTGAGAGGATAAAGATGAGTAATTGCACATTTGAATTCAAATCAAATTTTGAATTCAAATGGAAACCAATTTATCCCTATAAGAGTGTGAGAAGAGGAGGGCGTGGCTTAATTTGTGCATGAGTGATTTCATGAGAAACATTTTCTCGTGTAATAAATGGGGTGCTAAAAGAGGATAAGGTTAAGGCACTATGATTGGTTGCTCATTCAAATTCAAACTTTGTTTTGAATTTGAATGGCCAACCAATCATCCTTATCCACCCATTTGGTGCATTAAAGTAGGGTGTGAGGATGACTTTGTGTGAGAAAAAATTCATGAGAACTTTCTTCTCGTGAATTCAAATGGGCATAGTGGAAGTGAGGTGGCGCAGGGAGAATGGGTCAAGGTGGTTTCATTATTTAAACCAACCTAATTGAACCAAATAAGTTAGGCCCAATTAGACTAATTTAAACTTAACTTAATTAGGCTTAGTTAGACTCAATAAAATCTTAATCAAATCAAAAATTGATTAAGTCCAACCCCTGAGCATATCAGGGACCATACCATCTCGACGATTAGGTCAACTCTTAACCTAATCGGGTCAAACCCAACTGAATCCAATTCAATTGGACTTGATCCAAAATTAATTACTCAATCAAATTGAGTTAATTAGTGATCAAATCACTAATTAAACCTCTCAAAAATATTGAGTCCAAATTCGATGGGTAATCGGGCATCAGAATTCATCGATATGTAACCCTGATCGAAGAGTCCTAAACCAGTGGGACTCTTGACCCCGGTACCTAAATTGTGTGGAATTCATGATCAGAGAATCCTAATTCTCGATCACAGAATCCCAGACATAAAGGACTCTTCACCATCTATCATATCAGATAGAAACCTCTAATGTGTGTGACCCCGTAGGTTTGAACCTAAGCCGGTAGCACAGGAATCAATTCCTGTACTAATCGAAGTAACCATCAAGCAATGGTACCCGATGACTGGATAGGTCGAATAGTCGCAATCGCAACACTCAGAACCTACGTGAATATGGTTACTGTATAATTTATCCTTTTGACCCTGTGTTTAGGATGACTCAGGGTTAAACTGTCCACCCTGATTAGATCATCTGAATCGCACTCAACTCAAACAGCCCTGTGACTCCTCACAAAGACTACCCTGGCCAAGGTTTTGCTAAATTGAAACACGACGGTACATAGCTCCTAAACTGGAGTGGTCAATCCTATCTTGACACACGCACCGATAAGTCAAGTACTTGACTACACCTAGCAGCTTTCTGTCACAAAATTAGAAATTCAGGTAGTCCAGTGCCTAAGTGCAGTGAGTTGCTTGCAAGTCATTGTAGCGGTCTCAGGTCAGAGGGACATTTATACCCATATTCCATCGGAGCAAATCTTGATAGCAGAAATAGCTTCGGAGTCAGTCATGTTCAGTACAGATGTACCTTTATATCTCACCTGTATGCCATACCAGTGTCTCCACACTCATTGGTTAAGAGGACAACCAACCTATATGGCACACAATGACCTATGCTTGATAAATGTTGTCATCCTTGGTAACAACGTATCATTTGGTCGCGAACAGATTTAAGGACTAAATGATAAATCCTCCTTTGTCGAGTCTAAATAGTCCTAAGGACTTCACCACAACATTGGAGTTCATTAGAAGATAAAATATTTTGTGTTGAAAAATACCAAAATAATTTTTGTTAATTCATAATTCATATACATATACAAAAATGAGCACAACCGTCAACAGGCTGACGATTGGCTTTGGGACACTATTCCCAATAATCTCCCACTTGGCCTAAAGCCAATCAGTGCAGTATCTAATACCCATCTTCGACTTGTAGTCGTCGAACTCATTCATCGCAATGGCTTTAGTGAATGGGTCGGCCAGGTTCTCCTTTCTGTCGATCTTCAGAAGGTCGACATCACCTCGATCCATAATTTTTCGAATGAAATGGTAGCGACGTAGAATATGCTTCGTCCACTGGTGTGCCTTGGGTTCCTTCGCCTGAGCAATGGCTCCAGAGCTGTCACAGTAGAGCAAAACTGAACCAACAAGGAAGGGTACTACTCCGAGCTCGATGATAAATTTTCTTAGCCACATCGCTTCTTTGGCAGCATCTGATGCAGTGACATACTTTGCATCGCAAACTGAATCAGTCACTGTGTGTTGCTTGGAACTCTTCCAGTAGATAACCCCACCATTAAGGATAAAAATAAATCCTGACACACTTTTGCTGTCATCGTGATCAGACTAGAAACTAGAGTCTGTAAACCCGATAAGTCTCAAGTCTGATTCACCATAAACAAGCCACTGGTCCTTAGTATTTCTTAAATACTTCAGGATGATTTTAACAACCTTCCAGTGATTCTCCCCTGGATCAGATTGGTATCTACTCACTACCCCTAGTGAGTATGCTACATCTGGTCATGTACATGTCATGGCGTACATGATAGATCCCACTGTCGAAGCATATGGAATCCTACCCATACGCTCTCTCTCTTGAAGTGTTGTCGGACAATCCCTCATCGAGAGAGAAATTCCATGGCCTATCGGTAGATAGCCTTTCTT